>NC_135486.1:123151730-123472731 GCF_052094955.1 Ictidomys tridecemlineatus
TTCTGGGCATTTTAAATAATAATAATAGTTAAATGTAACTTCCAAGAATAAGTAAACTGGACGCTACAAAAGAGATTCTTAGGCAGGAATGCCTGATAACTATCAAAAGGAACTGCCAGAGTAGTTTTTAGTTTAAAGCCTACAGCTATTTCTAACCTACACAGGTAGGCTTAGTGTTGCTAGTATGATTATCCAGCCCTAAGTAACAGAATTAAAGGTTTCTCTATTAGACACAGAGGTCATACTAGTAAAAGGATTTTGCAAGATCAGATAACATTAAATTATTAAACTGTATCTTAAGGGGAAGGACATCTGTAACCCTAAAAGTTAAATGTTATGTTTACAGTTCTAATAACTGGGGATGTTAAAGCCTGATGAGGGAACTTCTATACAGTGACATGTTCCATCTGCTGCAACATTCATTCAGTACTCATGGTTTTTGTTTCTGTCATGGAAGCACCCATGCCCAGATGACAACTTGTTTTTCCCCAACCAGACTTCAAATAGAACTTACTTCTGAAAGGGAACTCATGTCCCCTATGTCGTCATCCCCCATGTCGTCCCCCACGTCGTCAAGCCCCCTCATGTTCCACACCCCTTTTCAGCTCTGAAGCAGCCAGAACAAGCTGTCGCCCCTTCTCCTTACAGCAATAAAGAGTTCCTAAAATTAGGGGGGAATGAAGCCAGAAATAGATAGACAGTGTAGTTAGGTAAATCGAGTAGGTTGGATCTAGGAGGCCAATTTTGAGTGAGTCTGGGAAGGTGAAGATGGTCCCCTGAGATTACTGTTTACCAAGATGTACAGCCTGCCCAAATAGGCCCCCAACTGAGGGAACCATGATTGGTTCCCAAGTTTCCAGACAAAGGGGAGAATGAAAAACCAGCCTCTACCTCAGAGCAAAGGCTGTCCAAGGAAGGGACATCACCTTTGTCCTTGGAAAAACCCACAGAGCACTCCTAGGCACATTCCCACCCTGCTAAGTTGTTTATCTACAAATAACAGGAGAAATCTGCTGCACCAGGTGTCCTTGACTCAGTCAGGCTAGGTGGGAATCCATAGCAACCCCGTAGCAGCCACCAATCAGCATAAGACAGGGAAATACCTGGGATGCCAGATGACCCTCCCAGTAGTTTCTGGTGGTTGATAACAAGTTGGGAAACCATGTAATTCAGCACAAACACCCCTCTTGGCTTAAACCAATCAGTTCAAATGAATCCCCCTCTTGTAATAACCAATAAACCCCTACCCAACTTGTTCCCGCCAGTGAATGTGTTAATCATGTTTTAGAGTTGTTATTTGATTTTTCTGCGGTGTGTGATGATTTGCTAAGAGATGCTATGATGTATGTGGGGGTCCTTGCCTTCTCTAAAGAATGTATAAAACTGCTGCAAACCCTGGGCTCAGGGCCTCTGAGCATCACCAGTTGCTGTGTGTGTGTGCAGAGAACCGAGCTATCTCACAATAAACACCTCTTTGCTGTTTACATTGATCTTGGTCTCTGGTGGTCTTTTGGGGGTCCCGAATTAACACTTCCTGTCTTCAGGCTCCCTCTTCTCTGCTCCTTGTGCTCCCGCTTCACTTTTCCTTTCCTGGACTGAGCCCTTAAGCACTATTCATTGCCTTCCTCTGTTTCCCACCCTTTTTTTGTTCCTCTTGTCCTGTCCCATGTGAGATCTGCTCCTTCTGCCTCCTAGTTCATGATTTGCCTGCCCACACAGCCTTTGCCCTTGCTGTCCCCTTTCCCATTGAGTGATGTTGATACCGCTGTTGACCGGTGACGAGTCCTTGCTTCCTCGATGTTGAAGAATAACACCAAAGAAGCACGCCGAGGCAAGGTCAGACAGAGATTAGAAGTTTATTAAAGGACAGCAGAAAAGACTTCTCCCGGAGGAAGAAGGGGACCCAAGAGGTGGAATCCGTGGAAGTGCGGTCATTTCCCCTTTTTATAGTTTTGGTGATGGAATGCAAGGGGGAAGGGTTAGGACACAGGTGGACCTAATTATCACCTTTGGGATGGGATTATCACTTCTCTGGGATGGGCTATCTCCAAATCTGTTGGGGCTGTTGGTTAACACTTCTTTGAGGTGGACTTTGGCCTAGGGCCCTTTTGGGACTTCATTAACATTCCATAATTGTCCTGTGTTTTCCCTGAGTCATTCCCAGCATGGCCTCCATTTTAGATTTCACTCGATATTAGACCCGATTTACCTAACTACACTAACTACCTAACTTTAAATCTGGCTTCAATGTGAGTGTGTATTTTATGTCATTTAACCTTGGTATACCTTAACTTTTATTTATTTAATGCTGGCAGTCTAGTTTTAAGACTCATTTTATGTTTTTCACGTCTTGAAATTTTTTTATCTAGTCTTTCTTTCTTTCTTTCCTTCCTTTTCTTTTATTTTTTTGTTGAAATGGCCTTTCTCTGTGGTTTTTGCTCCTGTGCCCCTTTCCCACTTAGATCATTAAAGCTCTTCAGAGGCACTGTGCATGCAGGAGGACAAGATCCCACCTGGCTGGGCATGGTGCAGCAAGGATGATGCAACATTCTCAGTGCCACACTCGACCAGAGGGTCCTGCTGCAGCTGAGAGGCAGGCACAGTGGGCCTCAGTCAACAGCAGCTCTCAGCTCTGTCTACCATCCTGGGTGAGGTTCTCTGCCCCAGCCTGGCCGAGCTACGCTATACATGGCAACCTGGGTGGCACCTGTCTTCTTCTCCTCATTTGCTTTGGACCCAGCATCCATCACAACTCAGTACCCTGCTGAGGATGTGCAACTGTCCTAGTGAAGCCAGATTTAAAGATAGGTATTCAGTGTAGTTAGGTAAATCCTGTCTAATATCGAGTAAAATCCAAAATGATGGCCATGTTGAGAATTAAGTCCAGAAAAGCAGAACAACTCTTGGAATGTTATTGTCCCCAAGGCCCAGAGCCCATCCCAAAGAAATGTTAATGAAACAGCTCCCAGCAGCAAACTTGAAGATGCTGACCCAAAAGTCCTTCCTGCCCAGATTACTTCTTTGGCCCACCTGTGCCCCAACCTTTGGGCCTTCCCACCTACATTTCATCACTGAAAGATAACAGAACAAAGGACAGGAATGGGGGGGAACCAGATGAAAACCGTAGCTATTAAAAAGGGGAAGACATCGCCCTTCCACAGATTCTACCACTTGGGTCCCCTTCTTCCTCCAGGAGAAGTCTTTTCTGCTGTCTTTTAATAAAGCTTCTACTTTCCACTCTAAACTTGCCTCGGCGTGCTTCTCTGGTGTTATACTTCAACATTGGGGAAGCAAGGACTTGTCACCAGTAAACAACGGTAACACTGAGGGCACGTTCAAAAAGCAGGTGCAAAATGCACAATGACAGGTCTAAGTACTGCAGAGTCCCAAGACCTTGAGTCACACATCAGTCCAGGTTGCAGTAGCTGAAAATCTAAGAGAGATCCAAAATCTGAACTACAGGGCAAGCAAGTCACTGTGGAAAGCTCTTCAGCTTTGTCAGTGGCTCTGCCCAAAAACATGACCTTGAGCAAGAATTAGTTCCATATGCTTTTTCACTAATTGATTCCGATGTTGTACTTTATTAACACTTATTTTCTTTCTTTGGATTTTTTCATGATGTCTTGAGTTGGTTTCTTACACATCTTACTTTAATTCCTGCTTGTTTATTAAAGTGGTTTGACTCCTTCTGGGGACATAACGTGGGTGTTGTCTGTCACAATGAGGAAGAGATGTGTCGCAGGGTGGGCAGTGCCTTAACTGAACCCGGGGAGTTCAAAAGGAATTCTCTATAAAAGAACATTCAGGAGAAAGGAGCATCAGAGGAAAGCTGATCTGTGGAACTGGAGAAGCAGGTCCAGATGCCCCATGTCCAGACCCCTCTTGCTTGGAGTTTGCTCTTGATTCCAAAGACAACGGTGAGCTGCAGGAAAAGAAGTGTTCATTGGTGCACTGTAAGAAGGTCCCTGGACTTGGTTCACACCTGGTGAATGGAGAGAAAGTGCACATGGGCACCAGGGAGATGTTCAGATACAGGAGCATGAGATGCTTCAGCCTCAGCCATGTGGCGGATGATCCAAGAAGCAGCTGGCACAGAGAGACAGGTGCCACACTGTGTCACTCAGAAGCAGAGGTTACCAGGGTGGGGGCAGAAGAGGGTGAGCAAGGACTAGTCACGGGGTGCAGTGGCCTTTATTTTTTATTTGCCCTTATTAGTTATATATGATGGAATGTGTTCTGACACATTGTACATACATGGAGTATAACTTCTCATTCTTCTGGTTGTACATGATGTGGAATTACATTGGTGATGTAGAATTACATTGGTCATGTAATCGTATATGCACACAGGGTAGTAATGTTCAATTTATTCTACTGTCTTTCCTCTTCCCATTCTCCCTCCATTTCCTTCATTCTCCTTTGTCTAATCCAAAGTACTTCTATTTTTTCCCAACTCCCCCCCCCCCAACATTTTGTGCAGTGGCCTTTTTAGAAAGAGAATACCTGTCATTCTACTGTCTGGTAGGGTGAACATGATTCATACAATGACATGTACATCTCAAAATGCCCCCCCACCAGGGGCTTTCATCACTTACCACAAAGAGACAGTGTTGGGGGGCATGGAATATGCTAATTACCTGCTTTAATCATTGTGTAATACATACATGTATTGAAGTACCACATTGCACCACATGAATATGTACAATTATGTCAATTAAAAAAAAAGCTGAAGAAAAAGAAAATTCCTAACACCTTCATGATTTTACTTAATCAATAATTTCATGATTTCACCTCCTAAATCAATCTCCACATGTGGAAGATTTATATGTAAATGCTACATATTCAGAGCATAAGATAAAGCACTTTGCATAGTTTTCTCACAATGCACCACAATTAGACTTTACTTTGACACTATGTTCAAATTTCCAGAATCCCAGCTCACCAATTTAACATTCATTCAGCATAAAAGTTTTAAGGCCTAGAGTGCTTGGGATATGGAGTTAGGCACTAGTGATGGCAGATGAAGAGGAAGTAGCTCGTGAACTGGAGGAGCTCACATCTACTGTGGAATGCAGGCGGTCAAAAGTTAATTTCCACAACACTGGTTAGTAACAGCCATGATTAGGTACATAAAATTTGAACAAGTTGTGAGTTAAGAATGATGTATGCCAAATGGAAATATAGGCCTCAGATGTAGCACCATAATAGATTGTAGAATGTGCTGGTCCTTAATTGGAACCAGCTTCAATGGCCAGCAAGTGGTGGGTGGGTTTCTTTTTGCAGCCTATGGAATAAATATGGCAGTGTAAATTATAGGTATCATTCTTATTCAGTGCAGTCAATGATAGCCAAAGCTATTTGAAACAAAGAAGGGATGTGATTGTCAGTTTTGGAAACAATAATTCTGGTAGCAATGTGGAAGCTGAGCATCTGGTGGGAAGACCTCTTAGGAAATGCATTGGATGGTGGGATCATCAGTACTCTTGGATATGAGAAACAGAGAGTACATAGAGACAGCAGGTTTCCCTTTGTCAGCCTGGCAGGACGAGGTGGACTGTGGATGCCACCTTTCCAGAGTCTTCCTCTTCATGTCCCCTGAGGCAGCTGAAACCTGGATACCTAACTGAAGCTAATGAGCTGTGTGGGACAGGACGCTCTCGGGGCCACTAAAGCAGACATGTTGAGCATTGCAGTCCCTGAAGGATGCATCTTGCTTGGTAGCTTGTAAAATACTCCTGAGGTACAACATGAGCCTGTTTTTCATGAGTAGATTCCAGAGATCTTAGGGTCAGCCTCTGCTCAGCTCCAGGCTCAGTTGTCTGCCCTGGGTCCTGCTCCCTCTGGGCACCACAGCTTTGTAGAGCTGGTGGGCAATCTTCCTGCCAGAATTGGGGTGGTTCCTGTGCTGACAGTGATTTAAAAGGTGCTGATGTTGCCTTTGACAGAGCCAGAGTGAGTAACAGTCTCTGCTCCCCTCACCTGCCAAGCAAACATTTTCAAGGGTTGTCCCAGGGTGGGTAGTTAAAGCCTGCTGTTGATATATGTGATTTATGTGTGTCCTGAGGGTCTGCTATACCACTTCACCCCCAACCCACAATTAGAGCCTGCTGTTCATATATGTGATTTATAAGTATCCTAAGGGTTCTGCTCTACTACTTTACTCCTGACCCCTCTCTCCAGGTCAGGAGTCAAATCCACCACTTTGTAATCTCTGAATTACTGTATTTGGGGGCCAGCATTCATGTGATTCCACTGGATACTAACTTTTCTGCCAACATGCCAATCTTCTGGTTTCATCCTTCACAGACTGTCTTGCTCCTGCAGAAGAAAGCTGAGTGTCTGTGACCTCTACTGTTGTCTTGTGGAAGATGATGCTTGTTCTTGGTCCAACCTGCATTCAGTTGCACCCTAGGCCCGTGGGTTTCCCCTCATCCTGATCCCTTAGACCCAAAGGTGATAGCGTTTCCTGGAGCATTATCATCCACACATGAGTCTACTGTTAGAGCAAGTCCTAGCTAGAGGAGGAATCTGCACTCCGGGTTAGGGGAACACCCCTGCACCACAGGAGTGACAGGATATAAGTGCTCTCATTCATTCAAATAAAATGTGAGGTGCTGTATCTTACAAGTGTGAGATCTGAATGGCATGCTAGATCTGCAGTGTATGGTGAGATGCATACAGGAGGAAAGCCCTAATTAGATGTTCCTGCCAAGTTACAGGAATCAGCTTTTCCTGTTACTGTGGACTGCCACCATCCACACACCAATGGAATATAAGAAATAGCAATGTGTTAAGTAATAATTTAACTATATAAGCATAACTTTGTCAATGAGTGTGGGGTGGGATAAGACCAGTACCTTCACATTAGGCTTTCACCAGGAGCAGGCATGTATAGCAGAGAATCACTGCACTTGATGGGCAGGATCAGATCATACTATTTTTATAGGTTGAATCCCCCCAAGATACGTTGAAATTCTAAACTCTGGCACCTGTGAATGTCATCTTACTTGGAAATAAGGCCTGTGCATATGTAATTAAGATAAGATGAAGCTTTGGTCCATTTGGCTGGGCCTTAAACTAGCACAACTGCTCTCTTCTTAAGGAGAATAGGAGAGACTGACAGACAACAGGAGAACAGCATTGAGTGTGCAGGAGAGGTAGAGAGAGGTGCAAGCCCCAGAATGTGAGGGGTGCCAGAAAACCACCAGAAGCCCAAGAGAGAGGTATCAGAGGGATCAGGGCCCTGCGATGCCAATTCTGCACCTCTGGAACTGTGAGATAACAGATTCCTGTTGTCTTAAGTCATTTGCTGTCCACAGCCCTGTACAACTGGTACAACCACATAGAAAGTTGTGTTAAAAGCCTAGGCTGTCTAACTACATTGTGTGGCAATGATGAGTCTTTCCAGAATGTGTCCTTTTTTTGGTTCAGATTACCTTCTGTGCATTGCCAAGAAAAGTGAAGTCATGTGAAGGCACAGCTAGAACAAGTCATTAGGCTTCCAGTGTCTACAGAGAAACCAAAGACTCATCTTAAATGCTGTGAGAGACATCCCTGGGCACCATGGCAGGCTGGAGAAGCCCCTCTTGTGATGAGCAGTATAGCACAGAGAGCAGCAAGGTGAGTGCTAACACTGCAAACCCAGTTCTGGATCAATTCTGTCCTTATCAGTCTTGAAATGAGGCCTGCCCATCCATCTGAGAGATACAGATTGTGAGCCAGGTTGTCTTGAAGAATGTGCCAAGGCCAAGGCATATTTACTGCAGATATGACATCAGATCTATGGCAACACAGATCTATCCAGGTTTTAGCACACAACTAAAGGATAACAGCATTGGTTCTTTCCTTAGGAAGGAAAAAGGGCTCTACCATTTTTATTAGGAAGTAAGTAGGTTCATACTTTAAAGTCTCAAAGCTATTAATGACAGATTTATACCTGTAATACAAGTATTCTGAGTAAAACATCCCAAATTAATTGTGCACTTTGGCATGATGGTAACTGTCAACAAAGCAGTCACTGAAAACATTTAGGAGTATAAAGGGTTATATACTCACGACTGGTCATGGGTTTTGCTAATAGAAAAGTGATGTTTATAGGAGATTAACAGTCCTGCAAGATTCTACACAATATAGCATTAAAGGACAAAGTTTGAATATGTGTGACAGCTTATTACCATGTGTCTTGGAGGCCTGGAGGAAACTGAAAATAATTGCATCCTCCCAACTGACCTGGATTTTCAGGTGTTTAAAACTTCCCTTTTATGGGAAATAAGCTATTAATGACTATTGTTTGAGATTTTCTTTTGTTTCTCCCTTGTACACTTAAAAATGTCTATAACCA
The DNA here is from genome assembly GCF_052094955.1 of Ictidomys tridecemlineatus. Taxonomy (NCBI): domain Eukaryota; kingdom Metazoa; phylum Chordata; class Mammalia; order Rodentia; family Sciuridae; genus Ictidomys; species Ictidomys tridecemlineatus. The sequence continues at coordinate 123,160,072 of NC_135486.1, forward strand.
TGAATTTGTTATCAATTGACTATCACAGCTTTAAAGCATCATTTTTTAAAATTTTTATCTTTATGCCAGACTCCTTTTTAGATTGTGGTGATATTATCATATTACTCTCAGGCTGGGGCTATAGCTCAGTGGTAGAGCACATGTCATGGATTCTTTCCAGCCCCACCAAAGTAGAAAAAAATGATAAGACATTATTCTTGTTCAGGCATTATTTCCTATTAAATTTGCATCTTGAGAGTGGTGTGTGAATGTTGGGGGGTGGGGAGAGTGTGAGTGCAATGGGGCAGTTTTTAGGCCCAATGAAAAGATAATTGTTTTTGTGAAATTGGTATTTTAGAAGTGCAGAATGAGAAATTGAAAGAATAAATTGATTGGTTGCACTGAAGAAATTTAAGAGTCTTGAAGTGAGAGAAAAGAACAGATTACATGTTGGGTTGGTAGTTGTCCAGGGTTCTGCTGAAAATAGTACCAATGACGGTTACTCAGGATTGGTCGTCCTGAAAAGTGAAGTCTGTATGCAACAAATTCTGAAACCATGTCTAGTAGAAGCTTTACAGTCAATAAAATGGTTCTAGGTGCTAACAACTCAAGATTCCCTTGGTTTTCTCGATAAAGCACATTGTCCCCCTTTAAATAAAATTGCCAGGTGGATTCCTTTTCTATGTATCTTTGGAGAATAAATTTATTCTCTACCCAAAACAGAATAAGAGCACCAGTTTCAATTTCACCAATTTCAATTCCAGACACATGGATAAGAGGAATAGCAAATTTGTAATTTATTCAGGAAAATTTGATTTAATTTTTGGAGAGATTCGAGCTATCTTTGAAGTTCATTCTGTCATGGAAAGGCAGGGTCTCGAGGCAGTGAAGAAATTGTGCTGCAATGAATTTAAATCCTGTCTCTAGGTGAGTCTACAGGAGAATTCCTAACCCCTTACACCCTCAGAGCCCTCCAACTCAACAGAGGGAATGCCATGCTATATCTTGAGAGTAGAGGCACCAGCTGTGCATGGGCCAGAGGAGGCCTGTGCACCTAATGGTGATCACACCCCTCTCTTGCCAACAAGGAAGGGACAGAGGAAGTGCCCAGCCTCCCAGTTAAGGCCCACCTACCCAGGCTCCAAGAAGGCCGGGGCTGAACCTTCAGGGAAGGTTGTTGGTGTTGGTGCCATGCAGGTGTGATGGAGAGAGCCAACCATAGCTCCTTTGCCGGCTTCACTCTCCTGGGCTTCTCCAGCAGGCCCCAGCTGGAGGCCGTGCTCTTCCTGGTCATCCTGGTCTTCTACTTCCTGAGTCTGCTAGGCAACAGCACAATCATGCTTCTGTCCCTCATGGATCCTCGCCTCCACACCCCCATGTACTTCTTCCTCTCCAATCTCTCCTTTATGGATCTCTGCTTGACCACCTGCACTGTCCCTCAGACGCTGGTCAACTTCAGGGGCAAGGACAAGACCATCAGCTACGGTGGCTGCGTCGCCCAGCTGTTCATTGCCCTGGGCCTCGGGGGAGTGGAGTGCGTGCTCCTGTCTGTCATGGCCTATGACCGCTATGCAGCTGTCTGCCGCCCACTGCACTACATGGCTGTCATGCACCCCCAGTTGTGCTTGCGGCTCGTGGTGACTGCCTGGCTGACGGGGTTTGGCAACTCCGTGGTGCAGACGGCGATGACCATGACGCTGCCCCTCTGTGGTAAGAACCAGCTGGACCATTTCTTCTGCGAAGTCCCAGTGATGCTGAAACTGGCCTGTACTGACACTTCCATCAACGAGGCTGAGCTCTTTGCCGTCAGTGTCTTCTTCTTGGTGGTGCCCCTGTCTCTCATCCTGGTGTCCTACGGCCACATTGCTCACACAGTCCTGAGGATGAAGTCGGCTCAGGGTAGGCGGAAGGCCTTTGGGACCTGTGGTTCGCACCTTCTGGTGGTGATCATTTTCTTTGGTACTCTCATTTCCATGTACCTCCAGCCACCCTCTAGTTACTCACAGGATGTGAACAAAAGCATAGCTCTCTTCTATACTCTGGTGACTCCTGTGCTGAACCCCCTCATCTACACTCTGAGGAACAAGGAAGTCAAGGGCGCACTGAGGAGACTGGTGAGGAGAACCGCTGACTCGAGAGAGAGTTAGCTCAGGGGTGCCTGGCCCATGCCTTTGTGCTCTGGCAGACTTCTGGGTGCACAAGTTTTAGTTTCACCAGTCTCTGTAAAGCACCTACTGTGTACCAAGCACTCTCTAGGTCCTTGAGATTATATATAGAGAGATAGCTGAAATCAAAGTAGAGAGATTTCTGTCCTTGTAGAGCTAAACTTTATTATGGGGAGAAAATAAGTAGGATGAGCTAAAATTAAATTGTGGCATATCATGTATTGGGATGTTCTATGGAAATAAACAAATTATATGTATGCACTGATGAACTCAGCCCAATTCCATCTTAAGATTGGAAGACATCTTGTCACAAGGTCATAAAAAGTTCATTTCTGTTTTATTGCAAAATGCTAAGATTTCTATTTGGCCTTCCAATATTTTGATGTTTTAAAAAACTTGCATGGCATTCCTGCCTGTGCTTTGAACTTACTGGCTCTCCTTGACCAGATAACAACCCTCCCTGATATCTCAGCTGCTCCTTGTTAACTTTGATGTTGAAATCTGAGTTTGCTCCCTACCTTGAGATGTTAAACAATGAGGTCATAAATCTGCTATCTGCCCTTGTATCACACTTGCCTGAACCCTGTCAGCTGTGATTTCCCAAGACACCTCCCTTTTTGTAACTTTCTGTGTTATAAAAACTTCCCTGTAATTAGACCAGCTGCTGTCTTCTGGCCCTGTTTTTCTGGGTAGGGGCAGATGCTGGCCAGCTCTCTCTTGTGTACACAATATAAGCTTGCTCTAATTTGGTTTAAATTGGAGTCAGTGGTCTTTCCTTTGCTTCATGGTTCAATAGGCACAACATGCATGATTCATACAAATGCAATTTTGAGATGATAAGCCAGATATAAAACAATTCATATTGTATAATTCTTTTTTATATAAAATTCCAAAATCAGGCAAAACTGATCTGTGGTTTTGGAGGTCAGAATAGTGATCTCCTTGGGGAGCAGTGACTTGAAGGAGAGATGAGAGAGGGGATTCTGGGGATTTGGTTATGCTCTGGTTGTTGATGTGGAGATCTGTTCATGCTCTGGTCATTGATCTGGGGATCTGGTCATACTCTGGTTGTTGATCTGGATGCTGGTTCTCTAAGGTATGTAATTAGTGAAAAGACATTGAACTGCACATTTAAATTATATACAATTTCTTTGTGTACACTGAACTTTGATGTCTTTTACATTAATTTTTTTAGTAACCCAGGTGATAATAGAATACCACAATATGAAAGAATCACGCTGAATACTTTCCTCTTTTCACACAGTTTGAGTTTATTTTCTAAGTGATCTAAGTTACTACTTTACATGTAGCTGAACTACTGGGTGCTACGATGTCTCTTGATATTAATGGTATTTAGCCAGACTATAGTGAACCTTATCTAGCATTCTCCTTTAGAGATTTCTATCAGAGGCCATTTTTGCAGTGAGTTTCTGCTCTGTTCTTCATTCCCCATAAACACTCAGTAGTCAGTTTGTGAGGCAAAAATTAGAGTGATAATTTTCAAAAGAAAATTTTACTACTCAGTATTTTCACTGAAAGGATATTTAATGTGTTTGTTTGTGTAAATGAAGGTTTACACATTTCATTTTCAATGAAAATCCACTATTTTGTAAAAAGAAAATATTTTCAAAAGTGAAAATTTTGAGGTATTTAAATGTGATGTTATATAGATATAGTAGTACGGGTTGGAGGGGATTATAAAATAAAGCAACATGCACAATCATTTTCTGGTAAACTTAAAATATTAAGTTTTAATATTTAAACATTAAAATATTTTCTTCTTGGGGCTGGGGATGTGGCTCAAGCAGTAGTGCGCTTGCCTGGCATGCCCTGGGCACTGGATTCGATCCTCAGCACCACATAAAAAATAAAGATGTTGTGTCCACCAAAAACTAAAAAATAAATATTAAAAAATTCTCTCTCTTTTTAAAAAATTTTTCTTCTTGAGCACTTTTAAATTTTGACAATGGCAAGTTGGAAGACTTGTAATGTTATTGTGTTAACCAAATGACAGAGCAACAAAATCTTTATATAAACCAAAATAGATTGGTGAATTGTTGAGTTCTCTGAGGGAATCATCTCCTGTGTTGAATGTGCAAGTGACTTGCATTCATTGTTGGAACACAGTCTTGAGGATGTGACAGTTTAGTGACAGTTTCTTCTACTTTGCATCCATGGCAGCTCACTTCATTAGCATGACCACATCAGTTTCATGACTAATGTCTCCTGCAGTGGTTCCCCTTTGCCCATGGGGGCACCTTCCAGGACTCTAGCAATGCCTGAACCCACAGACAGCACAACTCTGTGCAGGGCTGAAGAAATGAGGCTGTATGTGAAGCTAAAAATACAATGTCTTCATTGTCATGTTTATAGTCACAAGCTCAGCATGGTAGGGGCCTTGTTTACAACTAGCAGGACTTCACTCCAGGGATGAAGTATTGGTGGCACCATTCCAGAAGTGAGGTGGCTGTCACCTGCGTTTGCTGACTGTTACAGAATAGGAAGCAAGGTGGCTATCACCTGTGTTTGTTGACTGTGTTGCAGAACAGGATTGGGAGCTCTGTGTTTAAGGCTTCATTGTCTCTCTGTTCTGTGCACTCTACCTGGCCTTTCCATGTGCTGTGTGGTATTACCAGAGTACCAATCTGTGCTACCTGTTGTGAGCCCTGGCACCTCCCTCACACTTTTGTGCATGTAGGTGCTGCTGGGCATCTTCTTCCATAAGGTAGAGTTTCAGTTTGTAAACTGTCTTTGGATGATATCTGTTAAGACTCAGACCTGGAATGTTCTCCAAAGGCACATGTGCTGAAGGCTCGGTCCCCAGTGCAGCAGTGTTCAGAGGTGGGCTTCTGGGAAGTGATTAGATTGTGAGGCTCTAACCTCATCAGCAGATTAATCCATTTAAGGATTCATAATTTGAATGGGCTATTGGGAGGTGATGGTAGGAGGTGGGACATAGTAGAAGGGATTGGCTCCTTGGGAATGTGCTGTTGCTGAGGAGCTCTCCTCCACCAAGCCCTTCTGCCATGATGTTTCTGCCTTATAGTCAGCTTACCATGACTGAAACCTCTGAAATTGTGAACCAAAATAAAATTTTCCTCCTTTACTTTGTTAATGTCAGATATCTTTATCAGAGCTTTGAAAACCTGACTGACACCACATCCTTTCTCCTTAATCAGCTCCCTCATTAGCAGATGAAGCTTTGCTGGTGATTTTTATATTTTATTAAAATTAAAATTTTATAATTTTTTAATATTTAGGTCCAAACCTATTCTTATATTTGTATAACTTCCCCTATTTTCAGCAAATGAAAATAGGGGAAGTTATACAAATATAACACATCTCAGGGACCCTCACCAGATCTTCGTAGTGGTGCTTTCTGGCACATCATTTTGCTGTAAATGTAAGTTGGATCATTTTTTTCTTTTCATGTCTTCTGCCCTCAAATTCAGTGCTTTTCCCATCTTAACTTAGCACTTATGCACTATGGCTGTAACTCTTGCAGGTTTAAGGGTTATAGCACAAGATTCATTTTCTATTTTTCTATTTTTTTTAGAAAATTCATTCTTACTGTAGATCTTAGCAACTTTAGCATATGATTTTTTTAATGAGGCCTAGAACTTTCAACTTTTCACTTAAAAAAAGCACTTGTTGGCTTTACTTTGGCATTTCCAAATTACCTGCCTAAGTACTCCTGCACTTTAGGAGCCATTATTAAATAAAATGAGAGCAGGTGAAGATGAGGCAGGAGGAGAGATTCAAGGGCAGTGTGGCCTGGGAAGGAGGGCCTGGGTTCATACAGGGGCTCCAACCATATACCATGTCCTGAGAGCAGATAAAGGTGAAGTGGGAGGAGAAACTCAAGGGCAGTGTAGGCTAGGAAAGGGGGCCAAGTCCATGCCAGGGCTCCAATCACATATCATGTTGTGAGAGCAGATAAAGGTGAAGTGGGGGCATCCTTGTCCTTAGCCTCAGCCTCTCTGGACTCCAGGTCCTCCAGGTGGGCCAGGAGAAGACAGGCTTTGTGCTCCCAGTCTAGTTAGCATGTTGAGCTGCACATAAGCCACCAGCAATATGAGGCAAGGAAAGTCCACAGGCTGCCAGAAATCCTCCAAGTTCTGGCCCATATGGGCACCCAGGGTGCAGGACATCAGCAGTCAGCAGAGACCTGGCCTCTCCTTCCAAATGGTCTCCCGCAGCACACATGTGGGGTTGGGTTCCTGTGCTTCCACTGCCCCTCCAGAGGCCAGTCCACCCTATCCCAAGCCCCTTTGGCTTTCCAGGCAGTGGCAGACAGGTCACCAGGCAGGGACTGCAAAGAACCTTCATTGAAGGGAGCCCTAATTCAATGGTGTGACCAGCAGGCTTCAGGGAAGACACACTTTCCTCCCTGTCACCTGGACGCCCCCTGCACTGGAGTGCAACCTCCAGGAGGGACTTTTCCTTGGCCCAGAATGCACAGGGCCTAGTAAGGCCTCATCCTGTGGCTTGTGCTACTACCACATGGCCTCATTCCCTACTGAAAGCATTTTCCCGAAGAGCATGGTCTGCCCCCTACACTCACAGAGTCCCTTGGGAATCATCTCAATAGCCATTACTGAGCGAGGCCCAGTGTGAATGGCTGCTCCCCACAGCTCTGTGGTTCCAGGGGAGGACAGGGTGGGCTAGCTGGGCTGGGCTGGGCTGTGGTGGGGAGGGATTGTCCCAGGGCCTTATTCTGAATCCCCAGCTTCTCTTATGCTCCACATCTGCCTGGGACCCCACCTTTAGCTCTCTGCCTTCTTCCTCCTGCAGGCGAAGCCCCAGACCTCAGTCTCCTTGCAGGAGTCAGAGGTGTGGGAGGCAGTGTTCTCTCAGCCTTCCCAAGCCACTCCCTGCACTTGTCCCCACAAGGGAGAGAGGAGCCCTCTCTCTTGACCCCAGATCTACTCACTTCAAGTTCATCCAGTGGTCCATTGCCCTCCTTGGAGTAGGGCAGGATGCAGCCATATTTAGGGGAGGTTGTGAAGGATTCACATATACCAACCCTACTTATGATGTCTTCAGTGAGTGACCGTTTTAGTTAGCTTTTTTTTGTTGTTGTGACCGAAACACCTGTCAGAGGAGGAGAAGTTTATTCTGTCTCAGGTTTCAGTGGTCTTAGTCCACAGATGGCTGATTCCATTGCTCTAGGCCCAAGGTGAGGCAGCACATCCTGGGGGAAGGATCAGGGGGGGAAAGCTGGAGATCATGGTGGGGTCAGGAAGCAGGGGCAGGAAGGTGGATCAGGGGCTAGTGACCCACCCTCTCCAGCCACACCCTACCTGCCTACAGTTATACCTGGTCCATTCAAACTAGGATGGATTGTTGAGGTTGAAGCTCTCATCATTTTACCTCTGAATATTCCTGCATTAGTGAGCTTTTGGGGGACACCTCACATTCAAACCATATCATTGACTAACCCCCACCCCACCACAGGAAGGGCCCAAATGGCAGAGATTTTACTGCTCTTTACACTGAATTATGCTAAGTGCCTGGTAGCATGTCTGCACACATATTTATCACAGGAATGCACCCAACTAGCTGCTTCTCAGATGTCTCAGTGGGCCTGGGGCCCAGCTGCCAGCCCCCAGGGCCCCTGTCTGGCTATACCTAGGTTGGAGCTCCCCAGATGGAATCTGAAACCTCCTTCATGATGGAAAAAGTGTTCAGCCCAGGGCCTAACTTACCATGAAGGAGAAGCCTGCAACCCTGGGTAGCCCACTCACAGGGCCAGGCTGGGCATGCACGTTCAAACTTCCCATTTGGTCCAAACAACACCCAGGAGCATTGCCATTTGAGCAACCCAGTTTCCACAGAGCAGACAGGCTCAAAGAGCTACCAGGCCTTCCTGAGATGGTTAAGACGTGGCGCTAGGGCTTAGAGGTAGGGCACTCACATTGTAAACATCAGCTCCCATCACTGCCTGGTGGGTTGTGGGGGACCTTTGGTAGTGCACAGGAGGGTGGGAGCTTGGGTCCCTGCTACAAGGATGGCACAGGTGGTCCACCAGCTCTTCCAGCCTGGGGTCATGGCTGGGGCCAAGAAGCAGGGTTCACACATAGGAACAGTGGCACAGTGTAATCTGACTCTGGCTGCAGGTGAGGTGGAACATCACAAATGGCTTCCTCAAAGTCCTACAATCCCATCCCCACCCCTGACACACCATAGGAGGAGCCAGGGGCTGTCCATGTGGGATCCTAGTGTTGAGCTAGCCTGCATTGACTTATAGATGGGAATCACCAGAAGGAGAGGTGAGCTAGCCTGGTGGTGAGCTAGCCTGCATTGACTTAGAGATGGGAGCCACCGGAAGGAGAGGGACAGAGAATAAACTGCAGCTCACCAGACCTGGTGATACCCCTACCAACCCCAGAGCCAGGCTTCCCCCACCCCAGTAGCACAGCCAGTGGATCCCAGGATTCCCTCACGCAAACTCAGTTGGAATTCACATAGGAAACTAGGTGAGGTTGTCCCCTCAAATGTCCCTCCAGTCAGTACCCATGTTGGGCAGTAAGCCCTGGGTTCCACCCCAGCCTGCTATGCCAGTCCTCCTTTCCCTGAAGCAGCCATAATCAGGTTCCTTCTGTGGCCACCTCTGGGATCCCAGGAAGAAGGAGTGACATTGTAGAATACGCCTGGAACCCTGGGATGATGGGCTGCCCCACTCTCCAACTTTTGGCCCCATGAGAAAGTGGGGAGAGGGTGCTGGGAGATACTTGGTAGAGGCAGGCCTGAGGGCAGGCCAGGTCTCAACACTGGATCTAATCTCTGGGTCTCTGGTTCTATGTGGATTTGCTAGAAGCCCTAAAGAAACCTCGGTTTTCCTGCTAGGCAGAGAGGTAATGGATCCCCTCAGTGCTGGCAAGGCTGTGCCTCTTTGGAGTGTCCAGGTCATGTGGGGTGGGGAGTTTAGAACCCCTATCTGCTGGTCTTGGGACCTAAACTTTGGGTTTAGACCACCAGGGTTTCCAGTCAGTTACCATCAGAGCAATGCTTCCCCTTTCCCTGGGCCTGGGGGCACTCTGGGCCAGCACAGTCCTCTGGGATCCCCCCCCCATTACTCTTAACCTACTTGGTCAGGAGATCATACCAGTTTACAGTTCACATGCTCATCCTGCCCAGGACCCAACAGGATCCATGCTCCTAGTCCCAGCCCATCTTCCTGCAGTAACCAAGGTCTGGCTCACGGGCACTGTGCTGGGGCCCATCTGCCAAGCACCTACAGAATGCTACATGCTTGGGATCTCACAACCCTGCTCTGCCAAGACCTGGGAGAGGAGGGAGCCCACAGGCTGAACCTTGAGATTCCAGCTCCTGGGACTGGGACTACCTGGACAAAGAGCTCCTGTGTGGATGGTCACCTCTGCCTGCCACTGAGAGCTCCAGCGAGACACCCAGGGTTGGCAGTGAACGTGGGGTGCACCTCAGCCACAGGGTCCATGGAAAGACAATGCTGGGAGTCTGCTCCTCTGGGTCCCCAGCAGTCAGACTCACAGGAACATGACATGGAGTGGCACTTGCTGGATTGGGTGACCAGGTTTAGTGGGCACAGAGTGCCAGTGCAGGCAGGTGGGAGAGTTCTAAACATGGATGGCATGTGAATGTGCTAAAGGCCACAGACTATGCACCTAAAATGGCTATGATTTAAACTTCATATTTTTATATTTCATCACTATTAAACATTAAGGGAATTGTCGACCTTCTCTTTCAGTGTATAATGTTAGTGTCACAGTGTACAGGAGACCAGGGAATTCACACATAAAGAGCAGTGACTTACTTTTCACAATTCTGGAGGCTGGAGGTCTTCACTGCATCCTCACACGGTAGATGGGAAAACAGGGACAAGTGCCGCTGGGGAAGCCTCTTCTGTGAGGGACTTCATGCCACTCACATAGGAGGGATCCTTGTGGCCCAGCTACCTCCTAAAGGCCCTGCCTGTTACCACTTTGATTTGGGGGGACAAGTTGACAGTGCACAGCTCCTACTCAGGAGACAAAGTGGAACGGCAGGGTCAGATAGCCCATGTCCCAGGACACCCAAGCTTGGGGTGATTTGGCATTTATGGAAGGCTTCACCAGTCACCGTTCCAATAAGACAACAGTTGGCCTTCAGACACAGAAGGCACAGCTGCCTCCAACTCCACCCTCCACATCTGGGAGCCTGAGGGTTTTGAAGTTGAGGAATCACCGTCTTCACTGCAAATTCATGGGGTTAAGTCTGGCACCCCAAGGATATCACAGCTCAGATGCTCAGGCTCTAGAGGCAAAGTGGCACAGAATCTGCAGATAACCTAGGCATGTCTTCCTCCTCTGTACTTTCAATCATCTCTAGACAAAAGGAAAATGGTGTGTAAGCAGTTACAGTGTATTGTACAGGAAGCAACAACAAGGAAAGTCTGCACACATTCAGTGCAGACACAGTTTCCCCCGAGATTCCTGATCTGTGGTTGGTTGGACCCACGGACACAGAACCATGGATGCAGGGAGCCCACTGCTCTTCAGTGCATGGTATCTGGGGAGGGAGAACCACATCCCTGGGGAGGGTTCTAAGCTGTCCTGCAGGTTCAGGCCTGGGCACTCCTGGCCTTCAGGCTGGAAGACGTTCTTGGGAAGAGTCCAAGGACTTACCAACCTATGAGAGGGATCCACAAGGATGAAAGCCTATTGATCTCTACACACACACACACACACACACACACAAAAAAAAAAACCAACCACATACACACATAAACAAACAAACAAACCAGTGCTGGTGTCTGTGATGGCAGGACATCATGGATGGCTGCGGTTTTACATGAAGAATCAAGAATCTTGCATTCTTTGATGGCAGGATTCCACCTCCCAAGACTTCTGGCTATATGTAGAGAGCCAGAGAACTGCAAATCAATAATGGCAAGAATTGCAGGGTTGCTGGCCTCTGGTGGAAACAGAGGGGATTGTGATTCTATGATGAATTCTCAGAGACCTTAGAGTCTATGATATCAGGACTTGCATGGTTACTGTCCTCTTGATGGAAGCCCAGAGAAATGTGATTCTGATAGGCAGATGTAAAGCCACTCCAAATGCACACACCTTTAAGTCCTGATGCACCATGGGGATCTGAAAGATCACTGTAGTCTGTTGCAGTAGTGCCATGACCCATGACTCGGTCTTTTCCCTCACTCAAATAACATGACATTTGGGTTGTTTGTTTCTTACCATATGTAGAATACAAGTCCACTATGTATTACAAGTCCACATATGTATTTCCAAATATTTTCACGAGTCTGTGGCTTATCTTTTTGTTCACTTAATATGAAATTTTTAGAATAGGCGTTTTCATTTAAAAAATTTTTAAAACTCATCATGAAACATGATCATAAGTATTTTCTACTATAATTTTTATACTTTCACTTTTGCAGGGTAAGCCATGGACTACTTAGAGTGAATTTTGTGAACCTTATGAAGATTTTCCCTGTCCACTTCTCCCAAAGATTTCCAAACACTCCATCACCATCTGTGCAACAGACACTCCTTTTTTCATTGAAGGTCTTTTTCCTTTGACAAAATCAGTTGCCTGCAGGTAGTGGTTGAGTTTTGGGTTCTCTACTCATCTCCATTTATCTACCTGTGTATTCCTTCACAGCATCACATTTTCCTCACTACTTCAACTTTCTGACAGATATTGTGATACAGATGTGTGAGTTCTTTGTCCTTCTGTAGCCTGTGCCATCTATTCTAGGTTCAGAAATAATTTGCTGGAAATTTGAGTGTGATTGTGCTGAATTCGAAGATCAAGTATGAGAAAATCCCATCTTGCCTATGTAGAGACCTGAACAAGGAATATCGCTATTTATTTATATTTTGTTCAATTTCTTTCAATTGTTTCAAGGTTTTCTTAAAGTGCAGCTGTAACTTAAAACTCATATTTTAACTTTTCAATTTGGGGGTTCTATTGTAAATGGAATTGTTCAATTTTTTTCTTATTCTAGTTTTTTTTTAAAGAGAGAGTGAGAGGGACAGAGAGAGAGAGAGAGAGAGAGAGAGAGAGAATTTTAATATTTCTTTATTTTTTCTTAGTTCTCAGCGGACACAACATCTTCGTTTGTATGTGGTGCTGAGGATTGAACCTGGGCCGCACGCACGCTAGACGAGCGCGCTACCGCTTGAGCCACATCCCCACCCCTTATTCTAGTTTTTAAATTCCAATTTTTCCTATATAGTTTTGCTGATATATAAGAAATCAATGGAGTTTTGCCTATTGACTATGTATTTTGCTTTTTGCTATCTTTATCATTTATGATCAAACATAGAATGGTGAATTCTATTGCTGTTTGATTTCCAAAATTATGGCCTAGTAAAATCAGGACCATGAATTTCAGAGCTTTACCAGGACTGCCACAAAGGGTGCAGGACCAATGCTGAACAGGTGAGCACTGATCATCCTCAACTGCCCACAATGGCTAGCAGAGGGTGCTCAGAGTGACTTTTTCTGATCCCCTCGAATCATTAGACTGCCAGGGATGGATGCCCTGTGCCCACAGCAAACTTTCTTCTCAGGACTCACCTGGGGAATTTTCATGGCTGGAGATACCTGGGGTCTACATCCACAGTGAGGTAACCCAAACCTTCCAGACCTGCTGTAACCCTCACCCTTGTGGTCCACCAGGGGAGACCGTTGCTGTGGACACCTTGGGACTATGAGTGTGGTGACAAAAACTTCCTCCTTGGGACCCACACAGGAAAATGCTGTGGCTGAGGACACCTGGTGGCCATGTCCACAGGAAGGTAATTCTAATCCTAAACTGGGAACCCACCCAGGAAGAGCTGCAGACTGCAGGCTGCAGGCACCTTGGAGCCATGACTGTTGTGGTAGAGCCTCCTTGGTATCCTTACAGGGAGATGCCTTGGCTGAAGAATGTGTACCATGAGATTTATTCCCCTTGACATCTACATGTGGATGCCACTGTGGTTTTGGGATAACTGAAGTCTATCTGAGGAAAAGGTGGGGAAGAATGAGGAAAAACCTCTTGTTCACTATCCCAGGTGCTTAGAAAGAAACTCTGCTGTGTTTTTACTTTTGTAGGTAATATTTTATTTTATTTTATTTATTTATTTATTTTAGAACTTTTTTAATATTTATTTTTTAGTTCTCGGTGGACACAACATCATTGTTTGTATGTGGTGCTGAGGATCGAACCCGGGCTGCACGCATGCCAGGTGAGTGCACTACTGCTTGAACCACATCCCCAGCCCATAGGTAATATTTTAGTGGGACTTAATTTCATGAAAGTATTCCTTGTGAGGCTTTGATTGCTCATCGTCATAGCATACTAAAGTATATTTTATGGGGAGAAATCCCAGGACACTGAAAGGAGAAATTGAGGCACAAAATCAGGGTACTGCAGGGGAGCCTGGGGTTCCTAGAACAGGGAGACTCACTAGTGCCTGAGGGCAAGGGCTAAATGTTGCTGCATTGTTTATATTTATTCTGGGTAAGTCTGCACACAGTTGAGTGAGTTGCCTGATAATTCCCAGAAGCCACTGTGGTGATAACTGTGCCAGACTACACTGCTCAGAATCCCTGGGGTGCCTGGACAAACAGGCAATAATTGAAGCTGTGCTACAGCTTCCACACTCCTTTGTGGTGAGGGCTGGACAGGCAATAACTGATCTATGTTACCCAGATTCCTTGGGATACCAGGATAAGCACATGGCCCCAAACTTCCAAGGCCTCTATGGTGTGGGCTGAATAGCAGAATACCAGACTGCAGTTACATAACCCTCAAGATTCTCTTGGTATCCATGTAACATGCGGCTCCCAGCCTCTGGGGTGAGGAATGCATCAGCAGAACAATGGACTACACTAATCATGAACATTGGGTGCCTGTAGCTCCAAGAAGTCTCTGCAATGACAACTGGACTTACTGCCTAGAGTTTCTGAGCTTGCCCATGTGAATGTGAATCCTGGAGCTCATATGGCCCTGCATGATAAGGGCTGTACATGCAGAATACTGCATCGCATTGCTCAGAATACCTGGGGAAGCCTGGGGGAAATGTGCATCTCTGATAGTCCTCTGTGGTGAGAGCTGCATGGGTAGGTCATTGGACCATAGCACTCAGAGTCTTCAGGGTGCCTGAGCAAGCATGCAGCTTGCAGCTTACATAGACATCCGACAGAGGTGTATGTGGGAAAATTCTCAGGGGCAGCAGAAGCTTATTGGAGAGCTCCCCACTGTGAGCTAGCAAAATGTGGGACTACATTACCCACAATCCTAAGGGGGGGGGAGAAGCTCTCAGGATCCCCCACAGAGAACCAACAAAACACTGGACTACATTACCCACAATCTTTGGGGGGGTGGGGGTGGGAATGGGAGGTTCATAGGCATTCCTTCACCATGAGCTGTAATGTGGGACTACATTACCCAGAATCCTAGGGGGCAGAATCACATGATTCCCCTGTCTCCTGTGGGCTGGTAAAACATGCGACTAAATTATTCATAATCCTGAGGTGGCAGAGGCTCCCAGATTCCCCCCAGAGAGCCAGCAAAATGCTACACTACAGTGCCTTCAGCCCTTGGGAAAGAAGTTCTCAAGAGCCCCCTTTCCTACTCCCTCATCCCCACCCTATGAACAGGCAAAAAGCTGAACTACATTGTGTATACTCCAAGGAGGGGGAGGTAGAAGTGCACAGAATCAACCCCTCTGAGCCAGAAAATACAGGGACTTCATTACAATCCTAATGGGGCAGAAGTTCCCTGGGTTCTTCAGAGAGAACCAACAAAATACTGGACTATATTACCCACAATCCATGGGGGAGGGGTCACCTCATGGGAGCACTGTCCCCAGTAAACTGACAAAATGCTGGACTACATTACCCACAGCCCTCAGGGTCAGAAACTTTCCGGAGAATCATTTCCACCTCTTATTTCCACCTCTTCTTCTCTTCTCAAAAATTCTGGACTAAATAACCTACAATCCTAAGGAAGGTGAAGCCCCAGGATCCCCCATGAAGAGCCAGCAAAATACTGAACTACATCAAACAAGAATAGAGTAGGGTTTGGGTTTTTCCAACTCTCCTTGGAGGATCCTGGGCGCTTCCTCATCCTAAGGATTATGGGTGATATAGTCCTGGATCTTGTCCACACACTTCTGCCTGGAGACTCATGAAAGCTGAATGCACATGCTTGCCTTATCTTGAGGATTCTGAGTAATTTTAGGGGTAGGGCTACGCAAAAATTAGCCACAGGGAAAAGGTTACTGAGATTTACAAAACCAAGAAGTACTCTTGAATTTCTGCCACTAAGGACCATGGGTAGTACAGTCCCAGGTTTAACTACTGACACTGGAGATCCTGGGAATTTCCTCCCCTTAAGATTATGGATAATGTAGTCTCAATATTTTCTGCTCTTAGCTTGGTATTGTGGGAGAAGTATTAAATATTGTGGGTGAAGTATTGAGAGGTTTATGGCTCACATTGAGGAATCTTGGGTAACTCACCCCACTAATTCACATAGAATTATGGGTAATATAATCCCATGTTTTATTCAAACTGTGGAGAATTGTGGGAGATTATTCCTCTGTTAGAGTTGTGAGTAATGTAGTTTCATAATTTATTGGCCCTGTGCAGAGTATCTTGGGAACTTCCTCCCTCCAGGGATTATGGGTAATGTAGTCCAAGTTGCCTGGCCACTGCTGGGTATTCTGGGAGCCTCCTCCCTGAGGATTTTGGGTAATGTAGCCCCATGATTTGCCCTATCCATGCAAAGAATTCTGGGAACTTCCTGTTCCATAAACTTGTGGATCATGTAGTCCCATGTATTACACAAGAGAAGGGGACTTGTGGAAGCAACCTTTCCTGTGAACTTATGGGTATTGTAGTCCCATGATTTAGCTTCTCTGAACAAAGAATTCTGGGAACTTCCCCTCCTTAGAATCATGAATAACACAGTCTCAACATTCGCCATTCACCACTGGGTATTTTGTGAGCCTTTTCCCATAAGGACAGCAGGGGAAGTATACCACTCACTTTGGGCAGCACTGGGAATTCCACCCAATAGACTTGTGGGTAATGTAGTCCCATGATTTGTCCTTTTTGTGCAAAGATCCTAGGAACTTCCTTTCCTTTATTATTATGGGTAAAGTAGTTCCAATATTTCTCCACTCACCACTTGGTATTTTGGGTGCCTCCTTCCCTGAGGATGGTGGGTGAAGTAGTAGTGAGTGTACCAGTCACTTTGGGGAATTCTGGGAACTTCCTCCCCCTCAGAATTGTGGGTAATGTAGTCACACAATTATATACTATCTGTGGGGAATTGTGGGAGCTTTCTCCCTGTTTGAATTGTAGGTAATGTAGTCTCATAATTTGTCTTCTTCGTGCAGAAGATCCTGGGAACTTCCTCTCCTAAGGATTATGGATAATGTAGTCCCAATATTTTCTTGCTCATTGCTGGGTGTTCTGGGAGCTGTTTTACCCCTTGGTGTTGTGGGGTATATAATCCCAGGTGTTTTCAAGAGATCCTGGGAAATGCGTCTTCATAGAATTCTGGGACTTAAACTTCCATTATTTGCTTGCTCACTAATGGCTGTCCTGGGAGAGTCTTTCCCTTAAAATTATTGGTAATGTAATTTCAGATTTACTACTCACTTTGAGGATTTGAGCCCATATAATTGTGAATATTGTATTTCTAGACATAACCACTTTGGAGGGAGAGGGGGGATACCATTACAAATAATCCTAAAATGGAGGAAGTTCCCAGTATTCCACTTCCTCCATTTTAGTATTATCGGTAATGTCCCAAGTTTTCCCCTGATAGCAACAGGGGCTCATGGGAGGATTATTGGTAATGTAGTCCAAGTAGCCTGGCCACTGCTGGGTATTCTGGGAGCCTCCTCCCTGAGGATTTTGGGTAATGAAGTCCCATGATTTGCCCTCTCTATGCAAAGAATTCTGGGAACTTCCTGTACCATAGAATTGTGGGTCATGTAGTCCCACGTACAGTGAGGGACTTATGGAAGCTTCCTTTCCTGTGGACTTGTTACTCTCTCCAGTTAGGATTGTGGGTAATGCAGTCTTGGATTTATCACTCACTGGAGGATTCTGGGAGATTCCTCCCCCATCAAGATTTTAAAAGTATAGTCTCAGGTTTACCACAGGCCCAGCGGTTCCTGGAACATCTTTGCCTTATAATACAGGTAATACAGTTCCAAAATGTATGAATAACATGCCCCCATTTTTTGCTTGATAACCATTGGCAATCAATGCTGGAAGCTTTCCTTTTTTCTTGGGATTGTGGGTAGTATAGTCCCTGGTTTAGCCAGCTCACAGTAGGGAATTAGGAGTTTCTAAACCTTAATCTGTATGTGATACATTCCTGGGTTCACCACTCATGACAGAAGATCTTGGGAATTTCCTCCCATTAGGACTGTGCACAATGTATTCCCACAATTTTTCTGCTTGACATTGGGTACCTGGGATATTGATCCCTTTAAGATTGTGGGTTATGTGTCCCAAGTTTTACCTGATCACTTTAGGGAATCTTGGGAATTTCTGCTCTTATTAGGATTGTAGGTAAAGTGGTCTTACAATGAGGAATTTTGGGCTCTTTCTTTTTAGAAAATTATAGATAATTATGATATCTTAATTATGATGAATTTAGTCCTGGATTTCACCACTCACTGTGGGGGATTCTGGAAACTTCCTACCTCTTTAGAATTGGAGGAAATACATTTCCAAAATTTATTTGCTTGCTTCAGGGATACCCGGGAAACTTGTTCAAAATTTATTGTGGGCACTGTAGTCCAATTTGATTGCCCATTGGATAATCTTGGTGCTTACTACCCCTTGGGATTGTGGACAATGTAGTCCTTGACCCTTCACTGTTGAGGATCCTGGGAACTTCCCAAGGATTGTGGATAATGTAGTCCCAAGTTTTGACTGCAAACTGCATAGATTCCTGAAAAACTTATTTACAAAGAATTGCAGCACTGTAATTCAATTTGACTGCTCACTGATGGGCAACCATGGCAGTTTGTGCCCCTTAGAATTGTCGGCAAGTTAGTCATTGGAATTTCCCTCTTGCTGAAGAGGATTCTGGAAACTTACTCCCTAAAAACTGTGGGTCATCTACTCCCCAAATTTTCCTGCTTAATGCAGAAAATTCTGGAAAATTTGTCCATGTAGGATTGTGGATAATGAATATTTGCAATTTATCACAAAGCAGGAAAATTTGGGAGCATACAGTGTCATAGAATTGTGGGTTTTGTAGTCCTTGGAATTGTCCTCTTACTATGGAGGATCCTGGGAACTACCTCACTAAATATTATGGTGAATGTTGTCTCATAATTTTCCAGATGACTATAGGGATTACTAGGAAACTTGTGCATAAAAAAGTGGCCATCAGTGAGCAGTCAAATTGAACTAATTTTACTGCTCACTGATGGACACTTGAAGGATCTTAATCCTTCCAATTGTGGGCAATGTAGTCCTGGACTTACCTTCTCAGTGTAGAGGATCTTGGGAAATTCTTACGTAAAGATTATGGGTAAGGTAATCTCACACTATGATTTAACACCGCAGAGATTCTGGGAAACATGTCCATGTGGGATGGTGGGTAATGTAGTCCAACAGTTTCACCACTCATTTCAGGAACATCTGAAAGCTTCAAGGATCAGAGGACTGTGGACAATGCAAAATTCAAAATTGCCACCTAGCTGCAAAGAATCCAAGGAACTACTTTCCTAAGGATTAAAGGTAATGAAACTCAACAATTTTAATGCTAACTGCAGGGTTAGGTTTAAGATTATTAGGGTTATGGTTAGCATTAAGGTTAGGGGTTAGGGTTAGGTGTTAGGATTAGGGTCAGGGGTTAGGATTAGGGTTAGAGTCAGTGAATTGATTTCTGTGATACCAAGACTCACAGCAATATTGGACTCTACATGGAAACCTGGGGAATTGAGGCTTTATTTATGGTATCACTCCCAGAGTTACTGGCTATATGTGCATAACCACAGAATAGGGTTTCTATTATAGGCAGTTTCACTGGCTCTGTAATTCTGTGAAGAACCACATAACTCATTTTATATGATAGTAGGCTACACAAGCCTGCTGAGCACAATGTGGAGCATAGTTAAATGTTTCTATGATGTTAGAATTCCCTGAACTGTTGAGATCTATCTATGGTTCTTGGGATATATGATGACAAACCTACCATATCATCTTTGGTCAATAGGGAGCCATATAACTGGCCTTCAATTATGGCAGGATTCATAGACCTGCTGACCTCTATGTGTAGAAAAAGGAACCAGTTTCTGTGATGGGAGGAAAACAAAGCTGCTGGCATCTACAAAGAGAGTCAGAAAAGTTGTTTTGTATTTTCTAAGGATCCCCATGCCTTCTGGGCTTTACTTGGATATCCAGATAAGTAGTGTCTTATAATAGCAGTTATAAAAGGTCTGTTGATCTCCAATGTGGAAAGCAAGTGAAATTTGGTTTGATTGTGGTAGAAGTCAAATGACTGATTTACTGTATGTCCAAAGCTAGGGAACTGAGTTTTTCTCATGTCAGAACACACAGAGCTGCTCAGCTGTATGTGCAGACAGAGAAAATGGTTTCTGTGATGGTAAAAACCCCAGGGCTTCTAAACTCTGTGTGGCCATCCAGGGATCTGAGTTTCTTTTGTTGGCAATGTGATTATTGTTGCTGGGTCTACATATAGAGACAGGTAACTGGCATTATAGGATGGCAAGACATGCAAGACTGCCAGATTATATTTCAAGAGTCAGGGAAATAGGGTTTTAAGATGATAGGTGTTTGAAGGCTGCTGGACTTTATTTTGAAATTCAGGCAACAGGGTTTAAATTAAGGCTGACTCCAAGGACTGCATGGCTCTTCATGGAGACCTGGTCAATTGCAATCTATAATTTCATAATACCCAAATCTGCCTCAAAAAATGTGGAGTCATAGAACTAGATTTCTTTGATGACAGGACACCCAAAGCTACTTGGATCTCTGTGGAGAGTTAAAAAAATGACAAATTCTATAATGACAAAACTTATAGAAATGTTAGGTTTTTCATGGATAGCCAGAGAACAGGATAAATAAATAGCAGGGATTCCAAGTCTTCATGATCATATTTAGAAAGTCAAGGAACTGGAGTACTGATGACAGGAATCTCCATACTGCAGGACTCTTTGTGGAGTGACAGGGATTTGAAGTTATATCATGACATGACTTGCAGCTACTGGTCTCTGTGTGTACACCAAGAGATTTGACACTATAATGGTGAAACTCACAAAGTTGTTGAGATTTATGTGTCCTAGGGAAATGGGGTTTTATTATGATAGGATTCACATTTTTCTGGTCTCTTAGTGAAAATTGAGAGATCTTGATTTTATGTTGACAGGACTCAAAGTGCTTCTGTGGTCCATGTGGAGAACAGAGGGATGAAATTCAATTAATGGTAGAATTCCCATCATGGTCTGAGCTGTACATGAAGAACCAAAACAACAAAAACAAAACAGGTTTTCTGTTTATGGCACTATTCACAGGGCTCCTGAACTCTACACTGAGAGATACAAAACTGGTGTTCTATGACAGCAGTATAACTGAGCTTTATGTAGAGAAGAAGAAACTGTTTTCTATGATAGCATAATCATCAGAGCTGCTGTGAGATATGTGGAAAGCCAGGGAACACAGGTTGAATAAACTGGCCTCCCATGTTTTCTTGGCTCTACTTGGAGACAGAAAATGGGGTTCTATCATGTCAGAACTCACAGTTCTGCAGGTCTGTATATGGAGAGCAAGGGAACTGGTTTCTATGATTGTATGACTCTCAGAACTGCTGTTATCCATGGATATAGCAAGCGAACAATTTTTTAAAAAAATGTTTCCAGGAATTTCAGGTCTGGTG
The DNA here is from genome assembly GCF_052094955.1 of Ictidomys tridecemlineatus. Lineage (NCBI taxonomy): Eukaryota > Metazoa > Chordata > Mammalia > Rodentia > Sciuridae > Ictidomys > Ictidomys tridecemlineatus. Next base: position 123,181,123 of record NC_135486.1, read on the forward strand.
GAATTTACATGGAAGTCACAAGAGACTTGGGTTATGTGATGACAGGACTCTCAGTACTTTGGGGCTCTGGTAAAAATAAAACAGGGAAATGGGCTGTATTGGTGGAGGGACTCCAAAAGCTTATGGGCTCTATGTGCAGAGACTGGAAACTATGTTTCTGTGGTTACAGCAAACCTGGAGCTGTTGGGCTCTATGTGGAGTGAAAATAAAGTGGGATTCTATTGCTGGCAGGATTTGTAATATTACTGGACACCTCTATGTGGACATCCAGGGGACTGAGATTTTATAACATAATTTGCAATTTAACTGAACTCTGTGTAAACAGAGGGGAACTTGGTTCTATGATGGCAGGGGACTGAAGTTCTATGAAGGTGTGTCTCACAGGGCTGCTGGGCTATATGTGGAGAGTCAGATCATGGGATTTCAATAATTTCATGTCTTCAAGCACTACTACATTCTGTGTGGAGAGCTGGGGAACTTGGGTTCTATGGTGGCAGCATACAGAGGCCTGCTGATTTTCATATGGGGAGAAGAGAACTGGTTTCTATAATGACAGGATGCAGGGCTTTGGAAATATGTATGCAGATCCAGAGTCTTGGATTATATGTTATAGGAATCACAGGGATTCTGGAATCTATCTGAAGAAGGAGGGACTTTTATGATGTCAAGGCATGTATGGATGCTAAGCTGTAAATGGAGAGATGACTTGCAGCTACTGGTCTCTGTGTGTATAACAAGAGATTTGGACTGTATGTAAAAAGAGGAGTAAAAAGATGCCTATAATGGCAAGATACATAGGTCTGCTGAAGTCTACATTGAAAGTGTAGAATCTTGGTTTCTACCCTCAGATTTTATTCATTGCAATACTTGCAGGCCTCTGAGAATTCACCTGGAGAGCCAGGAAACTGGAATTCCATGATGACAGGACTTGTGATGTTTGTCTCTACACACAGAGCCAAGGAACTGGGTTTCTATCATGACAAGACTCCAGCACTACTTTCAGAGTCAGGGACTTTGGGTTATATGATGGCAGGACTCTTAGGCCTGCTGAGGTCTATGTGGAGAGCCAGGGAAATTGGGTTCTGTGATGGCAGAGATGCTGGGTTCCATGCAGAGAGCCAAAAGTGGCTTTTATAATGACAGTATAAACAGTGCTTCTGGGTTTTTCTTCAAAATCCAGGGAACTACCAGGTGCAGTGGAGCACATCTGTAATCCCAGTGGCTCAGGAGACATGAGGATCATGAGTTCAAAGCCATCCTCAGCAACAGTTGTTATGCTCAAATTCAGGACCCCCAAAAGACCACCAGAGACCAAGATCGATGTAAGCAGCAAAGAGGTGTTTATTGAGAGCTAGCTCACTCCTCTGCACACACAGCAACTGGTGATTCTGAGAGGCCCCAAGTCCAGGTTTGCAGCAGTTTTATACACTCTTTGGGGAAGGCAGGGACTTCACTAACATCATAGCATCTCTTAGCAAATCATCACACACCACAGGAAAATCATAAAACAACTCTAAAACATGATTAGCACATTCACTGATGGGAACAAGTTGGGTAGGGGTGATTGGTTAGTACAAGAGGGGGATTCGTTTGAACTGATTGGTTTAGGCCACGAAGGGTCTACTTGCTGAACTACATGGTTTCCCAACATGTTATCAACCACCATAAATTACTGGGAGGGTCAGCTGGCATCCCAGGTATTTTCCCTGTCTCATGCTGATTGGTGGTTGCTAGGGGGTTGCTATGGGTCCTCACCTAGTCTGACTGAGTCAGGGATGCCTGGCTCTGTAGATATCTCCTGTTATTGGTAGATAAACAACTCAGTAGGGTGGGTATGTGCCTAGGAGTGCTCTGTGGGTCTTTCCAAGGACAAGGGTCATGCCCCCTTCCTTGGACAGGCTTTGCTCTGAGGTAGAGGCTGGTTTCTCACAGTGAGGCACTAGGCAACTTGGTGAGACTCTGTCTCTAAATAAAATACAAAAAAGGGGCTGGGGATGTGGCTCAGTGGTAGAGTGCCCCTGAGTTCAATCCCCAGTTCAAAAAACAAACAAACAAACAAACAAAACCCAACCCACAGGGAACTGAAATTCTAGGATGGTGGGACTATCTGTCCTGCTGATCTTTATGTGTAAAGCAATGAAGCTAAGGTTCTATTTATGGAAGGATTTCTGGTCTCCGTAGTCTACAAGAGAGACAGGTAAGTGGGTTTCTCTGGTAGCAGTGAAGCCAGAGTTAGACAGGCAGTCCATGTAGATAGGTAAATGGAGTCAGGTTGGATCTAGGAGGCCAATTTGAGTGAGTCTGGGAAGTTAGAGATTGTCCCCTGAAGAATCTTATCAAGAACCTGCCCCTGCTCCAACCTGTTGCCTAGGTAACCTGTTCCAAGAATTTCCCCTCCCTACAGGGAGCTATAAGGTTGTTAAGGTATCCTTGGCTACTCCACCCTGCCCTTCCCCCCTTCGTCCCACGTGTTTCCTATCTTTTGGTCCTCCCACCCAGCGAGCATTCTTGGGCCTAGTCACGAGGGAGGAAGCAGAAAGATAAGGGGGAAAAGGCAGGAGAACAAAAGAATCCTAGGACATATAAAAAGGGCAGAACACCTTGCCTCTTAGGATACCAGGAGACTAGCTATGGCTCCCTTCTCCTTCGCAGGAGAAGTCTTATGTTGCCCCTTTTCAAATAAAACCTCAGCATGTTTCTCTAATGTTCAAACTTCACATGTGGGGAAACAGGACTTGTCACCGATAACCGGTGGTATCAGCAGGGCACTCAGATGCCTCTGAACTCTATGTTAAGAAAAATGGAACTGCAGTTCTCTTGATGATAGGACTCATAGTGATGCTGGGTTTTACATGATGAGCTAGTAAATTAGAGTCTATGACAGCAGTACTCACTGGGAATCTTGGCTTTTTGTGGAGCATCCAGAACTTGGGATTTTTATCATGGCAGTATAGCTGGTGTCTATGTAGAGAGCCAGGAACCTTGAATTGTGGAGAGCAGGATTTGCACAGATGGTTACCTCCTCATGGAATGTCAGAAAACAGGATTGAGGGAGGCTTCTGGCTGGAGTGATGATGAGGTACATAGTAAGATGGACCTTAAACAATGGTGAGGATTTTAATTAAGGCAAGGACATTCTAGCCACTCAGAACAGCAAGAACCAAGGTGAAAAGAGAGGTGACAAGTCAGAAAGACACAGGATTTATTTAGAAGAGTGGTTCTTATTATTTATTTATTTATTTATTTGTCTCAGAGGCAGAGAGGCTGAGGCAGGAATATCACTTGAGAGGTCTTGAGTTTGAGACTAGCCTGGACAATAGTACACAATCCCATTTTTTAAAAAAAATTATTCATCATGAAGAGCTTTTATCATAAGGTGACATCAGTTGGTTTTTATTGTTTTGGAAATTGAAATTGAGTAAAGTTTGAGTGACTGTGTCAATTCCCTAATGGCTGCTCAAGGAAGTTGCCACAGATAGTGACTTAAATGATAAAAATTTATTATCTAGGGTCCTGGAGTAAGAAGTCTAAGATGAGTTTCACAGGGCTAAAATGAAGGTATGCCAGACTGCAATCTTTTAATGTCTAGCTCCCAAGATCAACCTCAGCTCCTGGGATTACAGCTGTGCACCACCAATCCTAGGAAAAGATTCTTAGTCATATCTACAAAATCCTTTTTGTCATTTAAGATAATATATTAAAAGGTTCCGCAGATGAAACATGTATATATCTTTGAAAGACCATTATTCTGCTTATCACACTTAGTATATTTATTTAAAAATGATAAACCAGGCACATTGGCACACACTCATAAATCCTAGGGATTTGGCAAGTTGAGGCAAGAGAATCAAAAATTTGAGGAGAGCCTGGGACACTTAGCCAGACCCTGTTTCAAAATAAAACAGAGGGCTCGGGATATAGCTCAGTGGCCCACATCCCTGGGTTCACACCTCAGTACCACAACACACACACACACACAGAGACAGTTATAAATCCATTACAGGTTAAGATAACATTGTTATAAATAATAATTAAAAAAGTGAGAAGAGTGGTATTGTTTTACTCTTTTGCAAATATTTTAAAGTCTAGCATAATAAAATACCAGATTCTTGAAATTTGCTTCTGCATTCCATAAAAAGTTTTCCTTTTATGGACCCTCTGAAAGAGCATCTAGTTCCATAGGGGCTTCTGGATTATACTTTTGATGGTTGTGTTTTGAGTTTGTCTGAGATACAAGGTGTATGTGTGGATGATGACCTTGCAACTATTGTTGTCATATTTATCTCCCACCTATGGTGGCCATTGAGTCCCCAAATGTCTGTAAGTTATACTAACAACAATAAAGGCTTTATGAATTGGAAAATGTGTCACTATGTTGTTTTTTTAATATTTTTTTTAGTTGTAGATGGACACGATATCTTTATTTATTTACTTATTTTTATGTGCTGCTGAGATTCAAACTCAGTTCCTCATGAATGCAAACCAAGTGATCTACCACTGAGCTACAACCCCAGTCCACTATGTTGTTTTTATGTTATTATTTTTGCAGTACTGGGGATTGAACCTAGGGGCTCTTGCATGTTTGGCAAGTTCTCTGCCACTAGGCAAAATCTCTATCTCTCCTTGCCCTTTATTTTATTGTTATTTTGAGACACAAGGTCTGCCTAGATTGCTCAGGTTGGCCTTGAACTTTCCAGGACTCCTTCTGCCTCAGCTTCCCAAGTAGCTGGGATTATATGTATGCCCTACAGCACTGGCTCATCACATGTTTTTATTTATTTATTTATTTATTTATTTATTATATAAATATTAGTTTTAGGTGGACACATTTTCATGTGGTGCTGAGGATCAAACCCAGTGCCTCATGCATGCTAGGCAAGCACTCTACCACTGAGCCACAACCCCAGCCCCTTAGCACATGTTTTTAAATGGAGAAAGATATGATTTAAATTTCCAAGTTATTTTAGTAGAGTCCTGGTAACATTTTGTGGCAAAAAAGAAAAACCACATAATTTTCACATGGAGGGTGAGAGTAAAAAATGTGACATAATGGGGAATTAAGAAAGTAATATTTCAGGGTTGAGCTCTTGAAGCTGAAGAGGTTGCCAAAGATGTTCAGGTGGAAGGTGTGGCTGTGACTGCACAGGGCTATAGGACCATGTAAGTGCTATGGACATGTTGGCATGGACAGGTTCAAGGATGAGTGTTAGAAAATTCACCACACTGGCATCACTCTGCAAACAGGGGGCCACATGGATGGGGTGGGCCTGCTAAAATTACCAAACTGGAAGCTGCTCTGGAGGCCTTTGGAGGATGATATGTGAAACTGTTATGCTCGAATTCGGGACCCCCAAAGACCACCAGAGACCCAAGATTGATGTAAGCAGAAAAGAGGTGTTTATTGCGAGCTAGCTCAGTCCTCCACACACACACAGCAACAGGTGACGCTAAGAGGCCCCGAGCCCAGGTTTTGCAGCAGTTTTATACATTCTTTGGAGAAGGCAGGGACCCCCATATACATCATAGCATCTCCTAGCAAATCATCACACACCGCGGGAAAATCAAATAACAATTCTAAAACATGATTAGCACATTCACTGGAGGGAACAAGTTGGGTAGGAGGATTGGTCACTACAAGAGGGGGATTCATTTAAACTGATTGGTTTAAACCATGAGGATGTCACAAGGGGAGTACATGTCAAACTGCAGGGCTTCTAGTTTAGATATTGGTCACCACACCTAGGTGGAAGCCACCTGGAATTTCAGATATGTGGTTATCTTGGCCTATCTGTGGCTTTTGCGGCTTTCCCGAGAACTGAACAGTTTCCACAGAGCTTTTCTGTAGATTTTTTCTTGACTTTAGGATTACAATAAGTCAGAGGTTAAGTTTCAGAGCAAAATAAGATCCCAAGCAGAATGAAATTGCTTAGGTCTTTCAAAACCAAGTATCATATCATTACCAACACAGAACACAGACCTCCATAATACTTGTAAATAATTTTCAAACTCGTTTCTCTTGTTTTAACAACAAGAATGGTAGCACAGTAAACTTCTATAAAATACCACATGGTAATAAGTTACTAGCGAGGACTTATACTTGGCAAACACAGGTTATTAAGTTCCTATGACACTGAGATGCAATACTGTTACACTGGAGCCTTAATTCTTGCTCAACAGTCAGAGGGGTCTTCGCTGCTCTGGAGTCTGCGTCTTAGCGGTCAGGGCTGTAATTAGCTGGAGGGACTCTTGGCGGCTGAGAACACTTCGGAGTTCATCCTATTCTACAAAGCCAGAGTTGTCCTTTTTGGGACTTAAACTCCTGGTACTTGATTGAGGAAGCACAGAAGTCATGTCCTTGTGCCCATTTGTGAGATTAGCCTAGGGACCTGTATCTCCAGGCACTGGGACAGTGTGCCTGACACTTAGGGAGGCTAGGCACTCAATCTTCTTCTTCTTGTTTTTTCCTTTCTTTCTTATTAAAATTTTGAGTAACTATCATAGTAACTTTAAAATTGAAAATAAGAAACCTAGCTTTTTCTTCCTCAGCAACTTTGCTTCTCTGGTTCCTGCTACCTTGACGCCCAGCTTCCTGTGTCCCCCGTGAGCTTAGGTGCCCGAAGTTTCCTCGCGAGGACACTGGATCACTACTGAAGTAAAAAATGGTGATTTTGCAACTAGGGCTGATGGAACCCACTCAGCGCCTGCCTTGGGGCCCCAGCGTGCAGGAAACAAATGGGAAGAGAAGAACACTGAAGATCAGATCAAAAAGTCTGGGAATAATCCAAGGCAGATCACATCTTACTCTGGACACAAACAGTACAAGCATGAGGAATGTGAAGAAAATCCATGTGAATTTAAACAAGGCAGGAAATCTCTGGTTTCTCTCAAAAGTGTTCAAACACAAATGTTAACATAAGCTGGAGATGGACATTATAAAAGTACAGTATGTGGGAAAGTCTTCAGTCGTTCCAGTTACATTCAAAGACATGAAGAAACTTCTACTGGGTGGCAACTCTATGAATGTAAACAACGTGGAGAGGCCTTTTCTTCTATCACAGGGGTTCAAGGACACATGATAACACATAGTGAAGATAAAACTTTTAAGTGTAAGGTATGTGGAAAAGCCTTTCATTGTCCCTCTTTATTTAGAAGACATGAAAGAATACATTATGGAGAGAAACTCCATGAATGTAAACAAGATGGTCAAACCTTTATTTCACTCACAAATCTTCATAGTCACATGATCATGCACACTGAGAATGCACATTTTAAATATAAAGTATGTGGGAAAGACTTTGCTTATCCCAGTTTATTTAGAATGCATCAGAGAACACACACTGGAGAGAAACCCTACGAATGTAAGCAGTGTGGCAAAGCCTTCACTAAGCCCTCTACCCTTCACTTACATGAACAAACGCACACTGGAGAGAAACCCTACGAATGTAAGCAGTGCGGCAAAGCCTTTGCTAAGTCCTCCACCCTTCACTCCCATGAACAAACTCATACTGGAGAGAAGCCCTATGAATGTAAACAATGTGGAAAAACTTTTGCTACATCCCATCATCTTCACACACATGGAAGAACACATACTGGAGAGAAGCCCTATAAATGTAGACAATGTGGAAAAGCCTACACTACTTCCTCTTACCTTCAAATACATGAACGAACTCATACTGGAGAGAAGCCTTATGCATGTAAGCAGTGTGGCAAAGCCTTCACTCAGTCTTCTACCCTTCACTTACATGAGCGAACTCATACTGGAGAGAAGCCTTATACATGTAACCAGTGTGGAAAAACCTTTGCTAGATCCAGTGACCTTCACATACATGAAAGAATGCATACTGGAGAGAAACCCTATGAATGTAAACAATGTGGAAAAGCCTTTGCTAGATCTAGTGACCTTCAGATACATGGAAGATCACATACTGGAGAAAAACCCTATAAATGTAAACAATGTGGAAAAGCCTTTGCTAGATCCAGTCACCTTCATATACATGAACGAACTCATATGCAGAGAAATCATACTAATGAAAACAATTAGCAAAGTCTTCTGTTTTTACTGCTGCACTCATAAACACATAGGAAGTTTACTGGAGAAAAATCCTTGGAATGTAAATTGTGGTAACTCAATATTCCTTGTCAATTTCAAAGACTAGAAAGGACTCACACTGCAGAATATTTTTTGGGGGTAGGGAGGTGATTTAGTCCAGTGGTGCTCTACCACTGAACCATAATCCCCAGTTCTTTTTACTAAGTCTCTGGGATTACAGGTGCATACCACCATGTCTAACTGAATAACTCTTTAAATGTGAAAATTTGACAACTCATTCCATTTTCCCAGTTGTCTTCAAAGCCATTTCACTCACACTGGAAAAAAAATCCCTGAATGTGTAATGTTTCATTTTTCTTCTCATATATGGAATTACTCATGGAGAGGAGCCCTGTGAATGTGAGAAATGTGGGACACCTTCTAGTTTTGCCAGTTTCTTCTAAGGACTGAGATGATTCTTATTGAATGATTGATTCATGCAAAAATAAATAAATCCTATTCAAGTAAGAAATGTAAAGCCTTCAGATGTTCCATTTTTGTTCAGTTGTATGAAAGAACTCATACTGTAAAAAACCCTGCGGATAAGCAATGTGGGGCAGTATTCAATTTACACAGTTTTCTTCAAATGTCGTGGGGCAAGTCACTCAGAAAATACTGAATCCCAGTTTTGTCAAATTGAAGAGTCTTTATTTCAACCGACCAGGACTTCTTGTTACAGGACTAAGTTATCTCTGCAGGAAAACAGCCTAGAATCTCAACATTTTAGGATATATAAAGGCAAAAACCTCATCCAGGTTGACAGAGCAAGCAGCAAGCAAGCAAGCATGCAAACAGTAATACAAAGTCTGAATAAAGGTTTACAAAGCTATGAGTTTGGTGCATAAGCATCACAGAAGCACAGAGACAACACATATGCTGTTTGTAAAGAGCTTGGGCACAGCGGGGAAGCTGGAGTGAACATGGGCATAGATATCAGGTATGGGAATGACGTTCTACAGCACTGAAGACCCAAAGGAGACTGAGTGGAGGTGAACAGTGTAAATCCAGAGCATGAATTTCTGTTACTTTGTATATGAGTTCTTGGCAATAGAAATTCAGTATGGATTTCAGAACAGAAAAAAAGTAATATTCTCTGACTTAAGATAAAATGCTGTACCTGGGAGTGTTATGTAAGTACCACTCAAGAAGGAGCAACCATATTTTCTTACAGTGAATAATGAAGTACTGAAGTTTTGGAATTAAATCTTAAAAAATAAATATGGAAGAAATAAATCATACTGTGAGGATTTTAAAGCATTTTTTTAATATGAACCTCTACTGGATGCATTTACATGAATTTTTATGCCTATATTCTGGGCAAAATATTAGAATATAATAATTTGTAAATGCATTTATAAGACATTCATATCCTACTGAAGTTGTAACAAATGTTATTGTTCTGTACATTTTTCAAGTTTCCTACAAAACATTTTATCATAATTTGTCTCAGAAGATATTAATCTCTAAGGAAGAACATGAGACTTCTTTTTGACAAATACATAAAACTGGTTCTTCATTTAAGATGCATTAATTTAATGAATAACACACAGCCTGATTGAACAAAGGAATTTTCCAAATTGACTTAATAATCATTCAACATACTGATTCTTGTGTGTCACTGCAGGGTGAACCATATTAAAGCTCTGTGGAAAATTACGAAAAAAAAAAAAGAAAAGAAAAGAAGAACCCTATTTCTATGGCTCAGGATTTTCAGAAAATTGTTTTTGCATAATGTTGTATTGGGGATATATGATCACAACATCCAAGTCTGCTGGATTCCATGTGGTGATCCAGGAAACTAGGTTTCTATAGTAACAGTACTTCTGGGCCCCTCTGAAATTCAGTGACCATTCTTTCTAATGGACTTCCAAGGTTACTTGACTGTATCTGGAGTGCCAAGATTTCTATCTGGGTTTCTATAATATGATATATGCAGTGCTGCTGAGCTCTGTGCAAACATCAGGGATCTGGATACACTTGTAAAACAACAGAGATTGAGGTTCTATAATAGTAGGACTCATAGGGATGCTGACTTTTATATCAGAGAGGGACATAGGTGTCAATAATGGAGGAACTCCCACTGGAGTGCTAGGAAAGTGGACTTTTGTGATGGCAGTACTCACAGTATTATTGACCTCTGTGTGATCATCAGGGAGCTTGACTTTATACTTACCAGATACACTGGGTTGCTGGGTTCTGCATTGAGAGCCAGAGAATGGGGTTCTAGGATGGCAAGTTTTGCAATCCTGAGGATCTTTGTGGAGAGAGAAGAAACTGGATGTCTATGATTTCAGGATTCTCAAGATGCTGGGATTCACATCATGAATTCAGGACTCACAGATTTTCTGTGCTCCTAGAGAAGAGAAAGGGATTCTAAGATGACTGGATAGGCAGCACTTCTTGGTTCTAGGAAGAGGGCCAGGGAACATTATTTCTTTAGATGGCAGAATTCCCAGGGCAGATGAACTCTACTTAGAGAGCCATGGAAGACAGGTACTTTAGGTTTCAGAATTCATGGGGATGCTGACTGTATGAAAAGTGGGATGTTAATGGCATTTTTAAGATGGAAGAATGCTCATATCTGCTTAGCCCTATATGGGAAGCTAGGGAATTAACTTGTCTTCTGTGATTGAAGGATTACAAGGGCTACAGTAATCTACATGGAGAATTGGGAAAATGGGATTCTGATTGCAGAACACTTTAGGGATCCTGATCTTTATGTGCAGTGACAGGGAGCTATGTTTTTATGATAACAGGTCACTAAGGGTTGGTGATCTCTGCATTCCAAGCTGGAAACTGGAGTTCTATGATGGAAGGTCTCATGGGATTCTGTGTTCCTGATGGAGAGGTGGATTCTAGTGATGGCAGAATGTGCAAGATGTTCAGTTCTATGTGGAGTTCCATGGAACTAATGTTGTATGCTTGTAGGATTCACAGGGCTGCTTGGCTCTACGTGGTGAACCTGGAGGTTCATTATGGCTTGATGTTCAGGACTGCAGCCTCTTCACAGATTGCCAGAGAACTGGGGATCTATTAAGTCAGAACACCCAAGCCTGCTGGGGTCTGTTCAGAGATCTAAGGAACCCTAGTTCTATGATAGCAGGACACTGAAAGATGCTGGACTGTATATGAAGAGTAAGGGAACTGGCTTTATAAAGCTGCAGAACTTGTAGAAATGCTGAGCATTTTGTGGAGAGCCAGAGAACATGATATCTAAATTGGAAGGAAACAGAAGACTGGACTCTGTGAAAAAACAGGATATTGGTTTTCTACAGAGCTCTTTGTGAAAAGCCAGGGTACTGGAGTTCTAGAAAGGCAGCAGTTGTAAAGCTGCAGGGCACTTTGTGAGGAGCCAGGAACCCAGGGACCTATTAAGGAAGGATTCTGAGGTCTGCTGAGTGCTAGGTGGAGACCAAGGAAAATGGAGTACTATTATAGTAGGAATCACAGAACATTTAGACAACATGGAGAGGTGGGAAACAGGGTGTCTATGAAGGCACACATTGTGGTATGGCACACATAGAATGGGGTTCTATGATGACAGGGCTTGCAAGGCTAATGGACTTGATGGAGAGCCAGGGATATATGGTTCTATTGATTTTGCATGATTTTGAGTTCTACTGGTCTCTATGTGTTGGACTAGTCTAAAGGATTTATATGGATGACAAGCCTCATAAGGCTGCAGGGTTATACATGGAGTACCAGAGAAGTGGCATTTCTGATTACATGATTTCTAGTGTTGCTGAGCAGTGTTTGGATAGCCCAGGACTCGGGTTCTAATGATGAAAGGAAACAGGTCTTCTGGATTTTATGTGGAGAGTCAGGGAAGTGGATTTCAGGATTCACAGAATTGCTGGGTTCTAGGTGGGAGTGAAGAATGTGGGGCTCTATGATGGAAAACTATTCAGGACTGCTGGAATCTATGTGGTGAGACATTGAGCTATAGTTCTATTGGTGTCTACATGTTCAGTACCAAAGGGATGTACACGGAGAGTCAGTAACTGGAATTGTATCATGTCAGGACTCATGGTTCACTGGACTCTGCTTAGCCCAAACAATTGTGTTATTTGATGACAAGACTCACAGGGCTGGTGGACTCTATTTGAATGCAAGGGAACTGGATTTTTATGATGGCAGGATTATAAAACTGCTGGCCTCTTTGTTCAAAGCCAGGAAACAGTTTCTATGATGGCAGAGATATTGGGAATTCTGAATTATTGTGGAAATACTGGAAACAGGGATTTTCTTGATGACACGACTCATTGGAGCTGTTGGGCTCTTGATACTGATACAAGAAACTTGTGTTATATGATGGCATTATGTTCATATCTTCTTAGTTCTATGAGGTAATTCAGGGAATTGGAGTCCTATGATGGTGTGTATCATAAGGCTACTTGACTCTCCATGGTGAGTCAGGTAAATCTGGATCTGTTATGGAAAGACTGTAGTGCTGTTGTGCTTTATGGGATGAAACAGGGAAGTGAGATTCTATGATGGTGGTCACTCATGGCTTGTTGTCTCTACATGGAGTGCCAGGGAACAGGAGTTTTCTGATAGCAGAGCAACCAGCACTACCTAGGGACCTGATGTGCTATGATGGCAGGAAACCCCAAACTGTTGGGTTTCATGAGGAGAATCAAGAAACTGGCATTTTAGAGCAGAAGGAGTCTCAGCATTGCTAGGTGTATGTGTAGAGCCAGGAAACTGGGGTTCTAGGGTAACAACAATTGCCAGGCTCTGTGCTCTATCTGGAGAACCAGGGAACTAAGACACTATGAAATAAGAATACACAATACTGGTATTATGTATATGGAAAGCAAGATTACAGAGTTTCTGTAATGGCCAGACTCTTCATTATACTGGGGTCTATGTTGAATGGCACAGAACTGGATTCTATGATGACAGAACTTCTAGATCTGTAGGGATCTTTGTGTAGTACCACAGAACTGATTTTCTATGAGAAAAGCACACTCGACTGCTGAACTCATTGTGTAGCAAAGGGATCTGCAGCCTGGGATGGCAGGATTTTCAGAACTGATGGCTCTGAGTAGTAAGAAATGGAATAGAGATTCAATGATGTCTGGACTCCCAAGCTGCTGCTTTTTTATATGGCAAGCAAGGGAGCTGATGTTCTGTTGATAAGACTTGAAGTGCCCCTAGATTTATGGGAAACTTCAGGGAAGTGTGGTTCTGTGATGGTAGGACTCACAGTACTGATGGACTCTGGTATCAAGGGAACTGGGATTCTAATGATGACTGGACAACTAGGACTACTGTCTTCTAGATAGAAAGACATGGAACTGGTGTCTATGACAGAAGTACACACAGGGCTGCTGCAATCTTCATGGAGACACAGACAGTTGTGTTTCCATGATGTCAGAAATCCAAGGGCTGCTGGTGTCCACATGGAAAGTCAGGTAACTGGTGTTGTAGGATGACAGAATTCACTGGGTTACTGGGATGTATGTGGGGATCCAGGGAAATTGGGTTCTATGATGGCAGGATTCACAGAGCTGCTGAACTCCATGTTTAAGCAAGGGGAATTTATGGTATGCCTCACAGTACTGCTAGGATCTGCTTGGAGAGCAAGTTAACTTGGTTGTATGATGGCAGGAATTTCCAGGCTGCTGGTTTTAATGTGGAGAGCAGAGAAAATGGGTTTCTCTAATGACAGGATTCATGGGGCTGCTGGTGTGTATGTTCAAGGAGAGACAATTGGGTTTCTATGATGGCAGAAATTGCAGGGCTTCTTGAATTTACACGGAAGTCACAGAAAATTGGGGTTATGTGATGTCAGGACTTACAAACTTGCTCTGCTCTTTGTTAACAGCTAGGGAAATGGGTTCTTATGATGGCAGGATGTGAAGGACTGATGGACTGCTGTAGAAAAGCCAGGCAACTTGGTTTCCATGATGGGAGGACACACAGTACTGATGGGCTGTACATCAGGAATAGGAGCATGGGGTTCTATGCAGTCAGGAAATCATACTGTCCAGAATTTTCATTGCTAGAGGTCTATAATGCTCATGGTCTCAGAATTACCATGGCTGCTGGAATCTATTTGGAGACCCACAATGCCAGAGCTGTTTCTGTCCATGTTCAAAGCCAGGCAACTGGGAAAATGATGGCAGGAAACTCAGGGCTCCTGGGCAACACTTGTACAGACAGGTGATTGGGGTTCTATTGAAGGATAGATGTGCAAGACTGTTGAATTCTATATCCAGAAAACTGAAATTTTCTGATAAAAGAATTTTTAAGGCTAATCATGTCTACTGGCAGATCCAATAAACTTGATATCTAAAATGTGAACAATTGCAGAGTTGCACATGTCCACGTGGAGAGACAGGAACATACAGGACTGTTGTGCTGTATATGGAGACCCACCTAACTGGTGTTCTATGAAAGCAAGAATCACAGGGCTGCTGTGCTCTGTGAAAAGAGCTAACAGTTCTTTTTTTAAAAAATTGGGGATGAAACATCATAGCTATTATGATTTTTTTACTCAGATCCACATTTTTCTTCCTGGAACTCTGAGTTCTGAGCCTGTCCCTAATTTTCATGACTTAAACAGATGGAAAGAACACATACACATTTTGCTTTGAATACCTTCTTTCAGTTCTTTAGTGTAAAAACCTAGGAACAGACTTTAGTACTATGATAATTCTAATAACTCTAATTTTAACTTTTTGATGAAACTGCAATTATTCCACACACAGTTCACACATTTGTCTTCATTCTTACCAATGCTTGCTTGTCTCTCCCTGCAACAAGGGTATGTGGGAGACAGGCAGGACCAGCCCGTCGTCTCTGAGTGAGAGGGTAAGTGTCGCAACCTGGCCCACCACCCAGCCTGGCCAAGAATCATACCAAGTCAGGAGTTGAGTCAACCATAGAGGTGCAGCAATCTCAACTTTATTGTGTCAGGGACAAGGTTATATAGTGATAGAAGAGGGTAAGAAGAGACAGTAGCAAGAACCAATAAGGGGCAATTATGTCACTATCACTAAGAGGCCTAGGCAGATTTCAGATTAAACCATTAGGCGGGGCTAAGGTCAAAAGCCCGTGCATGGGCTAAAAGCCTACAAACGCCAATCCAGCCAGGTCACGTATATGGAAATGCTCTGGAAGAACCCATGAGGCCACCTCAGCCAACACCCAATAATGGCCATGGTCCCAAGGGAGGTAATAGGTCCCAACACTTGAGGAAGATGGCGGCAAATAGAGTGCATCACCCCCATGTACTGCATCACTGCGCAGGTGAATAGCCAGTTAGAACGGCCAGAAGCTATCTTGTTAGAAATTTCCAGCAAAATTGGGGTGCACTGAAACCTAGAGGAAGGATTTCCAACACCTGAGGATCAATTTCTGTGGCTCAATCGCAAGTGAACTGTGCGCCTAGAGATTCAGGCTTATTGATCAGCGGCCAGCCCTGCAGTTGGAGCCTGTGCACCGAGAAATGGCGTGCCAGCAATGCAGAGAAATGGTGCTACGGATTCTGTGGGGTCCTGCCAACTGTGCCCTCACAGTGCTCCAGGCTGAGTTCTGGGTTTGGGATGGGGGAGAGAAACAGTCCAGATCTGCCCTCTTCACCAGACAACCCACGGAGGAAGCCAGCAGCCACCATCTTGGAGAGCTGACGTCCCAATCGCCAGTTCAGACAGATCCAACCTCATCACAGCAAGTTCAGTGATAGAACAGGTGTGTGACATTTATCCCTTCACCCATACAGCGGGTAAATGGCATAAAATCTCTCCCCGACTTTCCAGGGGTGTGATTATCAGAGTGAGCATGAATAGAGGCATGGGAAAAGGTAAAGGCACCTGACCTCCAACTCCCCACTCCCACCAGCTGCGGAAACAAAACCTGTCTCTCCAGCTCTCGGAGGAGTGGCTATCGGAGGGAATCAAAACAATAGGGGGTAGGGGGCCGGTTCCCAATAGCCGTACTCCACATCCAGGAAACTGCAGGCCCAGAGTGTAGCTTGAACTGCGGAGAGGTATCACACTGGGGAAGGCCTGTCTGGCAGGAGAAGCAAGGAGACTAGAGACCAGGAATAAACCTAAGTTAACAGGTTTGGAGAGACACTAGGTGGGGGAGGAGGGAGCCACCTCATACGGATTGTTTCCTACAGCTGGAGGGCAAAATCTTGGTCCGGAAGGCACAGCACCACCTACTGGAAGTGAAGAAAATAGAAGCCTAACAGTGCCTTTTTTTTTTAATTGTAATTTTTATTTTACTGTATTTTTTATCATTTCTTCTTTTTCTTTTCTATTTTTTTCTTTTTGTTTCTTCTCTCCTTCTCTCTTTCTTGGTTTGCTTCCTTACCTTTTCCCTATCTTTCCTCCCAAGCATGACCACTCCGATTATGTGTAATTTACTAAATGCAAATAGATGAATACTACCAGACGGTCTCTAGTCTGCCTAAGCCCTTAACTACCCCCAAGTACTCCTGTCTATTCTCTTATTAATATCCGCCTGCATTTGAGCAACCCCCCAAAGAAGCTAAGATATACTAACCTCCATATCATCAAATCGCCCAGCCTTAACATAGAATCCTAAGTTCAAACCTCAATTCTCTATATGCCATCAAAATCTGTAGGCCTTTAATGAAACTAATGAATTTACCTTAAGTCATAATTAAATCCAACATCTCTAAACATTGTCTCCCAACACAAAGGAGAGATCTTGGAGCTATACAAAACCAAAACAAATTTATAGGAAAAAACAGAAACACAGCAGTCAAACAGAGTTGGAAAGTAACGTGAGCACTATGAAAAAACAAGGGAAAAAAAGGATTACAAAAATGCAGGATAACTTAAATTTACAGGAGAACCTAGAGACATCAGAAAAATGGACAGAGAAAGAATTCAAGGCATACCTGACTTAGATGGAATGGAATCTTAAAGATGTCATTAGACAGAAAGTCCAAACAATGAAAGAATACTTTGAAAATGAATTACATAAGCAGATTCAAATAGCAAAAAAGAACTCTACCAGGAGATAGAGATTTAAAAAAAATCAAAAAGTAATCCTAGAAATGCAGGAAACCATAAACCCAATAAAAACTCAAATGAGAATATTACAAATAGACTAGATCAAATAGAAGTCAGAACATCAGACAATGAAGACAAAGTTTATCAACTCGAAAAGACTATAGCCAACACAGAAAGGCTGGTAAGAAACCATGAGCAAAACATCCAAGAGATATGGGATGTCATAAAAAAACAAACTTAAGAGTCATTGGGATAAAAGAAGGTATAGAGGTCCAAACCAAAGGAATGAGCAACCTATTGAATGAAATAATCTTAGAAAACTTTCCAGAAATGAAAGATGGAATGGACTGCCAAATTCTGGAAGCCTACAGGACCCCAAACATACAAAACCATAATAGACCAACTCCAAGACACATTATTATGAAGATATCCAACATACAGAACAAGGAGAGAATATTAAAAGCTACAAGAGAAAGGAGGCAGATTACATTCAGGGGTAAACCAATTAGGTTAACAGCTGATTTTTCATCACAGATATTGAAAGCGAGAATATCCTGGAACAATGTATTTCAAATGCTAAAAAATAATGGATTCCAACCAAGAATATTGTATCCAGCAAAATTAAGCATCAGGTTTGACAATGAAATTAAAATATTTCATGATAAACAAAAGTTAAGAGAATTCGCAGCCAGAAAACCAGCACTGCAAAGCATTTTGAGCAAAACACTACAAGAAGAGGAAACGAAAAACAGCACCCAAAACTAACAGTGGGAGGTAACTCAGTAAAGGGGGGGAGGAATAACCAAAGAGGAAAAACAAGGCAAATTTAAATAAATAAATAAATAAACATGACTGAAAGTACAAACCATATATCAATAGTAACCCTAAACGTTAATGGCTTAAACTCACCAATCAAGCGACATAGGCTAGTAACGTGAATTAAAAAAACAGACCCAACAATATGCTGCCTTCAGGAGACTCATCTGACAGGAAAAGACATACACAGGCTGAAGGTGAAAGGTTGGGAAAAATCATATCACTCATATGGTCCTCGGAAGCAAGCAGGAGTGGCCATACTCATATCGAATAAAATCAACTTCAAACCTAAGTTAATCAAAAGGGATAAAGAAGGACACTATATACTGTTAAAAGGAACCATTCACCAACAAGACATAACAATTATCAATATATATGCACCAAATAATGGTGCTGCAACATTCATAAAACAAACTCTCCTCAAGTCCAAGAATCAATAGACCACAACACAATAATTATGGGTGACTTCAACACACCGCTCTCCCCATTGGACAGATCCTCCAAACAAAAGCTGAATAAAGAAACTATAGAACTCAATAACACAATCAATAACCTAGACTTAACTGATATATATATATAGAATATATCAACCATCATCAAGTGGGTATACGTTCTTCTCAGCAGCACACGGATCCTTCTCAAAGATAGACCATATATTATGTCATGGGGCAACTCTTAGTAAATATAAAGGTGTGGAGATAATACCATGCATCTTATCTGATCATAATTGAATGAAACTGGAAATCAATGATAAAAGAAGGAAGGAAAAATCCTGCATCACCTGGAAAATGAACAATATGTTACTGAATGATCATTGGGTTACAGAAGACATAAAGGAGGAAATCAAAAAATTCTTAGAGATAAATGAAAATACAGACACAACATATCGGGATCTATGAGACACAATGAAAGCAGTTTTAAGAGGGAAATTCATTGCCTGGAGTTCATTCCTAAAAAAAAAAAAAGAAAGAAAGAAAAAACCAACAAATAAATGAGCTCACACTTCATCTCAAAACTCTAGAAGAGGAAGAGCAAAACAACAGCAAATGTAGCAGAAGGCAAGAAATAATTAAAATTAGAGCAGAAATCAACGAAATCGAAACAAAAGAAACCATAGAAAAAATTGACAAAACTAAAAGTTGGTTCTTCAAAAAAATAAATAAGATCGAAAGACCCTTAGCCATGCTAATGAAGAGAAGAAGAGAGAGAACTCAAATTACTAACATATGGGATGAAAAAGGCAATATCACAACAGACACTACAGAAATACAGAAGATATTTAGAAATTATTTTGAAACCCTATATTCCAATAAAATAGAAGATAGTGAAGATATCAATAAATTTCTTAAATCATATGATTTGCCCAGATTGAGTCAGGAAGATACACACAATTTAAACAGACCAATAACAAAGGAGGAAATAGAAGAAGCCATCAAAAGACTTCCAACCAAGGGCTGGGGATGTGGCTCAAGCGGCAGCGCGCTCGCCTGGCATGCGTGCGGCCCGGGTTCGATCCTCAGCACCACATATCAACAAAGATGTTGTGTCCACTGAGAACTAAAAAAAATATATATATGAAAAATTCTCTCTCTCTCTCTCCCTCCTCTCTCACTCTCTCTTTTAAAAAAATAAATAAATCAATAAAATCAGGGGATCCATTTAAAAAAAAAAAAAAAAGACTTCCAACCAAGAAAAGCCCGGGACCAGATGGGTTTACAGTGGAGTTTTACAAAACCTTTAAAGAAGAATTAATACCAATACTTTTCAAGTTATTTCATGAAATAGAAAAATAAGGAGCTCTTCCAAATTCATTCTATGAGGCCAACATCACCCTGACCCTGAAACCAGACAAAGACACTTCAAAGAAAGAAAACTACAGACCAATATCTCTAATGAACCTAGATGCAAAAATCCTCAATAAAATCCTGGCGAATTGGATACAAAAGCATGTCAAAAAAATTGTACAACATGATCAAGTAGGATTCATCCCTGGGATGCAAGGCTGGTTCAATATACGGAAATCAATAAATGTTATTCACAACATCAATAGACTTAAAGATAAGAACCATATGATCATCTCGATAGACACAGAAAAAGCATTCAACAAAGTACAGCATCCCTTTATGTTCAAAACACTAGAAAAACTAGGGATAACAGGAACTTACCTCAACATTGTAAAAACTATATATGCTAACCCTCAGGCTAGCATCATTCTAAATGGAGAAAAACTGAAGGCATTCCCTCTAAAATCTGGAACAAGACAGGGATGCCCTCTCTCACCTCTTCTATTCAATATAATTCTTGAAATACTGGCCAGAGCAATTAGACAGACAAAAGAAATTAAAGGCCTTAAGATAGGAAAAGAAGAACTTAAATTATCACTATATTCGGATGATATGATCTTATACTTAGAAGACCCAAAAGGGTCTACAAAGAAACTACTAGAGCTAATAAATGAATTCAGCAAAGTGGCAGGATATAAAATCAATATGCATAAATCAAAGGCATTCCTGTATATCAGCGACAAATCTTCTGAAATGGAAATGGGGAAAACCACCCCATTCACAATATCCTCAAAAAAAATAAATTAAATAAAATACTTGGGAATCAACCTAACAAAAGAGATGAAAGATTTATACAATGAAAACTACAGAACCCTAAAAAGAGAAATAGAAGAAGATCTTAGAAGATGGAAAAATATACCCTGTTCATGGATAGGCAGAACTAACATCATCAAAATGGCGATATTACCAAAAGTTCTCTATAGGTTCAATGCAATGCCAATCAAAATCCCAATGGCATTTCTTGTAGAAATAGATAAAGCAATCATGAAATTCATATGGAGAAACAAAAGACCCAGAATAGCAAAAGCAATTCTAAGCAGGAAGTGTAAATCAGGAGTATAGCGATACCAGATTTCAAACTGTACTACAGAGCAATAGTAACAAAACCAGCATGGTACTGGTACCAAAACAGGCAGGTGGACCAATGGTACAGAAGAGAGGACACAGAGACCAATCCACAAAATTACAACTATCTTATATTTGATAAAGGGGCTAAAAGCATGCAATGGAGGAAGGATAGCATCTTCAACAAATGGTGCTGGGAAAACTGGAAATCCATATGCAACAAAATGAAACTGAATCCCTTTCTCTCACCATGCACAAAAGTTAACTCAAAGTGGATCAAGGAGCTTGATATCAAATCAGAGACTCTGGGTCTGATAGAAGAAAAAGTTGGCTCCGATCTACATATTGTGGGATTGGGCTCCAAATTCCTTAATAGGACACCCATAGCACAAGAGTTAAAAACAAGAATCAACAAATGGGACTTACTCAAACTAAAAAGTTTTTTCTCAGCAAGAGAAACAATAAGAGAGGTTAATAGGGAGCCTACATCCATAGAACAGGTCTTTACTCCTACACTTCAGATAGAGCCCTAATATCCAGAGTATACAAAGAACTCAAAAAATTAAACAATAAGAAAACAAATAACCCAATCAACAAATGGGCCAAGGACCTGAACAGACACTTCTCAGAGGAGGACATACAATCAATCAACAAGTACATGAAAAAATGCTCACCATCTCTTGCAGTCAGAGAAATGCAAATCAAAACCACCCTAAGATACCATCTCACTCCAGTAAGATTGGCAGCCATTATGAAGTCAAACAACAACAAGTGTTGGCAAGGATGTGGGGAAAAGGGTACACTTGTACATTGCTGGTGGGACTGCAAATTGGGACTACATTGATGTTCATAGAAGCACAATTCACAATAGCTAGACTGTGGAACCAACCTAGATGCCCTTCAATAGATGAATAGATAAAAAAAATGTGGCATTTATACACAATGGTGTATTACTCAGCACTAAAAAATGACAAAATCATGGAATTTGCAAGGAAATTGATGGCATTAGAGCAGATTATGCTAAGTGAAGCTAGCCAATCCCTAAAAAACAAATACCAAATGTTTTCTTTGATATAAGGAGAGCAACTAAGAATAGAGCAGGGAGGAAGAGCATGAGAAAAAGATTAACATTAAACAGGGATGAGAGGTGGGAGGGAAAGGGAGAGAGAAGGGAAATTGCATGGAAATGGAAGAAGACCCTCGTTATTATACAAAATTACATATAAGAGGATGTGAGGGGAAAGGGAAAAAAAACAAGGGAGAGAAATGAATTACAGTAGATGGGGTAGAGAGAGAAGATGGGAAGGGAGGGGAGGGGGATAGTAGAGGATAGGAAAGGTAGCAGAATACAACAGTCACTAGTATGGCAATATGTAAAAACGTGGATGTGTAACTGATGTGATTCTGCAGTCTGTATTTGGGGTAAAAATGGGAGTTCATAACCCACTTGAATCAAATGTATGAAATATGATATGTCAAGAGCTTTGTAATGTTTTGAACAACTAATAAAAAGGTCCCAACACTTGCTATTTTAAATTATTTTGATAATGGTTATATTTGAAAGAATTCCTCCACGCAAGACACTTCACTGGGAGAGTTCCACTTTATTACAAGAGGCTGTGGGCTTATATAGATCTAAGGAGAGATGGCAGGGCTTAGGTAAATGATGGGTCACTCGTTTATTAGTAAGTTCTTCCAGATGTCAGTTCCGGAGCCCATGAAATTAGTTCTTATTGGGGCTAAGGTTTCCTGCCAGCGAGATTTGAAATTGGCACCGGCGGGGGTTTTTGGCGCCGTCAGGAAAAGGAGAGGCAGGAAGAGAAGCTCCTCAGGCGCCATGTAGGGGTTTTTTTCCTGGGGTATGGCTGCCATTATACTTTTTCCCAACATTCCTCTCTTTGTTTTCTTAGGAACTGGGGCGTCGTTAGTCAGATCTGGTTGCTTTCGGCTGTCCAGGGGTGGCATAGGGCCTAGAAGGGGAAGTGGAGGAATGTTCGGGGGGCAGGTCTGGGGATACCATGGCAACCAGAAATAAAACCCAGTGGCTATAGACAGATGCTTCTGTAGGGGTGAAGTCTATAAAATTTCCCTGAAGCCACAAGTCGTCGATGGCATTGAACCATTCCTGGATGGAGGAGATTGTTGGTATCAGCCACTGGTCCTGTAACAGAGACTCTAGGAAATATTGGAAGCATTGCCTTGACATGACGTCACCAGCACCTGAAGAAGATCAGAGCAAAAAAAATCAGGATGAAGATAAAAAATAAAGCAAAGGTCAGTTTTTGGCAGAAGTTCCATGTTGGGGGACTGACAGAGAAGAGGCCAAGGGCCATGAGGAGGCTTAAAAGGACATAAAGACTCAAGAATCCAGGGTGGCAAATTAAGAGGTTCTCTGGGCTCAT
This sequence comes from Ictidomys tridecemlineatus, assembly GCF_052094955.1. Taxonomy (NCBI): domain Eukaryota; kingdom Metazoa; phylum Chordata; class Mammalia; order Rodentia; family Sciuridae; genus Ictidomys; species Ictidomys tridecemlineatus. The sequence goes on from NC_135486.1 coordinate 123,204,332, forward strand.
TGTCTCCCACTGTCCAACGTCCATTGCATTCTATCATGCCTGGTAGCACTGAATGAGCTGTTCTCTTGAAAATGTTGGGGGTTCATCGGTCATCAGAGGCTGGTAGTGCCTAAGCAGAAGCTGGTTGAAAGTTTGATTAGAAATTTTCTGTAACTGGGTTTGAAGGAACTTCATTATGCAGGGCAAGAGAGTGCAAAAATGGAGCATCCCAATAAGGGGCCCCAAGAGAGGTAGCAAGTATGTGGTGAGAGAGGATTGGAAGAACCCCGTTATGGGATTAAGGGAGGTGGGTTTGAGCAATTGGGTCAATAATTCTTGTAATTTAATAACATTTTGTTCTATTAGACCAGATTCATTAATATAGTAACAACATTCTTCCCTGAGAAATAAGCAAGTACCTCCCTTTTCCACTGTTAGAAGGTCAATTTGGTGTATGCTTGATTCTCATAGCCAGGCTTATCTAGAACACGTTTTTTGCATGAATTATAAGGGCATCTGCCATAGGTGTCAGGCCAGTGCTTACAGGATTCCTCAGTTTGGTCTGCTATGAAGCATAGCATTGCTGAACATAAGTGGGATGGCGGCCTGGTTAAATCCAATAACATTAAGGGCCCAATTACAGCCAGTGAAAGGGCAATTGCCTTGACCCATAAACTGAGAGTTGGTGGTGCCATCCTGTTGCCATGTTGCTTGGATGTAGAAGCTCCATCTGTGGGTTGGGATAGAAGCTTGAGAGAGATTAATGATTAGTAACAGGAGAGGTTGGCGAGGAACTTTGTTTGGTGGGCCCTAGCATGGTGGAAATATGACTGTATGGGGTCCCGTCCAGTGAGGTTTCAATGACTGAGAATGTAGCTCTCAAAGTAAGACTGCATCACCCGGTTGAAAAGGGTCCGATTCAATTCCTGGTTGTGCTGGAACAGAAGTAACAGATGGTGTAGGAAGACACGGGTCTGTGTGTTCTCTTAGGAGTTTGTACAGAAGTATGAGATAGGGCAGGTAGGACACAAGGGGAGGAGGAGTGACAGGAAAGTTTTAGTTGATTAAGAAAGCCACCCATAGAACAGCTCAAAGGGGCTAAGGCCTGAGGGGGCTTAAGGAGTTGCCCGAATTTGGGTGAGGGCCAATGGCAAAAGATTGGGCCAGGACAGTCTGAGTTCAATAGCAAGTTTAGTGAGATGATCCTGGAGAATGCCATTAGGCCTCTCAACCTTACCCAAGGATTGGGGTTAATAGGAGATGGGGAGCCTCCAAGTGATATTGAGATCTTTGGAGACTAGTTGAACAACCTGATAAGTGAAGGCTGGGCCGTTGTCTGACTGGATGGAGGCAGGAAGTTCGAACCTAGGAATGATCTGCTCAATGAGGATGGAGGCGACAGTGTCAGCAGTTTCCGATGGTGTCAGCAGTTTTCCTGGAGGTAGGGAAGGCTTCTATCCAACTGTAAGAGAGTGCTATCCCCAAATTACAAACAGTTAAATCCTGTGTCAATGCCTGACCTAAGAGGTAGGGACTGTCCCTGAAGCCTTGGGGTAGGCCTGTCCATGTCAGCTGTTGAAACCTAAAGAATGTAAGGTCTTCCCATGTGAAGGCAAAGAGGTAATAAGAGTCAGGATGCAGAGGTACTGTAAAGAAGCCAGCTTTAAGATCCAGGACAGTAAAGTGAGTGGTCAAAAAGGGTATGAGTAAGAAAAGTGTGAGGGTTGGAAACCACTGAGTGGATGGGAATAACTGCCTCGTTAATTAGGCGGAGGTCCTGGACTAAGCAATAGGCTCCAAAGGGTTTGTGCACAGCAATATAGGAGTATTACAGGGGGAGTCAGTAAGGATTAGGAATCCCTGGGCCAGCAACTGGTCTATAATGGGTTTAAATCCCTTCCTATAGGTTTTGGAGATAGGAAATTGAGAACACAAGGAAGTTTAGTTTGGTGTTTTGGCTGGGTATGGGCTGGCTTGTGGTGGGAGGCTATAACCAGCATGGAGATGTTAGAGAGGGTAAGAATTAAAGGCAGAAGGAGATGGGTGGTAGTATTCTTGGGGTGTAATTGGAGGGTGGCTCCTAATAATTGGAGAACATCCCTGCCTGGGAGAGGAACTGACAGGATGGAATGACCAGAAGAGTGAGTGAATGGGAGTCCCTCCAGGGCACAGGCCAGCTTTAGAGTTCTGTTTGGGGAGAAGGGTTTGCCATCAATCCCCATAACTGAGACCTGGGAAGGAAACAGAGGACTAGAATGGGCAGGCAAGACAGAATAAGTGCCCCCCGTGTCCACAAGGAAGCTTATGGACTTACCTGCTGCCTGGAGCATTACCCTGGGCTTGGAGAGGGCAATGGGGGTTTTTGAATCTGGGCTTCTTCAGTCTTCTGAGAACCCCAAAAGTTCAGGAGAAGGGACTGCCTGACTGGTCATACCCCTGCGTAGAGGTGCCGAGGAAAGGCCAGCCATGAGGCAGTCACTCTTCCAATGTCCTGTCTCCTTACAGATGGGGCATGGCCTGGAAGGAGGCCATGGGTTTGGACATTGGCAAGCCCAGTGACCTTTGCATCCACATTTGAGGCAAGCCTCTGGTGGAGAGGAATGTTGGTTCCCCTCTGAAACTTCTGCTGGAGACGTAGGCCTCAGGGCTGCTGCCAAGGCCTGGGTTTGGGGTGTTATCTTTTTTTCTGCAATGGAACCTGCTTTAAAGGCCATTTTCACCAGATCTCAGATAGGGGTCTGAGGGCCCTCCTTAGCTCATTTGAGTTTTTTCTAATATCATAGGCCAATTGAGTAATGAAATGGATTGCTAACACTGTAGCCCTAATGGGAGACTCAAGATCCAGCTTAGTGTATTTGGTAAGGGCCTCTGTAAGGTGGTTGAGAAATAAGGATGGATTTTCATCAGGATTCTGGGTAATTTCCCTCAGTTTATTGAAGTTAACTACCTTATTAGAAACTGCTTGCATGCCTGCTATAATATATTGGACCATGTGAGCACAGTGACGGCGACCTTGTTGGCCATCTTGATAGTCTCAGTTAGGTTCAGTTAGGGGAACAGCTGCTTCACCTGTGGGGAGAGTCATATCTGTTAAATGAATTTGGTCAGCATGATCTCGAGCAGCCTGCTGAATGCTGGCTCACTTATCTGGGGTCAGAGTAGAGGACAGAACAACATAAACATCGTGCCAGGTAAGATCATAAGTCTGGGAGAGATATTGGAATTCCTTAATATAAGCAGAAGAGTCAACAGAGAAGGACCCAAGACGTTTTTCAATCTGGGAAAGATCTTGAAGCGAAAATGGGATGTGTACTCGGAATATCCCTTCAGCATCAGCTACTTCCCTGAGAGGACAAAGGAACTGTGGGTTACCTGATAAGAGGGATCGGTTGGACTGGTGTGGGCACTGATGGGAGAAGGGAGGGGAAAGGGCTTATCAGTAGAAGAGGTGAGCAGAGTGGGGAAGGAGGCTCAGAGGGATCCGTAGATCCCACCCATTGCAGCCAGGTGGGAGCCATCCTGCCTGCCCGTTGGAACCCGGCGGCAAAGGGAGGCGCGCGAGTCAGGGGCTCAAGCAAAAGCTGCTGTGGTGCAATGAAGGTGAAGGACGGTGGCTCGCCCACCGGCTGAGGTGTGATCCCAAGTCCTCTCCAGGCCGCCGAGGGCGCACTACCAGCCCATTTCGCCTGCTGCACCGGGAAGGTGGAGCACCGGCGCATGTGTCTGGTGGCCAGGCAGACTGGAAGCGCGCAGACAGGGCCACGGGCAGCGGCAGACAGAAAGAAGAGGGAGGGGAGGGGGATGTCTCCATGGAGGAATAGGAGGGAAAGTGCACAGACAGGGCTGCTGCAACAGGGAGGGAGAGGGGATGCGGATGCAGTACTGCTGGGAGGGAGAGAAGACATGAAGAGTGGAGGGAAGGGCGCAGAGGGAAGGTTGGGAGCAGAGAGCGGAGGGCAGGACGGGAAGACCTGGGAATCCCCTTCCACCTTTTCAGACACCAGCAATAGGTAAAAAGGTCCTGGAGGAGATTTGGATCTTACGAGCCTTCTGGAGGCCAATGATTGCCATTATCCAGTGGATATGTAGGCCAATCTTGGGTACAGAATTTGATCAGGAGTTTGGGCTTGATGTCTGGTGTGAGGGAGAGTGTGGCCAGATTTTTTCATTAGACATTTGAGGGGTGAGGCTTCAGGTATAGACGAGGAGGCATCCATGGTCACAGGAAGAGATGGGAGAAAGAGAGAGAGAGAGAATATAAGAGTAAGAGAGAGACAAAGTGAAAACCCAGGCCAGAATAGCTTCCTGGAAGCTCAGGGCGAATGGGGGATCAAGTGGGCATCCCCAAAATGACCGACCGTCGCAAGGAAATACAGAGGACACTACCTGGTCATCACCAGTGAAGTGTGATCTGTGAGACCCAATAGGGTCGGAGCCACGGGCAACCTGATGTCAGGAAAGTTTTTGACTGGAGCAAAAGAGTCAGGAATGAAAGGAATGGAGCTCTGTCAGAATGCAGCTCTGGGCCGGAAGTTCAGCTCCGAGCAGAACGCAGCTCCCGCGGGGTCGCAGCTCCAGTGGGACGAAGCTCCTGCGGAGGAGGAAGAAACCAGGGAGCCTCTCGTGTAAACCCAGAAGCCTCATGCCCCAAAGGGAAGCAGATCGCCAGAGGGTCCACTGTGGCCAGTGAAGGTCTTAGTGGGGTGGGTTCCCTTCTCCCTACTGGGCGTCAGGAGTGTGCCGGACAGTCACAGTCACAATTCCTGCTGCTAGCCTGAAGAGAGTTGGTGAGCTGGGGAGGGAGAACTTACCTAAACCAGACCAGTGGTGAGTGCAGGGAGCCAGCATCTGAAAGAGCAGACTAGGGCGGAGTGTCTCTGTGGAGCCGGGATGGGGGCTCTTGTTAGAATGAGCTCACCCGTGTCCTGGGTTCTGGCACCAGAATGAAAGAATTCCTCCAGGCAAGACACTTCGCCAGGAGAGTTCCACTTTATTACAAGAGGCTGTGGGCTTATATAGATCTAAGGAGAGATGGCAGGGCTTAGGTAAATGATGGGTCACTCGTTTATTGGTAAGTTCTTCCAGATGTCAGTTCCTGAGCCCACAAAATTAGTTCTTATTGGGGCTAAGGTTTCCTGCCAGCGAGATTTGAAATTGGCGCTGGCGGGGGTTTTTGGCGCCAGCAGGAAAGGGAGAGGCGGGAAGAGAAGCTCCTCAGGCGCCATATAGGGTTTTTTTTTCCTGGGGTGTGGCTGCCGTTATACTTTTCCCCAACAATATTAACAGGAGTGAGGAAATTTCACTGTTACTTTAACTTACGTGTACATAATTAATGAGATGTTAAGCATCTTCTCATGTTTGCTAGTGCAGTGTGTATTCAAGTTCTTTTTCATGTTGAAAAGTGTATATATATATATATATATATATATATATATATATATGCATGCCATTTATTTATTTATGTATGTTGGTGAGTCATGATTATAAGAAATAAGAGCAAGGCACAGTGTTGGATGCCTGTTAATCTAGTGCCTTGGGGAGGGTGACACAGATTCAAAGCCATACTGAACAACTTATTGATACCCTAAAGCAACTTAGGAAGACCTTATCTAAAAATAAAATAGTTGAATAAATAAATAAATGAAGGTATGGGGATGGAGCTCAGTGATTAAGTGTCCCTGGGTTCAAAAAAACATTTTTTTTTGTCTTTGACCCAGTTTCCTGGCATTAACCTCCTGGTCCTTCAATCTATGAAGCAGTGTGTCTATTTGCAGCCAGGGAGGTGAACCATGGTCTATGATTCCTGGGTGGCCCCGAATGGCTGGGTGCAGTGGAACCAACTCTGTGATTAACTCATTGGAACTTGAGCCCTCCCACAAGTTTGGGGAGGATTGAGGGTCTGAAGTTTCAGGTGATCACATGAGCAATTATTTAATGAATCATTAAAAGAAAAGCAAAAGGACAGGGGTTAAGGACCCTCCATGTTGCTGAAGGTGCTGGGAGGTGGTACCTGCAGAGGGCATGAAACGACATGCCCTTTATGATTTCTTTTCCCTGATTTTTGTCACCTGCCTGTTAAAGTTTATTATTTAAGATATGTTTGAAAGACAGGCTTTGTGGTGAATTGGCAGAACTAAGTACACTGCCTTCTGACTCCGGTGAGCTACATCAGAAAAAAGAAGGGGACTTGAAAGCTCGTATTTGTGTCCATGAACATGGGAGGTATTTACATCTTCTTGAGTCATCTTCAATTTCTTTATTCTATGTTCTATAGATTTCATTGTAGAGATCTTTCACCTCCTTGGTTAGATTTATTCCCAGGTATTTTATTTTCTTTGAGGCTATTGAGAATGGAAGAGTTTTCTTGATTCTTTTCTCTGTAGATTAATTATTGATGTATAGGAAAGCTACTGATTTTTTATGTTGATTCTGTAACTTGCTTCTTTGACAAATTTGCCTATTAGACCTGATAGTCTTTTGGTGGAGTTTTTTTTTATCTTCTAAGTATAGGACCAAATCATCTGCCAACAGTGATAATTTGACTTCCTTTTTTCCTATTTTTAATCCCTTTATTTGCTTCTCTTGCCTAATTGTTCTGCCTAGAATTATATTAAACAGGAGTGGTGAGAGTGGACATCTTTGTCTTGTTATTGATTTTAAGGGAAATGCTTTCAGTTTTCTCCCATTTACTGTGGGGTTGGCTTTAGGTTTTTTTCATATATACCCTTTATGGTATTGAGGTAGGTTCCTTCTATCCCTAGTTTCTTCATTGCTTTTATTTTGTCAAATTTTGTGCTGAATTTTGTCAAAGGCTTTCTCTGTACCTATTAAGATGACTAAATGATTTCTGCCCTTAATTCACTTATGTGATGAATTACATTTATTGATCTGTGTTTATGAAACCATCCTTGCATCTCTGGTATAAAACCAAGTTGGTCATGATGTACAATCTTCTTAGTATGTTGTTGAACATGATTTGCTAATATTTTATTAGGTATATTTTATTTATTTATTTATTTATTTATTTTTAAAGATAGAGTGAGAGAGGAGAGAGAGAGAGAGAGAGAGAGAGAGAGAGAGAGAGAGAGAGAGAGAGAATTTTTAATATTTATTTTTTAGTTCTCGGCAGACACAACATCTTTGTTGGTATGTGGTGCTGAGGATCGAACCCGGGCGAGCCAGGCAAGCGCGCTACCACTTGAGCCACATCCCCAGCCCCCCATCTCCTCTTTCTATGCCCCTATTTATCACTTGTAAATGTAAATGTTTAATCTATGCCATTATCTATTGGATTATGTAGCTTGCTTTGATTTTTATGGGTTCTCATGCTGAGTTTTCCTTAAGTTTCAGAAGAGGTTTTGGACTTGGACTTTTGGGGAATACTGGAACTGTTAAGAACATGTGGACTCCTGGAAATGAACTCAAATGTATTTTGCATCATGAGATGGACATGAGCTTTTGGGGGCCAAGGGCAGAATGTTATGGTTTAGATATGAAGTGTCACTCTAAAGCTCATGTGTGAGAAAAAGCAAGAAAGATTTAAAGGTGAAATTATTTGTTTATGAGAGCCTTAACCTACTGAGTACATTAATCCACTGATAGTATTTAACTGGATGGTAACTGTAGGAAGGTAGTGTGTAGCTGGAGAAGGTGGGTCACTGGGGGCATTTCTTTGGAGTGTATATTTGTCTCTGGCAAGCAGAATTCTCTATCTGCTTCCTCTTTGCCATGTCCTGATTTGCTTCCTACCTCTATACCATTTGGGCAAGAGCCGTGGAGTTGGTCTTCTATGGACTGAGACCTGGAAAATGTAAGTGTCAAATAAAATTTTCATTTTCTAAAAATTGTTCTTGTCAAGAATTTTAGACACAAAGGCAAAAAAGCTTACTAAAACAATACTATACTATCTAGAAATAATATAATAGTGGCTCTTTGGCCTTTTATATCAATAATATAGCATCTAAAATTAATAGTTACCCTGTGGCAAATGCAGATATTATTATGATATAAATACTATAGCATCCTAAACTAAGATAATACTTGCAATGGCCTTTAATACTACTATAATATCCATAATATAGCAACTAAAACTAATATTATAGCTTCCCTATGGCCTCTAATATTAATGTAATATCAATAATGTGGTCACAGGGTAGCTATTATATTAGTTTTATAGATCACTATATGGATATTAATATTAAATGTAAGGAAAATAAAGAGAGACATCGAGAGAAGATGCAGGGTCAGAATGACAGAATGGCAGAATGCTCAATCTGTCAGCTTTATTTATATCAGTAGGTTGCATTTGGTCATTGGCATCAGTAATATATTATTGTTAATTGTGTCATTTGGCAAGTTACAGAGTTAGCAACATTATGCAGCTTATTCCTCAGTTACATTCTACAGTTACAATATGCAATGTTAGAAGCTTTGTGTAGCTATCAAGAAAGTTTTTGTTTAAAGTTACTGTTAGGTGGGAAGGTCCAGGAGCATGGGAGCTTGGTGAAACATTTTTATTGTATAACAAGAGTGTTTCTTTATTCCCAGGAGCTGTGTGCCTGAGATCAAGGTCAAAGCTGATAAGACTCTAGCACAAAGTCTTCTAATGCAGGGCATTGCTACAGCAGGTAGGCATCCCATGTCTTTGCACAGAAGTTTTCCTAGCATCCAGGCATTCCTCATCTTTGCACAGAAACTTCCTAGCCACCAAGCATGCCACATTCATGAAGCCATCAGAGAGTCCAGTTCCAAACACAGAACCCTTACAATTAAGGCCAAAGGGAAGCTGTTATATCAGTTTTACATGCTATAATGTGGATATTAGTTTTAAAACTGAAGAGCTGCCTGTGACCTTTTAATACAAACATGTCATCCATACTATGAAATTGTAATGGATATAATAGCTCCCCTGTGAACTTTATAACTAACATGGTATCCATATTATGGCATAAAAAACTGACATAGTAGCTGAAATGTGTGATTTAGTATTAATATTATATCCATACTGTGGACCTAAAACTAATAACATACCTTTCCTGTGGCCTTTCATATTGATACAATATCCATATTATAGTATCTAAAACTAATATAGTATCTGTCCTATGGATTTTAGTACTAATAGAATATCCATATTATAACATTTGCCAAGGGCCCTTAATATGATATTGATAAACTAGCATGTAAAACTAATAAAATATTTGCCTGTGGCCTTTAATACTAATATGATATTTTTATATACCATCTAAAAGCAATATATTAGCTTCCCTATGACCTTAAATATTAATATAATATTCATACTATGACATATAAAACTAATAGCTACCCTGTGAATTCCTTTTTAAAAATATTGTTTTAGTTGTAGTTGGACACAATACCTTTACTGTATTTATTTGTTTTATGTGGTGCTGAGGATTGGACTCAGTGCCTCACATGTGCTAGGCAGGCACACTACAAATGAGCCACAACTCCAGCCCAACTACCCTGTGACTTTTAATAATAATATAACATCCATAGAGTAACCCATAAAACTAATATTGTAAACTCCCTGTATATTATATTAATATAGTCATTATATTATCAATACAATATTATTAATTATTATATTAATATCCTTGCTATAGTATCTAAAACTGAATAGCTCTTCTATGGCCTTTACTACTAATAAAACATCCATAATATAGCTAGTAAAAGTGGCATAATAGTTTTCTTGCAGTCTTTAATACTATAGTAACATGATATCCATACTCTACCATCTAAATATAGCAAAATACCTTCCCTGGAGTCTTTAAAAATAATGTAATACAGAACTACAGCATCTAAAACAAATAGAATAGCTGACATGTGGGTTAAAATACTATCTTATTCATATTATTAGATAATACTGACAAAATAGCTGCACTGTGGGCCTTTAACACAAACATGATAACCACATTATGGCATGTGAAACTGATACAACTGCCAATGCCAATGTCTCGGCTTGGCACCAGAATCACGAGCCACCACTCAGCTTTGTAGGTTCAAACAGCAATTCTTTATTCCAGCTCTCACACCGCCTCCACACAGGTCCAGGGGCGAACGCGTTCTGCCATCTCCCGCACAATTCACCTACTACACGAGGCTATCTCCAAATCCCATTTTAATCTCACGAGAACTCAACGGGAACAAGCAGCAGGAACACCCTAATCCCAGCAATAATCTTCAATCTCTAACTTCCCTAAAACCCATTATCTTAAACTGGCAACGCCTTAAACTCAAGGAGCCGGTTACTTCCTCAAACCTGATCAGCTCTAAACCCGAATCCGCCTTGGTCCTTGAGCAAGGTCACCTTATTAAAGCATGCATGCAGTGTTCCATCAAATGTCCTCTAAGCAGCATGGGGTACGCTTGGCAAGGAAATTTCGATGCGTCATTCCTACTTGGTAATGGCCCTCAGCATCTCCCCCCTTCTGATTAATTAAACAACAAGCAATGTGGCTTAGGACCGTGCCTGGTAGGTTGTCCAATTCAACATATGGTTCTTACCCGTCATGGGAGAACTGACCTTTACACGTCAGTTTCCTGTCTTAGGTTGAATCCACTGCAATCAGATCAACCCGTCACTGACTACCGGTCCAGCATTCAGCCATGCTTGTGGATAGGCCTAAGCACCAGTGGGGGGGTGAGGTTCTTGCCTCACCTCTGTTGGCCCCCAAATTTTAGACCATCACTAGTAGAAGGGAGGAAGATACAGAAATGCCACGACACCAAGCCAATTGACGGCTCCTTTGGAAAAATTGCATCACTGGTGACACCATCAGCAAAGATGTCAGCATTACCACAATTAACATGGGGTGCGCTGGCAAGGAAATTGCATCACTGGTGACACCATCAGCAAAAATATGCCAGCAGTACCACAATTCGCTGCACCAGACGATAGTTCACAATGCATGCAACTGATATATAGTCCAGGCAAGTTCTGCAGGCAGTTCAAATCGGAGGAGTCTATCAATATGTCCATTTCTTCCCAAAGTAAATCAAGTCCTTGATTGAGCATTACTTGTTGAGTTATATTCATTGATGCATCAGTTTATACAGTTTACTGTGGTAGCTATCATAGAGGCTGTAGTTTGGTTTCCTTAGTCTTCACCGGCACTGGGATGGAGATGGGAATTCTGGCAATGATGTTAAAGAGACATTATCCTGAACAGAGTTATCAAATATAATGAAAAGGAAAAGTGAAAGTAAACAAACAGATCTGTTAACCACCTTTAAAAACAATCCTTAACAGCTGTTTACCTAATTTAAATTAATAAGCAAACAGATCTGTTAGCCACCTTTGAAAATGATCATTAACAGCTGTTTACCTAATTTAGATTAAACCACTTAAATCACGTGAATAAAAAAAAAAATTCGGATCCATTTTTTCATGAGCGCTCCTCATATAAAAATATGGACATATACACATACTGACATGCAACACAAAACAGTGCATACATAACATACAACACATAAGACAATAATAACGGCCTTGTAGCTTTACCTAGGTAAAATCTCCATTGCAATGTTTAAAAACTCCACAGCCAAAAAATAAAACACAGTCAAAAAACAAAACTGATCAGAAAAATATTAACCTAGGTTTGTATGAGCTCAAAAAATAAAATAGAACTTTATGATGTGATAAAAATGCAGTAATAAAATAGATATTGAAAAAAAGCACCGTGGTTAATCACTGTCGCAGATGTAAGAATAGCCAAGCTGGAGCTCTGGATATCAGCTGTTATGGATTTGAGTCAAATTATCTTCTTTTTCTGTAGAAATTGCTTTGGTTAACCTCTCTGGAATCCAAATCGGCTGCTGTTCTCCCTGTGGGAACACACAAACGGAACCCCGACTCCAGACAATAACTGGGTCGGGACCTTTCCATTGTCCTGTTAGAATATCTTTCGAAAGTACCTTAGGCTTATGTACATTTTTCGGATACATATGTCTTTCTGCAGCACTAAGTCCTGATGAATCCAAATTTAGAAAGTTTAGAGTAAAAAGGGTTATTTTAAGTTTATCTTTGGGGGATATATACCCCTTTCCAATTCCCTCTTTTTGCTTTAATAGGTATGTTTTAATAGTTTGATGAGCTCTTTCAACTATGCCTTGTCCCTGTGGATTGTATGGGATTCCTGTTATATGAGTAATACCAAATGATGAGCAAAATTGTTTAAAAGATTTAGACGTATAACCAGGACCGTTATCAGTTTTTAACTGTTTAGGAACACCCACAGTGGCAAAATTTTGTAAGCAATGAGCTATAACATCTTTAGTTTTTTCTCCGGCATGAAGGGAGCCCATCAAAAATCCGGAAGAAGTATCAACTGTAACATGTAAATATTTTAATTTTCCAAATTCTGGCAAGTGTGTGACATCCATCTGCCAAATATGGTTAGGTATCAGTCCTCTAGGATTGACTCCAAGATTAACTTGTGGTAAAAAGGTCACACAATTTTGACATTGTTGTATTATATGCCTGGCTTGTTCCTTAGTTATTTTAAAACGCTTTTGTAAAGTATTAGCATTAACATGAAACCTTTTATGAAAATTTGTAGCTTCTTCTACAGTAGAAAAAATATGTATATCATGTGTAGTTTTATCTGCTAAATCATTGCCCAAACTAAGGGCTCCAGGCAATCCTGTATGTGCCCTGATATGTCCTATAAAGAATGGATCTTTTCTATCCCAGATTAGACTTTGTATAGTGGAAAACAAAGAGAAAACAGTGGAGGAAGGGGAAATCCTACCAGCATCTTCAAGGGATATTATAGCATTAACTACATACTGACTATCAGAAAATAAATTAAATAAGAATCTTTGAACATCACAAAAGCTTGTAGAACTGCATTAAGCTCTACCTTTTGAGCTGATTGTTTGGGAACTAAAAATGTAAAAGTTTGATCAGGGGTAACTACTGCAGCTGTACCATTATTAGACCCATCAGTGAATATATTTGGAGCATTCACGATAGGTGTTTTTCTTGTCATTTTAGGAAAAACTACAGGATGCTTAGACCAAAAAGACAACAAAGGATTAGATGGTAAATGATTATCAAATGAAACATTCGATTTACACATGATTATTGCCCAAGTATTTAATTCATTAGCTAACTCATCAATTTGCTCCATAGTATATGGAGTAATAATTTTATTGGGAGAAATTCCAAACACTGCCTTTGCTGCTCTTATACCTTTGAGTATTAATTGTCCTACAGCCTCAGGATACCTAGTAAGAATACTGTTAGGAGAATAAGATAAATGTATCCACAATAATGGACCTTCTTGCCAAAATACTCCTGTAGGAATATTTCTTGTTGGTAGTACAATAAATAATAAAGGCAAACTTATATCAATTCTATCTAAATGCATATTTTCCATATATGTCTCAATAATTTTTAATGCCTTTCTAGCTTTAGGAGTTAAGATTCGGGGTGAATTTGCATCTGATGGACCTTTTAGAATATCAAATAAAGGTCCCAACTCTCCTGTTGGTATGCCTAGATAAGGCCTTATCCAATTTATATCTCCCAACAACTTTTGAAAGTCATTAAGTGATTTGAGTTGATCTACTCGTATTTGAATTTTAGGTGGACGGACCATGGTTGAGGATAATAGAACTCCTAAATAATTAATTGGAAAATTTAATTGTACTTTGTCTATCCCTATCTCTAGATTATAATTTTTTAACAAGTTTGTAAGTGTGGCATAACATTCCAGCAATGTGTTTTTATCTTTATGTGCCAATAATACATCATCCATATAGTGAAATATTTTTAGTTCAGGATTTTGATTTCTAAGTGGCTGGATTGCTTTATTAACATATATTTGACACATAGTTGGACTGTTAGCCATTCCTTGAGGGAGTACTTTCCATTCATATCTCTCATCAGGACCTTCATGATTTAATGCAGGGATAGTAAATGCAAAACGTGGACTATCCTCGGGATGAATTGGAATCGAAAAAAAGCAATCTTTAATGTCTATAGCTAAAACATGCCACGTTTTTGGTAAAGCAGACAATTGAGTAATCCCTGATTGAGCAGGTCCCATAATGACCATTTCATTATTAATTGCTCTTAAATCTTGTAATAATCTCCATTTACCCGATTTCTTTTTGATGACAAAAATAGGAGTATTATGGGGAGATACGGAAGGTTGTAAATGTCCTTCCGCTAATTGTTGTTTGACCAGATCATGGGCTACTTGTATCTTTTCTTTAGTCAGGGGCCACTGAGGAACCCACACTGGTCTTTCTGATTTCCAAGTAATTTTGATTGTCTCAGTGGCCCTTTCTGAAAATCCAACCCATGTCTGTCTGTTCCTTGATCTATTTGAATTGGCGCTGCTATACCTTGTTCTTGTTTTCCTAATCTTTTTTCTTTCCTGATACCTTGTCTAGCCCTAGTAGTGGGCGCATTAGGATTGATGTTATTTGTTAACATCAAACCTAGTTGATCTAGGACATCTCGTCCCCATAAATTAATAGGAAGGTGATCCAAAACATATGGCTGTATAGTTCCTTCACATCCTTCAGGATCCTTCCAATCTAATACCATAGCACTTCTATGGGGATTAGTCGCCACTCCTAGGCCTCGAAGCGTTTGAGTGGCTTGTTGTAATGGCCAATGTTTTGGCCATTCTTGAAGAGATATGATGCTAAGGTCAGCACCTGTGTCCAGCAATCCATTAAATTCGTGACCCTGAATATTTAGTTTTAGCATTGGGCGAGAATCTAAATTTAAAGACAACATAGCCCAATCTACACCTGTGGAGCCTAATCCCTTGGAACCTCTTTCTACATTATGACTGGGGAACTTTTTATGTAGGCTGGGTATTATTAACAACTGTGCTATTCTATCTCCAGGTGAAATTACTGATATACCTCCTGGAGAACTAGCTATAATTTTTATTTCACCTACATAATCGGGATCAATTACCCCAGGACTTATCATAAGTCCTTTTAATGTAGATGAACTACGTCCCAATAATAAGCCTATTGTTCCTTGGGGAAGAGGTCCTTTTACTCCTGTAGGAATGATTTGAACTCCCATCTCTGGAGTTAATACTGCTCTGGCAGAGGCGCAGATGTCCAACCCTGCGCTCCCTCGGGTTTGTCTGATGAGGGATTTAATGGACAATGTGTCCTGGGCACCACCCTGATGGTGTTACTGGGATCCTCCACTGCCCCGTATATTTGTGGTTGTGGGCCCCGGAGCATTGGGCCCCCCAGTCCGTTTTTTGGCAATGAAGCCTGATGCCTTTCTCCATGATATTGTGGGTAAATACCTGATCCTTGTCCGTTTTTTGATAAGGGAGTACCTTCTATGGTGGTTTGAGAACGGCATTCATTAGCCCAATGTCTCCCTCTACGGCATTGTGGGCAAATACCCGGTATTCTATTCCTTTGATTTCTAGTTTTGTTAAACCCTCCTCTTATGGGGCAACTCCTTTTAAAATGTCCTGTTTGTTCACAATTATAGCATGTTTCTAGCCTGGCATCTAAAGCCTGTTGTACTGCAGCTGCCAAGACTTGCCCTTGTTCATTAACATCTCTACATAATTTAATATATGTGTTTAAATCTTCATGTCTCCATGGTCTAATAACCTCTCTGCAGCAACGATTTGCTTGGTCATAAGCCAGTTGTTTTATTAATGGCATTGCTTGTTCTGTGTCACCAAAAATTTTGGCAGCCGTTTGAATAAGCCTATCTACAAAGTCAGCGTAAGGTTCATTAGGTCTCTGTATTACCTTAGATAGCTGACCTTGTAAATCTCCATGTCCTTGTAAAGTCTTCCATGCCCTAACTGCGTCTGCAGCAATCTGTACATATACAGCAGGATCATATTCCATTTGTTGCCGCTGACCCTCATAAGGTCCCCTTCCTAACAACATATCAAGATTTCTTTGAGGGTAACCGGCTGCTGCATTTCGCCTAGCTGTCTCCATGCAAAATTCCTCATTGGCAACCTTCCATAACAAATATTGTCCTCCATTTAGCACAGATTTACACATGCTAGCCCAATCTGCTGGTGTCATGTCCAAGTTAGTAATGGACTCCACCATGCTTACCGTGAAGGGGGCTTGAGGACCATAGGTTGTTACAGCCTCCTTTAACTGCTTCACTGTTTTAAATTCTAAAGCACGGTGAATTCGCTGCCCTCCTACCTGTTCAAATACAGGGCATGCTAATCTTTGAGGTCCTGTCTCAGGATCCCATCTATCAACTACGGGGTTTGAGGGCCACTCAGCTGTCTCCATCGGCGGGGCTGTTGGTTGAATTACACCCTCTGGTAAAACGGAGTTAGTAACAGCCTCTTGTTGTGGCCTTTTTCCTAATAACCCCTTTTCCTTTAAATTTTCTCCCTTTCTCTGACTAGCTCGAGAGACCTTCTCTTTTGCTTGATCTAAAATGTCTTCCTCCATGGTCTGAATCTCTAATAATTTACTTAACACTTTTTCGGCTTCTTTTTTAATAATTTCTAATCTTCTATAAAGATAACGCAACCCAATAAGATAACACAAAACAAAACCACAACTGAATGAAACAAAAACTGAATAAAAATTCACTGTATCAATTTTCTCTTTCTCGGGGCTAACAAACTTCAAACCTTGAGCCAACCATTTTTCCCAGTTTGCCTGAGAAATTTCTAGGGATAGGCAGCTTGAAACAAAAACGAAATAAATCAAAACAAGAACACATTGTTTTTTGAAATGGTCACCCATTCTCTCGCCTTCCCTCAGGGGGGAGCGATTTTACTCACCTCCAAATTTCAGACGTTCCCCGTACGGGCCACCAAAATGCCAATGCCAATGTCTCGGCTTGGCACCAGAATCACGAGCCACCACTCAGCTTTGTAGGTTCAAACAGCAATTCTTTATTCCAGCTCTCACACCGCCTCCACACAGGTCCAGGGGCGAACGCGTTCTGCCGTCTCCCGCACAATTCACCTACTACACGAGGCTATCTCCAAATCCCATTTTAATCTCACGAGAACTCAACGGGAACAAGCAGCAGGAACACCCTAATCCCAGCAATAATCTTCAATCTCTAACTTCCCTAAAACCCATTATCTTAAACTGGCAACGCCTTAAACTCAAGGAGCCGGTTACTTCCTCAAACCTGATCAGCTCTAAACCCGAATCCGCCTTGGTCCTTGAGCAAGGTCACCTTATTAAAGCATGCATGCAGTGTTCCATCAAATGTCCTCTAAGCAGCATGGGGTACGCTTGGCAAGGAAATTTCGATGCGTCATTCCTACTTGGTAATGGCCCTCAGCATACAACAGCTGCCCTGTGACTTTAATACTAACATTATCCATATGATAGCTTTGAAAATTGATATATTACCTGCCTGTAGATTTAGTGTTAATATTTTATCCTTACTATACCAACTAAAACTAATATAATAGGTTCCCTGTGGATTTTATTACTAATATAATATTCATATTATAGAATCTAAATCTAATATAATATCTGCCTTGTGATCTTTAATAATAATAAGATATCCATACAATAGAACCTAAAATTAATATCCTATTGGATTAAATACTGATATGAAATTCATATTATAGCATTAAAATCAAATATAGTAACTGCCTGTGTTTTTAAATTCTAATATAATATGCACATTATAGTAAAAAAACCTAAGATAATGGATGCCATGAAGCTTTTCATATTATAGTATCTAAAATGAATAGCTGCACTGCCTCGTTTATTACTAATATAATACTCATCTATAGCATCTAAATCTGATATAATTGCCTTGTGGCCTTTACTACAAATATAATATATAATATAATATAATATCCATAAAATAGTGTATAACTGTAATGTAAAAGCTGCGAAGTGGCTTTTATTATTAATTCAGACTCCATTCTATAATACCTTTAACTAATAGCTTGTTGTGGCCATTAATATTAATAAAATAAATATCCTGTGGCTTCTAGTACTAATATAATAGGTAGCCTTCAATAGTAATATAATATCCATATTATGACATCTAAAACAAATATACTAGCTGCCCTGTGACTTTCAATATTAATATATAATCTGTACTATAGGATATAAAACTAATGTAATAGCTGCTTTGTGGCCTTTAACTAAGATGATATCCAAACTATAGCATTTGAAGCTTACATAATTGTTGCCCTGTGGCATTTAATATTAATAGGATATCCATACCAGAACATCTAGAACATATGTACTCTTACCTTTAATACTAATATAGTACTTCCATTAGTATTAAAGATCACATTATGTATGTTATATTAATATTGAAGGCCACAGTTCAGCTATTCTATTGGTATTAATTGTGACTGGGTGGGTGTGTATATACTAACATTTATGACCTTTAATACTAACATAAAATCTAAAATATAACATCAGAAACAGATATAATAGTTTTCCTATGGCCTTTAATACTGATATAATGTACATATCAGAATATCTGAAACTGATATAATTTATTAATCACACTATTAGTATTAATATGATATTCACACTATATAATTTAAAGCTAATGTAATAGCTGCCCTGTGTCTTCTAATACTAATATTATATTTACATCATATCATCTAAAACCGACATAATCACTGCCTTGTGGCCTTAAATCCAATCCAACATTCATGCTATAGCCTATAAAATAATATAATAGCTACCCTTCAGCCTTTACTAATAATATGATGTCAGTATAATAGCATCTAAAATTGATAATAGCTGTACCATGGCCTTTAATATTGATATAACATCCATACCATGGCTTATAAAACTGAAATAATAGCTGTCCTGTGTTCTAATACAAATGCAGTATCAATACTGTAGTATCTAAAACTGATATAATAGCTGCTCTGTGGCCTTCATGACTAATGTGATTTCCACACTATAGCATCTAAAATTAATATAATTGCAGCCCTGAAGATTTTAAGATTAACACAATGTGGAAACCGTAGCATCTAAAACTAATAGCTGTCCTGTGTACTTTAACACCAATATGGTATCCATATTATATAATCAAAAATTAATACATTAAGTGTAATATGATTTTAATAGTTATACATTCATACTAAAGCTGATATAATATTGCCCTGTGACCTTGAATAACTATGCAATAGCCATATTATCCACAGTAAAGTCTCTTAAACTAATATAATGGTGAGTCTCTGGCCTTTAATACTTATAAAACATGTACACTTTAACATCTTAAACTGTTATAATAGCTGTCCTGTGGCCTTTAATATTAATGTAATATCCGCATTACAGCATCTAAAGCTAATAAGATAGATGAACTTTAACCTTTTTGTTATATATATATATATATATATATATATATATATATATATATATATATATGCCTCTGAAACAAATGTAATACCTTCTCTGAGTCCTTTATTACTAATATCCACAGTGTAGCATCTGACATCTGATATAATAGTTGCACTATGGCCATTAATATTAATATGATATCCATGCTACAGCATCAAAAGTTTAAAGAAAGGTTGACTTTTGGCCTTCAATACTAACATAATATGTATACTATAGCATCTTAAACTACTATAAGAGCCATCCTGTGGCCTTTACTACTATATCCAAAATCTGACTTCTAAAACTGATGTAATAGCTGCCCTATGTCCTTTAGTATTAATGTAACATCTTTCCTACATCAAAACTTGTAAAATAGCTACCCTGAAACTTCAGTATTACTATAATATCCATACTATTGCATCTAAAACTAATACAATATCTGCCCTGTGTACTGTGTACTGTAGCATCTAAAACTGATGTAACAGTTGTCCAATTGCCTTTAGTATTAATATAATATCCATACTAGTGCATCTATAACAAACTTAGTAGCTGTCCTGTCTTTTAATAATAATATATTCATACTATAGTTTCAGAACTGATATTATAGCTACTCTGTGGTCTTTCATATTAATGTAGTAACCATACTCTTACATTGAAAACTGATACCATAACTATCCTTTGGCTTTTAATTTTAATGTGATATATATAATTTAAAATTAATATAATAGCTGCCCTGTGGTATTTAATACTAACATCATATTCATATTATAGCATCAAAAAATGGATGTAAGAGCTGTTCTGTGGTCTTTTATACTAATTTGATATCCATAGTGTAACTCCTAACACTAGCATACTAGCTGTTCATTTGTCCTTATTAGTAACACAGTATCCACATGTAGCATCTGAAACTAATAAAATAGCTTCCCTATAGCCTTAAAGACTATTATGATATCCGCACTATAGCTTCTAAAGCTAATATATTATCTTCCTTGTGGCCTTCAATGCTTACATAATATACATATTACAGCTTCTAAAACCAATGTGATAAATATCCTTTGGCTTTTAAAATTAATATAATATCCATACTTTGGTCACAAAACTGAAATAATAACTGTCCTGTGGTCTTTAATATTAACATAATATGCATAATTTGGCCTCTAAATTAAGATATTAGCTGCACTGTGGTCTTTAATATTAATATAATACATATACTGTGACCTATTCTATAATATAATGGCTGCCCTGTGGCCTCTAGTACAAATATGATATCTACACCATAGTATTCAAAACTAACAAAATAGCTGGCCTGTAGTGATTATAACATATATTACATGTATTATAGATTCTCAGACTAATACAATTGCTGCCCTCTGGAACTTTGTTCTAATATAATATCTATTCTGTACAATCTAAAACTAATATAATAGCTACAATGTGGCCTTTTATATTAATATAATATCCATACTATAGTATATAGCTTTCCTGTGGCAATTATAATTTATACAGTAAAAGTATTATACATTTAAAAACTAATGTAATAGGTACTCTTTGTCCTTTTAATATAATATCCATACTATAGTATCTAAAACTAATATAATGACTGACCTGTGACCTTTAGTACTAACATGATATCAATGCAATAGCACTGAAAACAGATTCTATAGCAACTAATTAATTTAATAACTGACCTGTTTCCTTTTTATTAATATAGTACCCATACTGTGACCTCAAAAACTAATATAATTACTATTCTATGTCCTTTAACATTAATATAGTAGCCATAGTGCTGCCTTTAGAACTAATGTAATAAATTCCTTTCTTGCTTGCATAATATCCACAATATAGTATCTAAAACTAATACAATAGCTGCACTGAGGCCTTTAGTACTCATGTAATATCAATACCATGGCATCTACAATTAATATACTTGCCCTACAATTGATATTACTTGCCTTCTGGCAAGTAATACCAATATGATATTCATTATGTGCTATCTAAAACTAATTTAATAGCTATTCTCTCTACTTTAATATTACTGTGACATCCTACTAGAGTATATAAAACTAAAAATAATTGGTGCACTTTGGCCTTTAGGATAGTGTAGCTTTTGATACTAATATATTAACTACCCTTTGGTCTTTAATATTAACATCAGAAATTACAAAATATCCTTGGCTTTTAATTCCAGCATCTGAAATGAATATAATAGCTGCTCTGTGGCCTTTAATTTTAATATCATAGCCATATTATAGTTTCTAAACCAAATTTAATAACTGCCTTGTGACATTTAATACTAATGTAATATCCATATAGTAGCATAAAAAACTGATATATGCCCTGTGACTTTTATACTAATATAACATCTTTAGTATGGTATCCTAATACCACTTGGGTGAGCAACAGAGACCTGGTGGCGGGGAGCCGCTCCCCAGGGAACCCCAGCTCGGCCTGCGGGACTGCAAAGCGCCACCAGGAAAGAGACCCCGCCCTTGAGGCTGGGGGGGGGGGGCGAGAGGGGGTCGCACATGCGCAATGGCAGACTCCTGTGCGGATACAGGCGCACATACCACTACTCTCGCTCTTCTGCTGCTCTTCCTGTGCACGCCATTAGCTCACTGTGATGCTGCATCTGCCTGCTGTCCATAGTGCGCACCTCTACCCAGGTGAGTTTGGCTCCTAACTCGCTGCAGTGTCTGAGAGCGGGCAGGCGGGGCAGGCGTGTCAGGGACAGCACAGGGCAGGAGGCCGAGGCTGCTGCAGCTGCAGATACGGGAGGCGGGGGCTCCCTGGAACATGCCATCCACGGGCAGCTTCAGAGCTCTGATTGGGCGCAGCAGTCCTATGGTGAAGGTTAGGTGGAGAGCTACTGCTCTTACTGAACGCATGGGCGGTGGTTACATCCTTAACGCAGAGGGGTCTGCGCTGCCCCAGAGCCTGCATCTTAGGGTTCAAGGCTGTAATTAGCTGGAGGGACTCTCAGTGGCTGAGAACACCTTGGAGCTCATCCTGTTCTACAAAACTAGAGTTGTCCTTGGTGGAACTTAAACTCCTGGTTTAAGTTAAGGAAGAACAGAAGTCAAGTACTTGTATACATTTCTGAGAAAAGCCTAGGGACTCGCATCTCCAGGCACTGGGACACTGTTCCTGACCCTCAGGGAGCCTAGGCATCCAATCTTCTTGTTGTTTTTTCCTTACTTTCTTGTTTAAATTTTGATTAATTATCAAAGTAACTTTAAAATTGAAAAAAAAAGAAACCTATTTCCATTACTCAGAATTTTCAGAAAATTGTTTTTGCAAAATGTTGTATTGGGTATATATGATGACACAAGACCCAAGTTTGCTGGGTTCCTTGTGGTGATCCAGGAAACTAGACTTCTATAGTGACGGTGCTTCTGAGCCACTATGAAATTCACTGTGAGCGTGAGTGTGAGGGACAGGGTGAGGGTGAGGGTGAGTATGAGGGTTAGGGTGAGGGTTAGGGTTAGGGGAAAGGTGAAGGGGAAGGTGAGGGTAGTTAGGGTGAGGGTGAGGGTTAGGGGTTAGGGTAAGGGTTGCAGTTAGCTTAATGTTTAGGGTTTAGGGTTGGGTTGGGTTAGGGTGAAAGTTAGGGTCAAGAGTTAGGGTAGGGGTTAGGGTAGGGGTAGGGGTTAAGGCCAAGGATTAGGGTTAGGAGATAGGGGTTAGGATTAGGGGTTAGGGTTAGTGTTTAGGGTTTAGAGTTAGAGATTAGGGTTAGGGTTGAGGGTTAGAGGTTAGGGTTAGTGGTTAGGGTTAAGGTTAAGGTTTTGGTTTAGGGTTAGGGTTTTTGTTTAAACCCTAACCCCAACCCTAACACTAACCCTATCCCCTAACCCAACCCCAATCCTAAACCCTAAACCCTAACCTCTAACTCCTAACCTCTAATTTCTAACCTAACCCTAACCCCACCCCAACCCTAACCGGTAACACTAATGCTCTAGTGCTAACCCTAACCCTCTAATCAAAACCCTAATCCCTAACCCTAATCCTTACAACTAACCAGCCTAAGGGTTATGTTTTGGGGGTTAGGGTTAGAATTGGTGTTGGGGTTGTTGTTAGGGTTATGGATAGGGTTAGAGTTGGGGTTGAGGGTTAGAGGGTTAGAGGGTTAGAGGGTCAGGGTTTAGGGGTCAGGGTTTAGGGGTCGGGGGTTGGGGGTCATGGGTTGGGGGTCTGGGGTTGGGGTTTGGGGTTTAGGGTTAAGGGTTGGGGTTAGGGGTTAGGGTTAGGGGTGGGGATTAGGGTTAGAGGTTAGGTTAAGGGTTAAGGGTTGGGGTTAGGGTTGGGGTTAGGGTTAGGGTAAGAAACTGAGTACTGGGGGAGATCAAGTACTGCCTCAACAAGGATCCAAAGAATGCCCCCTGCTAGGGGTGAGACCCCTCAAAACCGGGTGCTGGGGTGAGATCAGGTACGCCTGCACCCAGGTTCCAGGGGACTTCTCCTGTTAGGGATGAGACCCCTCAAACCCGGGTGCAGGGGGGAGATCAGGTACGGCCGCACCCAGGGTCCAGGGGACATCCCCCTCTAAGGGCAAGACCCCTTGAAATCGGGTGCTGGAGGGAGATAAGGTACGGCTGCACCCAGGGTCCAGGGGACTCTCCCCTCTAGGGATGAGACACCTCAAACCCGGGTTCCGGGGGAAGATCAGATACCTCTGCACTCAGGGCCCAAGAGATGTCCCCCTCTAGCGGGGAGACTTCTCGAACCTGGATGCCAGGGGCAGATCAGATACAGCCACACCCAGTGTCTAGGGGAAACCCCACTCTAGGGGCAAGACCCCTTGAACCTGGGTGCCGGGGGAGTTTACTGCTGAACCCTGGTTCCAGGAAACACCCTCCTTCCTGTGTCAAAACCCCTCGAGCCCAGGTGTGGGGGGGAACTCCCACTCCACCCAGGGTCCAGGGGACTCCCCCTGCTAGGGGCGCGACACTTCAAACCTGGGTTCCGGTGGGAGATCAGGTATGTCTGCACCCAGGGCCAAGGGGATGCCCCCCTCTAGTGGGGAGATTTCTTGAACCCGGGTGCAGGGGGAGATCAGGTACTGCCGCATCCAAGGTCCAGGGGACCCTGCCCTTTAGGGGCAAGATTCCTCGAACCCGGGTGTTGGGTGAACTCCCGCCACACACAGGGTCCAGGGGACTCCCCCCTCTAGGGGTGAGACCCCTTGTACCTGTGTGCCAGGGGGAGGTTAGGTACTGCCACATCCAAGGTCCAGTGGACTCCCCCCTCTAGGGTCGAAACCCCTCGAACCTGGGTGCAGGGGGAAATCAGGTTCTGCTGCACCCAGGGTTCAGGGTACTCCCCCCTCTAGATGCGAAACCCCTTGAACTGGGTGCCAGGGGTTAGGTCAGGTACCACTGCATCGAAGGTCCAGGGGATATCCCCTCTAGGGGTGAGATCCCTCAAACCTGGGTGGTGGGGGGAGTTCCAGTAAGGCAGCACCCAGGGTCAGGGGACTCCCCCATCTAGTGGCAAAACTCCTTAAACCCAGGTGCAAGGGGGAGATCAGGTACAGCTGCACCCAGTGTCCAGGGGACACCCCCCATAGGGGCAAGACCCCTTGAACCCAGGTGTGGGGAGGGGAAGGGGGGAGAGCCAAACTCAAAACTCAAAGAAAACTTCAGACCAATATCTCTAATGAATATAGATACAAATATCCTCAATTACATTCTGGCAAATCGAATACAAAAACATATCAAGAAGATCTCCACCATGATAAGGTGGGATTCATCCCAGCTCTGCAAGGTTGTTTCAACATATGAAAATGAAACAAGGTAGTTCATCACATCAACAGACTTCAAGACAAGAAACATGACCATCTCCATTGGCACAGAAATAGCATTTGACACGATACAACACCCCTTTAAGTTCAAAACACTGGAAAAACTAGGGATAACAGGAACTCATCTCAACATCATAAAGGCTATCTATGTTAAGCCTCAGGCCAACATTTCTAAACACAGAAAAATGAAGGCATTCCCTCGAAAAACTGCAACAAGATAGGAATGCTCTGTTTCACCACTTCTATTCAACATACTTTTTGAAACACTAGCCAGAAAAATTAGAGAGACAAAGAAAATCAAAGGATATGTATAGGACAAGAAGAACTTAAATTAGCACTCTTTGCCAATGATATGTTTCTATACCTAGAAGACCCAGAAAAGTGCACCAGAAAACTTCTAGAACTAGTAAGTGAATTCAGCAAAGTAGCAGGATATAAAATCAACACCAATAAATCAAAGGAATTTCTGTATATAAGCCTCTGAGATGGAAATGATAAACCAAATTAAAAACTCAAATGAGCGTGTCACCAGCAGAGTAGATCACTTGGAAGATAGAACATCAGACAACAAAGGCAGAGTATATCATATCAAATAAAATGTAGACAGCACAAAGAGAGTGACAAGAAGCCAAAAAGAGATCATCCAAGAGATATGGGATAACATAAAGAGACAAATTTAAGAGTGATTGGGACGGAGGAATGTATTGTGGTCCAAACCAATGGAATGAGCAATCTGTTCAATGCAATAATATTGGAAAAATTTCCAGAAAAGAAGAATGAAACAGAAATCCAAATCCTAGAATCACATAGGACGCCGATGTGAAAAAGATCCAAGCAAGACACAATACAATGAAAATGCCCGACATACAGAAAAAGAAGAAAAATTTAAAAGCCACAAGAGAATGGAAGAAGATCACATATAGGGGTATATCAATTAGGTTAAAGGCTGATCTTTCAACACAGACCCTGAAAGATAGAAGATCCTGGAACTATATATATCCAATGCCAAAAGATAATGTGTTCTAACCAAGACTTTTTTATGCAGCAAGACTAAGCTTCAGGTTTGAAGATGAAATAAAAACCTTCTAAAATAAACAAAAGTTAAGAGAATCTGCAGGTAGAAAACAGGTGGTTCAAAATTTTTCATGAAGAGGAAATGAAAAATACCAATGAAAACCCACAGTGGGAGGGAATACACTAAATTAAAATCTAATGAAAGATAAAAAATAAAGTCATTAAAATAACAAAAACAAACCAATATTGCTGGATATACAAACCATATCTCAATAGTAATGCTAAATGTTAATGGCTTAAACTCACCATTCAAAAGACATAGGCTAGTAGACTGGATTTACACACACACACACACACACACACACACACACACACACAAAAGATCCTACAATATTCTGTATTCAGGAGAATCATTAGATAAGAAAAGACATACAGAGATATTCAGGAGAACCATTAGATAGGAAACGACATTCAGGTGAAAGGTTGGGAAAAATCATACCACTCACATGGAACTCAGAAGGATGCAGGGGTGTCCATTCTCATATGAAATAAAGTAGACTTCTAACCAAAGTTGATCAAATTGGACAAAGAAGGACCCTACATGCTACTCAAGGAAATCATACACTAAGAAGACATAACAATCATTAATATATATGCCCCAAACCATGGTGCAGCTATGTTAATCTAAAAAACTATTCTTAAGTTCAAGAGTCAAATAGACCACAGCACAATAAACATGGGTGATTTTAACTCACTTCTCTCACCACTGGAGAGATGGTCCAAACAAATTTGAATAAAGAAATTATAGAACTCAATAACAGTTCATAACTTAGACTTAATTGACATATATGAAATATCCAACAACATCAAACAGATACCATGTCTTCTCAGCAGCACATGAATCCTTCTCAAAAATAGACCTTACATTATGCCACAGGGTGAGTCTTAGCAAATATAAAGGAGTAGAGTTAACACCATGCATTTTATCCAATTGCAATAGAATAAAATTGGAAATCAGATAAAGTAAGAAAGAAAAATTCCTTCATCACATGCAGAATGAACAATATGCTACTGAAGGAATAATGGGTTAGAGAAGTTATGAAGGAATACATTAAAAAATTCTTAGAGGTAAATGAGAACACAGACACAACATATTGAAATCCCTGGGACACTATGAGAGCAGTACTAAGAGGAAAATTCATTGAATGGAGTTTATTCCTTAAAAGAAGGAAGAGTCAAAAAAGTAAATGACCACACACTACACTTAAAAGCCCCTGAAAAAGAAGAACAAACCAGCAGCAAAAGCAGGAGAAGGCAAGCAATAATTAAAATCAGGGCTGAAATCAGTGAAATCGAAACAAAAGAAACATTTGGAAAAATTGACAAAACTCAGAGTTGGCTCTTTGAAAAAATACATAAGATTGACAGACCCTTAGCCATGCTAACGAAGGAGAGAGAGAACCCAAATTACTAGCATACGTGATGAAAAAGGCAATATCAAAACAGACACTACAGAAATACAGAAGATAATTAGAAATTATTTTCAAACCATTAACTCTAATAATATAGAAGATAGTGAAGGCAGTGGTAAATTCCTAAAGTCATATGACCTGCCCAGAGAGAACTAGGAAGATATACATGAATTAAAGAGACCAATAGCAAGTGAAGACACAGAAGAAGCCGTCAAAATATTACCAACCAAGAAAAGCTCAGGACCAGATGGATATACAGCCAAGTTTTACAAGACCTCTCAAGAAGAACCAATACCAATACTCTTCAATATCTTTCAGGAAATTGAAAAAGAGGAAGTACTTCAAACTTCATTCTATGAAGCCAATATCACCATGATAACAAAACCAGACAATGACACTCAAAGAAAGAAAACTTTAGACCAATATCTCCAATGAATATAGATGCAAAAATCCTTAATTAAATTCTGGCAAATCGAATACAAAAACATATCATAAAGATCGTGGGCCATGATCAGGTGGGAGTCATCCCAGGTATGTAAGGTTGGTTCAACATATGGAAATCAATCAATGTAATTCAATAGATTAATAGAATCTATTAATTCAATAGATTCCAAGATAAGAACCATATGACCATCTCTATAGATGCCGAAAAAGCAACTTTTTATGTTCAAATCACTGGAAAAACTAGGGATAACAGGAACTCATCTAAACATCATATAGGCTATCTATGCTAAGCTTCAGGCCAATATCATTCTAAACCCAGAAAAATGGAAGGCATTCCCTGTAAAAACTGTAACAAGACAGGGTTGCTCTGTGTTATCACTTCTATTCAACATAGTTGTTGAAACAATAGACAGAGCAATTATAGAGATAAAGGAAATCAAAGGGATATGTATAGGAAAAGAGCTTAAATGAGCCCTCTTTGCTGATGATATGTTTCTATACCTAGAAAACCTAGAAAACATTTAGAACTAGTAAAGGATTTCAACAAAGTTGCAGGACATAAAATCAACACCAATAAATTGAAGAAATTTCTGTATATAAGCCTCTGAGATGGACATGATAAACCAAATTAAAAACTCAAATGAGAGTGTCACCAGCAGAGTAGACCATTTAGAAGATAGGACATCAGACAACAAAGACTGAGTATATCATATCGAATAGAACATAGACAGCATGAAGAGACTGACAAGAAACCAGGAACCGAACATCCAAGAGATGTGGGATAGCATAAAGAGACCAAATTTAAGAGTGATTGGGAGGATGGAGGGAGGTATTGTGGTCCAAACCAAAGGAATAGCAATCTTTTCAATGCAATAATATTGGAAATCTTTCCAGAAATGAAGAATGAAACAGAAATCTAACTCCTTGAATTCTACAGGACGCCGAATGTTAAAAAATCCACACCAAGACTATTACAATGAAAATGCTCAACATACACAACAAGAAGAAAATATTAAAAGCTACATGAAAAAGGAAGCAGATCTCATATAGGGGTATACCAATTAGGTTAAAGGCTGATCTTTCAACACAGACCCTGAAAGCTAGAAGAACTTGGAACAATATATTTCCAACACTACAATATACTGTGTTCTAACTGTTAGGAGTCGACCCGGCTCCAAAGACTAACTTCCCCACCCCCTGAGAAGAGCTGTCCAATGGTGAGCCCTGTTGGCTCACATGATCCTTACCCACCAATCAGACTAGCCTTCCTGGCTCACATGATACTTACCCACCAATCAGACTACCCTGCTGGATCACATGATCCTTACCTGCCAATCAGACTAGCCCTTCTGGTTCACATGATCCTTACCCACCAATCAGACTAGCCATGCTGGTTCACATGATCCTTACCCACCAATCAGAAAGCACCCCATGCCAACCATTAAACTGTCATAACTGTCAAACCACCCCTGGCTCTATAAATATGCAGAGCTGTTCCTCAATAAATGGGCATTTTCTCTGACAAGTCTTGTTCATTCTTTCATTGGTGCCAAAACCTGGGAGGAGTAATGCCTCACTGCTTGAGGGCCCCCCTCTCAAGTCTTGCCATCCTCGTCCACTCTTTTGAGCCTGCTACTACTCGCACAACACTGGTTCTTCAGTGGGTGAGTTCCCCTATCAGGTATCGAACTTCAGATGGGCTATACTCAGGGGCTTTGACTGTGATCGTCTGGAAAACCTCTGATGCCAAATCTGGAGGAGAGAACACACCCCACCATGACTTCATAGTCACAGTGGACTCTCTGAAACCTGGTTCATGAATGGGAGGTCCTGAGCGGTGGAATAACAGGCACTCCTCTTTCTCTTTCTCTCTCTCTTAACCACCCTTGTTCCTCTCCTGACCTATAGGGGCCTCTTCTTCCCTCCCTGCAGACTCCCCATTATTAAATTCTGCACACAAGATTGGCCTTACTATCAATTAGACAATCAAAGTCAATGGCCCCCAGGAGGATCCCTAGATCCCGCAATTCTCAGAGATCTGTTTAACTTCTGTGAATGCTCAAAAAAGTGGAAGGAGATCCCCTATATTGAGGCTTTTTCTCTTCTTTGTTTTCACCCCAACCTATCTGGCAGATGATCCCCCTTTCTAACAACCTCCCCCATCGGCTCTGTCCAGCTCCTCAGGTGCTCCCTCTGACTCAGCCGATACCTTTATTCCCCCCAAACTAGGTCCCACTCCCTAGTCCCACAAACCATGGTCCCCTTAAGAGAGGTTGGTGGACCTGAGGGCATTATCTGGGTACATGTCCCATTCTCTATGAATGACCTCATGTAATTCAAGCGAAGGTTGGGCTCATTCACCACAGAAGAGTGTTTCAATGGGTTGGGCTTATAGCCTCACTCACCATGATATATATGTTATTGGCTAATACTCTCCTTCTTGAGGAATGTACCAGAGTCTGGGAACTTGCCAGAGCCCATGCAAATAAAACTCACTGAGTTAATCCTAATCACCCTCTGGGGCCACTTGCTGCCCCAGATCAAACTCCCAACTGGAATTATACACAAGCTGGCATACAGAGTAGGGACCTATTCTCTGCATGTATTATTGCTGGGCTCAAAAAAGCAGCACATAAGTCTGTCAATTTCCAAAAATTACAAGAGACCCCATCGGAATTTCTGGATTGGCTTACGAAAGCCCTTCAGCAGTAATCTAGATCCTGAAACCCCAAATGGCCATCATGTCCTTATGACATATTTCCTCTTGCAGAGCTACCCTGACATCTGGGCCAAACTAAAAAAGCTCGAACAAGGCCCTGCCACCCTCCAGACTGAGAAATTTCAGATGCTCACCCAGGCCTTGCAGGGTGCTTCCTCGGGTCGCCACCCATCACCGTAGGTCAAAATCCCCCAGGGTGCCTGCTTCAAGTTTGGCAAGGAGGGACATTGGGCCAGGGTATGCCCCGCAGCACACACTCCACATACCCCGTGCCCTAAATGTCAACAACAAGGTCATTGGGGCTCTGACTGTCCTAGATTCCGTAGGAGGCCTATGGCCAGGGAACCCTCCGATCTTCTGGGCATAACAATCAATTGATGGAGCCTTGGGTCCTTGTCCCTGGCTGTAACAATGAATAGACAGGAAGTCAGGGTACGGATTCAGGTGGATGGGTGCAAGGTTGACTTTCTCCTTGACACCGGGGCTACCTTCTCAGTCCTGACAGAATTCTGGGGGAAAACAGTGCTGTCCACCTCTCCTATTGTTGGGGTAGGAGGAAAGACCATCTATCCAAAAAAGACTCCCCTATTACTCTGTTCCATAAACAACTTCCCATTATCTCATATGTTCCTAGTTATGCCCCAATGTCCAGTTCCTTTGCTTGGCATAGATATTCTCTCTAAATTCAATACAACAATCAACATCCAGGCTCCTGGACTCAGTCAGGCCCCAGAATTGACCTGTTCATCTTTTCTGGTCCTTTTGACAGAAGACTGGCCATTCTGCTCCATTTGTGAGGCTGACATGAAACACCATACTAAAAAAGACCCCTTACTTATGAACCTGGTTGACCCGATTGTATGGGATACCCACACCCCTTCCACCATTTCCTGCTCACCAGTTAAAAATCCCAACACCTTCCCTAATCAAGCTCAATACCCCTTATCCACAAAAGCTCTTCTGAGCCTACAACCTATTATTCAGGACCTTCTTAACAAAGGGTTCCTCCATCCTGTTCATTCCCCTTACAATACTCCCATACTAGCGGTAAAAAAGCCCAATGGGTCCTATGATCCCCCACATTGTCACCAACTTCTTGGTCATAGATTTAAAGGATATCTTTTTGCCTTTAACCTGGACTGTCCTTCCTCAGGGATTTCAAGATAGTCCACACCTCTCTGGACAAACCTTGGCCTCCAACCTTCAATCTTTTCACCCTCAGTGCCCTGAATCCACCCTCTTGCAATATGTTGATCATCCAGCAAATCTCTTTGCCCACATGCTGGGAGGAAAGCACCCCACCACAGCCTTTAAGGCTATGGTGGCGCTCAAGGACTCCTTCATTGGGCAGATTCCTAAAGTCCTAGTCCTCTCACCTTTAAGACTTGGCCGCTAGAGAGATGCTTACCCTCCCCTTCCTCTCTCTTGCCCTGCCTCTCCCCTCTTTCTGGCCCTGGGAGTATCCGGCCTCTCCAGGAGGGGTCCTAAAAAGCCTTGGCCAAGGTCTCCCATGGCTTCAGCTATGTCCAGGATGAGAGCTTTGACTGCCAGGATTCAGTGACGACCAATCTCTGCAGCTCGAACCTGCCACTTAGGCACTCCTGATTTTTTGGCTCTAGCGTGGACACCCTTTTTGCCAATAAATCAGTTTTCTCCTTATCTGTGTCCTCTTCCCTCCTCCTTACATGGGTAACGTTTCCTCTCTGCCGGTCGAGTCTCCCCTACAATGCCTCTTGGATCAATTATAGCACCCAGGCCTGGCCCACTTATCCTTTAGACAACCAAAGCAGATGGCCCCTTTTTGGGTCCCTGGATCCCTCCATTCTAAGGGATCTCTTCCAGGCTTTCTTCTTGCTCCGATCTAATCCTTCTCTCTGCACCTCTTGCAAACCTCTACAAATTCTTCTAGCCCATCCAAAGGGTGCTCAACAGATGACACAGTTCTCCTACTTTCTTGGCCTTAAAGGGATATTGGGCCTCTCCACAAAAGAGCATGTAAATAGGTCACATATCTCTCAAGGGGAAAAGGCCATTACAGTAGACAGAAAACAACTTATTGTGTCTATACCTACACCAAAGGCCAAAGATGACATACTCTCCTTCTTGAGTTTGGCTGGGTACTTCAGGGCCTGGATTTCTAATTTCTCCCTCCTCGCCATGCTGCTATATAATCTGGCCAAGGGCCCCCAAGATGAACCCCTAACCTCAGTGGTAAGGAAGCCCTTTCTGGGCACCCACCATGCATCTCCCCGACTTCTCCAGACCCTTCACTCTCTATGTACATGAAAAGCAGGGACAAAGTCTGGGCATTCTGGGTCAGGAAAAATTTGCACCAGTGGCCTACCTATCCAAACAACTTTACCTCACCGTCAGGAGCTGACCCCCATGCCTCAGAGCCCTAGCAGCAGCCCATGACTTCAAGAAAGAAGCACACAAGCTTACCTTTGGCTCCCCGATAACCATCTCATCTCCTCACCATCTGAAGGATTTCCTCACTTACAAGGGGCTACAGTCACTTCCTCCTTCTAGGGTTCTATCCCTCCTTGTCTCATTCCTTGAAAATCCCTCCATATTTTTTCAGTCCTGCTCCCATCTTCTCCCTCACAAGATCCCATCCACAAATGCCTGGAAGTATTAGAGACAATTTTACCCTGCCCTACCACCATTTCTGAGGGACCCCTGCCCTCTTCGGACCTCATCTGGTTCTCAGATGGTAGCTCCTTTATATACGACGGGGTTAAAGTGGCAGGGTATGCTATCATTTCCCTCTCATTCATCATAGAGGCAAAACCTCTCCCACCCAATACCACCAACCAACAAGCTGAACTCATAGCTGTCACAAGGGCATGCGAGATAGCGGAGGGAAAAACCCTCTCCCTATATACAGATTCCAAATATGTCTTCCATATCCTGATCTCCCACACAGCCATTTGGAAAGAAAGGGGGCTATTGACCACCAGAGGGATGGCAGTCATTATGTGCACTCCCTTGGTGGCCAAACTATTCACATTTCCAGGCTTAAGCCCGGTGCTCCTACTCTTGTCATCCCTCCCCACAAGATCCCCTCAAGCTCCTGTGTCTCTGTTCTTAGCCCAATACCTAATGCTCCCCCTCATTTCTGGCCCCTTTTGGGTCCTCTCTTCGCCCTATGTCTGGAGATTCATAGCAAGTGACCCTAAGGGCCCCTCCAGCAAGACCCCCTTCTCCTCCTTTCAGACCCCCTACTTGCTTAGATCTGGCCAGTAGTGGGACCATTGTGTGTTGTCCTTCTGACAAACCACTTAGGTGTCCGGAGCATGGTGACCCCTGAATAAGAGTGAACTACCTTTATAATAAGAGAGCACTTTACCAGTTGCCTTCTGGGCCTAAGGAGGAACATGTGTGTTTTGTTTACCCTCCCAGTTTCATAAGAATTTC
This sequence comes from Ictidomys tridecemlineatus, assembly GCF_052094955.1. Lineage (NCBI taxonomy): Eukaryota > Metazoa > Chordata > Mammalia > Rodentia > Sciuridae > Ictidomys > Ictidomys tridecemlineatus. The sequence continues at coordinate 123,238,497 of NC_135486.1, forward strand.
AAGTATCAGTATTTAAAGTTGAGGTGTTTAAACCTGGAGAGATCTGACTGCTCTCAAAGGGAAATCTGGTAACAATGGGCCACCGTCCTCCCTTGGCCGCCTTCGTTCAGAGCATGGGAGAAGTGAGAGAAGTAAGCTGGTTTGGAAAGCTGGGATATTTTGAGAAGGGTAAAGAGAGAAGCCAGCTGGTTTCAGATAGGAGAGAGTTTGAATGAAGAGTGGAATTGAGGGTTAGGTGCAGGACAGATTGAATAAGTTGTCTGCAGGGCATGCCAAGCAAAGTTAGCTGCAGGATGACCTGGCTTCTCAAACCCTCTGTCTGGTTCTTTACCACCTGTTTGCTTCAAGCCCAAATGCCCAAGCCCCCATTCAAGGCTGAATACTCAAGCCCCCACTCAAGGCTGAACACTTAACCCCCATTGTGCCAACAAGGCAGCTTGCAGACCCAGAGACCCTATGTGCCAGGGTCCTGCCCTAGTGAGGTCCAGGGAGTCCTGAAGGATGAGTGGTGTCTGCGAAAAGATGAGACAGGAGTCGTTCTGTTGGAGCAATCTCCAGAGAGAGAGCTCTAATGCAGCTTTCTCTGGGTCATCTTTTATTGCAATTTTTCTCATCATTAGAAATTCAGAATACGTCATTGATTATACAATTTAAAACTTTGCCAAGACATGACATTTCCTTAACCATAATTAGGGGTACAAAAAAATGTAACATTAATTTACATTTTTCCAGGATATGACCTTTAGTTATTTAATTATTAAGAGTACAAAATCATTAATAAAATGCATCACTAATTTACATTTTTCAGATTTTCCCAAGATTTACTATTTTCCCCAAGATATGCTATTTTCTTATTAACTAATGCCAAACTACGTAACCAGACTCTAAATCTCCTACCCTATCATTAACCTTTAAGTTTAAAGTACACCTTTACTTTATTTCTAATTTAAAATTCCCATCTATAAAAGTCCCCTTAAATCTCATACTTAAAATATTCTAAAGTTTATAAATCATTCTTAAAACATATCAGAAACCCATACAACTAAAAACTTAAGAATTTCTAAACCAAAAATCTCAATAGGATAATATTTCTAACATTATTCTAAAAATACATCTTATAAAGCTACTTTAATTAATTCCTAAATATATTCCCATAAAACTGGTTGAGCTGCTTTCTCAAAGAGTTTCTTTGTTTCTCAGTCAAGGTGCACTAGTTCTCCTATCTTTATAATCTTTCTCAATAGAAAGTAAGTTCTAAACATTAGTTCACTTTCTGCCAATATTAACTATGCTCATCATAAATCCCTATATAAAGTAAAAAGGGGTTTATAAAAAGAGAAGAATATATCTTTATATGTTTTAACTTTCCTAAGTGTATAATATAACGTTCCTCCATCAAGAATGAGGCTACATATGGTGGGGTTTATAAAATAAGCATAATAATTAGGTTTTCTAAGAGGCCAGAAATATGAACTTGGGCTCTAGTTGATATAATCAATGTGGTGCCTAAAATTCTCATGACCTTTCAGAAAATGATTGTTGTTCATCATCAGATTTGTCCTCAATGTACTGAGATAGAAGAACAGCCTTCTACTTTGTCCTAGATATGCTGAGGGGTAGTAGAACAGCCTTCAAGGCATGAACTACCTGTTATGTTCTAGCCATCTGAAATTAATTTGTTTGGCATTTAACATACTCATGCCTCCTGACAGGAACATAGGCATGAAAATGAAAAGTCCCAATTACATAAAAAAGGGTCTCATGGTTTCAGTTTCCCACCAACCAGCTTGGCTTTGCCAGCATTCATCCTCACTGTGACCCTGTCAAGACAGTGGGAGAGCGGCTTTGCCAGCACTTATTCTCACTGTGACCCTGTCAAGACAGTGAGTGGGGGATCACCTTCACCAATTCCCCCTTTTTATTTTTTAAATGAAGTAACTGTAGTTCCAGATGGGCTGAACGAATTCCACAACTCAGCAATTTGAAGAGGACGGGAAGGACAAGAATAAGAACAAGAATAATTAAAATACTTATACCACTATTAATTAAAATAGAAAGTAAGGTTTTGTTAAAAAATAAGAATTCAATTTAGAAACAAAAATATCAACTAATCCTGGTACGGATATTTCTGAAATATGTGCCTGACTAATGTCTTTAATCTTTTCCTGTAATTTCTCTATATCTAGGGTTAAATTAGTGTTTTTCCATAATCCTCATAAATGACATTGTATCTGAGACCATGTTTCTTCAGAATAGTTGTATGTGTGAAGAGTAACACAAATCCATTTAAATTGAGAATGACATTTAGTTGTCATTCAAGTTTTTATGTTTTGAATTTGATTACCAATGTAAAGGACAGCCTCTTCTAAAGCATTAACTCTAGCTTCTAACTTCCTCTCTATACATTCTTGAATCATAAGTGCAGTAGAAATATTTTTTGACAACTGATTTACATGATGAGCAGTATGAACTTCTTTAACTAATGTAGTAGTGGAAGCAACTATGGACCCTAGTGCTGCAATTCCTAAAATTAAAGCAGCTACAAAACATTTAGGTCTAATTAGGGCTTGATTAACTAAATCTAATACTTGTAACCCAGGATCATCATACCAAATAGAATCTAATTTAACAGGCAACATAATATAAGAAGGTTGATGTACAATTAAAATGACATTAGAATATGAAATACTAGGATCAATACAATTTGTTAATGTACAACCTTCACAAACAACATCATAAGTTTCATCCTCTAATTTTGAAATCTTTAGTGTTCCTTGATTTCTAAGTAATATTGCATAAGGGGATCCTACACAAGCCATAACAAAATAACTCTCACATGCTGAAAAAGGCCTGTTCATATGCATTATTTCTAAGGAAGCCAATAACCTATAAAGTTCTGTATACACCTGATAATGTTGTTTAATTTTAGTAAAATATAAAGGGGTGACCCATCCAGCCGAGAACCATGTATTCATGGGCTTAAGTGGAACACTCCTAATAGTTCGTACTCGAGGAGTATACTACCATGGTGATGATAAAAGTTTATGAGCATCATAATCACGTTCAGAAATAGAAAAATCATATATTGGAAAAGAAGAATTTTTTGGAAAGAGTTTAAATCCTCTTTCAATAAACATACATTTATGCCAGATTGGAAATCCAAATTGTCTATCTATCCTTACCCATGAATGATCAAGATGGGACTCAGCTTTTTCAAAAATTTGAAACATAGGAGGGGGCTTTTCTGAAGGCAAATTTTCTTTAAAATCAGGAAAATTTAAAGTTAAAATAGAAAGTTTTCAAATATCCCTTATATCTCTTTCCTCATTTGGAGAATTTGTTGTAAAAGTTCTATAATTAAGTGGTATACAACCCACAGTTTGAATAACATTATAGCTAAAACAAAGAGGAGGTAAATGACTGTGACCCTTAAAACTAAAATTATGAGTTGATATAGGAGTAATAAAAGAATTAGATTCACCCCCCAGAAGATTAGTATTATTGGTAAATACCTTAATATCTCCTTTTCCCCAAGTAGTTAGATGAAATAAAGGTGGATCAGGATAATATGCCCAATAATATTCAGAAGACACATTGGTTACCTGACAAGCAAGAATAGCTAGCATAGCAACAAACATAGTCTCAGGAGTGCAGGGGTTTGACTGAGTAGAAATAAGTTCTCGAGCTTGATGAGTCAATCATTTTAATTGTCCCCAAGTTGGCAGTTCTGTAGATCTTGTAGAAGATACTCATCTGAATAAGGATTGAGGATCATCAAAGTTCATTCGGGAGAGAGATGGAATCAAGGTAGTCATCAAATCTTCCTCAGGCACCGTGATCAATGGTGAGGAGTATCGGAGACTCGGAGGGCACGATCTGTTCTGCTTTCTGGTCCGGAAGCTGGACATAGGGTCGAATCATTCTGTCAGGAATCCAAATGGGGGAATCTGCATCCTGTGGGAAGACACAAGCATATCCTCGCCCACAAGTTAGTAACTTTCCATTTACCTGTCAAAAGATCTTTCCATTTTACCAAGGGTTTTGCTGATATTTTTTCATTTTCCCAATGTCTTAACATAGGAGTTACTCCTTTATAATCACAATTAAGATGATTAATCACAAACAAAGCATGTTGTAAGACATGATGAGGAGAACTATATTTATATTCTACTTATATTAGTAATTTGAGCTTTCAATGTTTGATGAGTTCTCTCAACTATAGCTTGTCCTTGAGGATTATAAGGGATTCCCATAGAATGAGAAAGTTTAAACATATCACAAAAATTTTTAAAAGCATTTGAAGTATAAGCTGGTGCATTATCTGTTTTTAATGCTTTAGGCATTCCAAAATATGAGAAACAAATAAACAAGTGTTGCTCTCCATCTTTATATGCTTCCCCAGTTCTTCCTGACGCAATAATCACATGAGAGAAACTATCAACAACAACATGAACATAACTTAGTTTTCCAAATGAAGGAATATGAGTAACATCCATTTGCCATAGATTATTAGGTCTTAAACCATGAGGATTAACCCTTATGGGTAAAGTTGGCAGTAATGATGGACAGGTTTGACAGTTTCTGACAATAGTTCTAGCTGATTCCCTAGGGATATGAAATTGCTGTCAAAGGGCAGAAGCATTTTGATAATGTAAAGCACGACTAACTGTAGCTTCCTGAACAGTAAGAATTTGGGGTCTGGTTAATGAATCTGCCAATGCATTGCCTTGTGGCAATTCTCCTGGTAAGTTAGAATGTCCTCGAATATGCCCTATAAAATAAGGATGTTGTCTATCTAAAATCAACTTCTGTAAAAAATTTAAATAATGAAAAATTGTAGTCTTATGCTGAGGGAGAGAAGCTGTCTCTATATGAGGAAAAAATTTCACAATATATTGAGAATCAGTGTATAAGTTAAACATTTGATCTTAAAATTGAGTAATTAGAGCTATTATTTCTGCCCTTTGAGCAGAGATTTCCTCTGTCTGTCGGACATAAGTTTTATCATTAATAACTAAAGATGCTCGTCCATTTGAGGAGCCAGCAGTGAAAACTAAAGCTGCTGGTTGAGATAAAGGTTCATAAGAAAACAATTTTGGAAAAATAACAGGGTGATTCTTAACTAAATATAACAAAGGGTGAGATGGCAAATGAAACTTAATATGACCACAATATCCCTGTAAAGCTATTTGCCAATCTTCAGAATGTTCCATAAGTATATTTAATTGATCTCTAGAATAAGGAATCACCAAATTATGCATTTCTTTCTCAAATAACTCTCTACTTCTATATCTTCCTTTTATTATTAATAAAGCAATCACAGTAGGGTACGAGCAAATAACCTTTTTAGAAGTAACTGGCATATGTGTCCACTCTAAAGGACCTGACTGCCATAATACTCCTGTGGGTGTATGAGGAGTAGGTAAAACAAGAAAATCCCAAGTTTGAGTATAATCAACTCTTTGCAATTGTTGTTTATTAATAGCTTCTCCTACCTTATTTAAAGCCAATTTAGCTTCTTCTGTCAAAATACAAGAAGAGTGTGGGTTAGAGTCTTTTTTCAAAATATCAAATAAGGGTTGAAGTTCTGCAGTAGTAAGTTTCAAAAAAGGACAAATCCATTAATATCTTCTAAAAGTTTTTGAAAATCATTTAAAGTTTGTAAATGATCAATACGTAATTTTAAATTTTGATGGGAAACAGTTTGAGTATTTATAATTCTACCCAAATAATTGTAAGGAGGTGATTGCTGAATTTTATCTGGGGCAATGATTAAACCAAAATTTTGTAAGGACTGTGTCAATATTAATAATATATGATGAAGCAACTGAACATCTTTATGAGCAATTAATGTGTCATCCATATAATGAATAATATAGGCATCTTTATATTTATCTCTTATTGGTTATATTGCTGATGCAACATATTTTTGACAGAGAGTAGGACTATTTTTCATACCTTGAGGCAACACCTTCCATTGAAAACGTTGATATGGCCGTTTTAAATTGACAGAGGGAAGGCTAAAAGTAAACCTTTTATGATCATCAGGATGTAATGGAATAGTAAAAAAGCAGTCTTGTAAGTCTATTACCATAACATGAGATCCTTTAGGGACAGCTACTGGAGAGGGGAGTCCTGGTTGTAAGGAACCCATATCCTCCATAGTAGCATTTATAGCTCTTAAATCTTGTAATAATCTCCATGTACCTGATTTCTTTTTAATAAGAAGTATAGGAGTATTCCATGGACTATTAGAAGGTTCTATGTGTTTTAAATTAAGTTGTTCCTTAACCAACAAGTCTGCAGCCTATAATTTTTCTGTTGTTAGGGGCCATTGTTCTACCCATACAGGCTCATCATTTTTCCAAGTCATTTTATCTGCTGTTTCGACAATGGCCCCAATTAAAAATCCTGTTGAGCCTCTTCTACAAAAGCAGTACAGAGAGAAACTCCCATTTTAAACATTATATCTCAGCCCCATAAAGTAAAAGGAAGAGAAGGAATAACATATGGCTGAAAAGTTCCTGAATTTTTGTCATCAGCCCATTGAAGTATTTGAGTGCTTTTTGCTACATTAGTAGCAGTTCCAAGTCCCATAAGTGTTGAGGGAGTTACTGTTGTAGGCCAGGTTGAAGGCCAATCTTTACAAGCTATACAAGTAACATCTGCTCCTGTATCTAATAATCCATCAATTTTTTTCCCTGAATCTCTAGTTTTTTCATAGGACGAGAATTTTGAATTTTTTTGAACCCAGAATGCCATATCACTAGAACCAAATCCTCTTGTTTGTCTTTGTTCATTTGAAATAGCTTGGTTTCTGATAGATAAATAGGGGAGTAGCAAGATTTGAGCAATTCTTTGTCCTTTATGAATAATCAAAGTCTTTTGAGATTAAAGTTCTATTAAAATCTTAATTTCTCCAGTATAATCAGAATCAACAATTCCAGGAATAACTTTGATTCCCTGTAGGGAAGCAGAGCTTCTTCCTAGAATAAGACCAAAAGTTCCTTTAGGTAAAGGTCCATAAATTTTAGTAGGTATAGCTAGAACAGAAGAGTCTGAGGGAATAACTACTGATTCTGAAGATGCCAAATCTAATCCTGCTGAATCTGGGGTGGCTCTTAATAAAGCCCTTATAGTATATCCTGTTGAAAAAGACTGTTGATGGCCTCCATTATTTAAGGGGCCCGAGGCTGGCCCCATTACCAGTTTCCCGGTAATAGATTGGCAGTCATTTGTGGAAATTTTTGAGACATTGGTCCACCTTCTAAAAGTCTCCCATCTTTATGAAATTTAGAGCGACACTGCTTTGCCCAGTGAAATCCCTTATTACAATGTGGGCATAAACTTTTGGGTCTAGATATCTGATTAGGAACTCTGTTTCCTTTATTTTGAAAGTTTTTATTAGGACAAATTTTACTAAAATGATCTGTCTGTCTGCAAGAAAAACAGCTTTGATTTCCTTTATTTTGTTCTCTATTTTGAAGCCTTTTAAGAAACTGAGCATTTGTTTGTCCCTGTAATGCTGCAGCTATGGCTACACCTTGCAAATATGAGGGTGATACATCAGCACAAACCTTAACAAAATAAGATAAATTTCCTTTCTTTCTAATAGGTTTTAGGAGTGTCTGACATACAGTATTTGCATTTTCAAAAGCTAATTGTTTGATTACAATTTGTGAAGCTTCATTATTAGTTATAATTTTTTCCACTGATTCTTTTAATCGAGACAAAAATTCCTCAAAAGGTTCTTCAGGCTTTTGTTTTATACTACTTAAGCCAGAAGTTTTAACTCCTTTATTTTCCAATTGTCTCCAAGCATTAACTGCTAAATCTGAGCACTGGATTAAGGCAGGCTGACGCAGATGTAATTGATCACTTGGCTGAGCCCTATCATTTTCTCCCATTAACATATCAAAAGTAACTTCACTATTAATAGATCTATTATATCGAGAGCATTCTTTAGCTCTATCTTCATAATCTGTTTTCCATAATAAGAATGTCCCTCCGGGGAGACAAGATTTTGCAGTAGCAAACCAATCATATGGAGTCATCCATCTAGTGGCAATAACCTCTACTATCTGTAAAGTATAAGGAGAAGTGGGTCCATAATCATGAACAGATTGTTTTAATTCTTTTAAAATTTTTAAAGGGGCTCCCATTGAGGCATATAGTGTTCATCATTTGAATCAATAGTGATAGGGAGAGTAAAACTTAGATCTCCAGATTGTAGAGCTTCTCTCATAGCTCCTTTAAATCCTACATTTCGTGAAGGAGGAGGTAGGGTATTTTTTTATTTTGGAACCTAATTTGTTTTTTGTAGAAGGTTTTGTAAGAGGTCTATAAGGACATGTATTTATAGGGGCAAAGAATTCTTCATTATGATATTCAATAGGTGCTTCTTCTAAATTATCTTCACTTTTTAAACAAGACTGATCCTCCTCCTCATCTTTTTTTAGGACATAAATTTCGCTTCTAGAGTCCTTCCTTAGGGGAGTTTCTTCAGTATGGGCAGTTGAATTAATTCTATTTAAGGTTTCAGCTTCATGAGCTGGATCTAACATATCTTTTAAAAGATTCCATAATGCTATAACATCTACAGGCATATTTTCTGATCCATAATTAAAGTAATATGCTTTTAAAGCTTCTCCTATTTTTACCCATGTTTTTAAATCTAAGGTTCCCTCTTCTGGGAACCAAGGGCAACATTCCTGAATAAAATAAAAAAACCTCTGTAATTGTGAAGTGAAAACCTGAATTCCTTTTTTTCTAAGCATATGTTTAACAATATCAATGAATAATCCTCGTTCCTTAGATTCTGTATTTCCCATTTTTCTTTTACCTAATTACCCACTCTTACCTGTTCTACCAACAGGGGGCTCATGAAACCCACGGGTAATGGCCTATCCACTCTGAAAAACAAGGGGGCAAATGCCAAGGGAGATTACCTTCAGTTACCTGGTTCGGGTGCCAATTGTTGGGGTCCTGCCCTAGTGAGGTCCAGGGAGTCCTGAAGGATGAGTGGTGTCTACGAAAAGATGAGACAGGAGTCGTTCTGTTGGAGCAATCTGCAGAGAGAGAGCTCTAATGCAGCTTTCTCTGGGTCATCTTTTATTGCAATTTTTCTCATCATTAGAAATTCAGAATACGTCATTGATTATACAATTTAAAACTTTGCCAAGACATGACATTTCCTTAACCATAATTAGGGGTACAAAAAAATGTAACATTAATTTACATTTTTCCAGGATATGACCTTTAGTTATTTAATTATTAAGAGTACAAAATCATTAATAAAATGCATCACTAATTTACATTTTTCAGATTTTCCCAAGATTTACTATTTTCCCCAAGATATGCTATTTTCTTATTAACTAATGCCAAACTACATAACCAGACTCTAAATCTCCTAACCTATCATTAACCTTTAAGTTTAAAGTACACCTTTACTTTATTTCTAATCTAAAATTCCCATCTAAAAAAGTCCCCTTAAATCTTATATTTAAAATATCCTAAAGTTTATAAATCATTCTTAAAACATATCAGAAACCCATACAACTAAAAACTTAAGAATTTCTAAACCAAAAATCTAAATAGGATAATATTTCTAACATCATTCTAAAAATACATCTTATAAAGCTACTTTAATTAATTCCTAAATTTATTCTCATAAAACTGGTTGAGCTGCTTTCTCAAAGAGTTTCTTTGTTTCTCAGTCAAGGTACACTAGTTCTCCTATCTTTATAATCTTTCTCAATAGAAAGTAAGTTCTAAACATTAGTTCACTTTCTGCCAATATTAACTATGCTCATCATAAATCCCTATATAAAGTAAAAAGGGGTTTATAAAAAAATATATCTTTATATGTTTTAACTTTCCTAAGTGTATAATATAACGTTCCTCCACTAAGAATGAGGCTACATATGGTGGGGTTTATAAAATAAGCATAATAATTAGGTTTTCTAAGAGGCCAGAAATATGAACTTGGGCTCTAGTTGATATAATCAATGTGGTGCCTAAAATTCTCATGACTTTTCAGAAAATGATTGTTGTCCATCATCAGATTTGTCCTCAATGTACTGAGATAGAAGAACAGCCTTCTACTTTGTCCTTGATATGCTGAGGGGTAGTAGAACAGCCTTCAAGGCATGAACTACCTGTTACGTTCTAGCCATCTGAAATTAATTTGTTTGGCATTTAACATACTCATGCCTCCTGACAGGAACATAAGCATGAAAATGAAAAGTCCCAATTACATAAAAAAGGGTCTCATGGTTTCAGTTTCCCACCAACCAGCTTGGCTTTGCCAGCATTCATCCTCACTGTGACCCTGTCAAGACAGTGGGAGAGCGGCTTTGCCAGCACTTATTCTCACTGTGACCCTGTCAAGACAGCGAGTGGGGGATCACCTTCACCACCTGTGCCTCTTCCTTCCCTTTTTCATAAAGTTCATTCAGACTCTGGTGGGTAAAAATTTGTAATCAAGCTTTTAACCAGCTTCTCCTCAGGAATAACCAACTCCTGGCTACTGATGATACCTTCAGTTGAGATCTATGCCCAATGGACTGACATCTTCATGGATCTGCGGTGGCAAGGAATCTTCATTGATCTGGTTCCTGAAGTTATTCCAGTTCTCTCTGCCCTCTTGTGGGGGCTCCCTACTTCCCTCCTATTCTCCCACGCTGCCCCATCTCAGCAGGAAGCAGCCAGAATGAGTAAACACCCACTCTCATTTAATAACAAAGAGGGGGGAATGTTGGGAGTCACCCTGACTCCAAAGACTAACTTTCCCATCCCCCCCTGAGAAGAACTGTCCAATGGTGAGCCCTGCTGGCTCACATGATCCTTACCTACCAATCAGACTAGCCCTGATGGATCACATGATCCTTACCCACCAATCAGACTAGCCCTGCTGGTTCACATGATCCTTACCCACCAATAAGACTAGCCCTGCTGTCTCACATGATCCTTACCCACCAATCAGAAAGCACCCCATGCCAACTGTCAAACCATTCAACCATTAAACTGTCATAACTGTCAAATCACCCCCAGCTTTATAAATATGCAGAGCTATTCCTCAACAAACAGGCATTTTCTTCGACGATGAGCCTTGTTCGTTCTTTCACTAACCCAGACTCTTGTATGCAGCAAGTCTAAGCTTCAAGTTTGAGGATGAAGTAAAATCATTCCACAATAAACAAAAGTTAAGAGAATCTGCAGGTAGAAAACAGGCGGTTCAACACATCCTTGGCAAAATTTTTCATAAAGAGTAAATTAAAAAATGATAGTGAAAACCAAGAGTGGGAGGTAGTACAGTAAAGGAAGATCTAATCATAGAGGAAAATCAAGTTCAAGTTCAAGTTAAATAACAAAAATAAACCAATATGGCTGGATATACATACAATATCTCAATAGTAACCTTAAATGTTAATGGCTTAAAATCACCATTCAAAAGACATAGGATAGTAGAGTGGATTTAAAATAAAAGATGCTACAATATGCTACCTACAAGAGACTCATTAGATAGGAAAAGACATACAGAGACTGAAGGTGAAAAGTTGGAAAATCTCATACCACTCACATTGACCTCAGAAGCAATCAGGGGTGTCCATACTCATATCAAATAAGGTAGACTTCTAACCAAAGTTTATCACAAGGAACAAAGAAGGTGGACCACCAGAGTCTTCAAAGAAGAAAGGGATTCCTAAGGTGGCCAGAGCTGCAGCTACCTCAGGGCTGGTGGCTCCTTTTGTGCATTATTATTATTATTATTATTATTATTATTTATTAGTTGTTGGACACAATACCTTTGTTTTATTTATTTGTACGTGGTGCTGAGGATTGAACCCAGGGCCTCACACATGCTAGGTGAGCACTTTACCACTGAGCCATAACCCCAGCCACCCACCACGCCCAATTATTGACCCACATGGTGCCTGAGCACCATGGATTCACCCTCATGAATCCTACCTCTCGCCACTTCCATCCCCCATGTGCACATGTTGGGGAAGATGGCATCTATTTTCCTCTTTCCAGAAGATCAGCAACCCTCTTCAGTGGAGGAAGAGGAAGAAGGCTCTCTTCAAAAAAGTCTGAAGTATAGGTTAGTGTGTTAGGTAGGACATTCCAATATTAGAAAAGAGACTAACTGTGTGACTTAGGAATAAAAGGAGTGTTTAAAACTATGAGTGAGAAGAAATGTTCTGGTGCCAGCCTGAAATTCTTATCCAGTGTGGGTATAAGGATCCACCCCATTAAAACTTTAAAGAGATACCAGAGGCAAAACTAAAGTTCCACTGCTTAAGTTCTCCTACCCAGAGGGCCAGACAGGCAAGGTAAGCAGCTCAGGGCCCCAGAGGTAGTAACCCACTAGATGCTGCTTCTCCCCTGAAGGGAATCATTAGCACTCCTATTCCTTAAGGAAAGAGCCCCTTCCTAGTCCCTTTAATGCCTTCTTGATTTTCTTTCCTTTCCCTCAACTTATCATAAATTGCCCTGGACTAGTGTTGGCAAAAGTAGACATAATCATAAATGGAGACAGTCATCCCAGTGTAACTTCAAACTAGAATATAATTCCAAGACCAAGATTTCCCTGAACATCAAACCTGGAAACTTCTGTTTACAGCTACCTGAATATGTTATGATGATGTCAATGATACCCCTGGTTAACATGACCGCTGAACTCTCACCAAGCTCCAGGAGCCCTGATAAGGATGTTTACATATTTCCTTATTCAATTATCAAGGAGAGAACAAAGGCTTAGAGGAGTCAGCTGCACAAGGTTTCAAAGCCAGCCAACAAAGCCAAGTCCAGGCCTGGAGGATGCGTTGCACACCTGACCATAATGCAATCCTCAGAACAGGGACCTGGAAACCCAGGTAGTACTCTCCTTGAGGCACCAAGTCAGCTTGGAGTTATGTGCTGTTCTTCCCTATTTACAATAAAGTCCCTCTCCTGGTCTTTGCTGGCTTTTAATTATCAAATTTATTTGACCCATTCCAAGCATGCAGGGTTTTCTATGTTTGGAATACAGTCTGGAGTTTTTTGAGAGCAAAAGCACTGGGGATGGGTAGTAAAAAGATATGACCTGTAGCTATGAAGGTGGTGACAGGATCGGGGGTCTTCTATATCTCAAAGGAGATGATTACATGATTACATAAACCCTAGTTTGAAGTAGGCAAGCAGAGTCAGTATTTAGAGACCATGACATGGCTCTCTAGATGTGAGCTTGATCTCATTATAGGTCTGAGTAAAGCCATGTGCCAAAGTTGTTCGTGTGTGTGTGTGTGTGTGTGTGTGTGTGTGTGTGTATCCTACTACTCAGTGGGGATGTTTCAAAACTCTGTAGAAAACAGTATCTCAGTGAAAGTGTCAATGGAGTTAATATGAATGCAAACAACCTGGTGCACACCTGTAATCCCAGCAGCTTAAAGGCTGAGGCAGGAGGTTCATGAGTTCAAAGCCAGCCTCAGCAACAGCCAAATGCTAAGCAACTCAATGAGACCCTGTGTCTAAATAAAATACAAAATAGGGATGGGGATGTGGCTCAGTGGCTGAATGCCCTGAGTTCACTCCCTGGTACCCCCACACAGACACAGACACACCCAGACACACAGACACACATACACACACACATACACACACACACACACACACACACACACACACAAACACAGGCTTGGGAGGTGGATTGCTTCTGCTTGAATTATTAGCAGTGTTCCCTCTTCAAGGCCCTTCAGCTCTGATTTTTGACTTCCCAGTCTGTAAAAAGCTGAGAATATCTTCCTCAGCATTTATGAAGTGAATAAGCTTTTCACAAATATTCCAATTTACCTTCCCCTCTCGATAAAATGATATTTCTATTTATTTTATTTATTTTATTTATTTTCTATATTTCACCCACTTAAAAAATTTTTTAAAAATGTTCCTCACACATGCCAGGCAAGTGCACTACCACTGAGCCACAGACCCAGCCCTTTTTGGCCAATTTTGAAGTTAAAGGTGACTGTGTGAATTGCCAGTTAGTGAAATAGGAATGAAAGTGACTTTATCACTGCAAGGCAGAAGCTTTGAGAATTGGTGTGGTCTGAGTCTTAGCCCGTGTTCTGTTGCTTTAACAGAATATTACACAATAGGTAAATTATAAAAAAAGAAAAGAATTTCTCACACTTGTGGAGACTAAAAAGAGCATGGCGTCAGTGTCTGGCCAGGCCTTTGTGCTGCATTGTAACATGGAAGAAACGCAAGTAGAGAAAGTAAGCTGAACTCATCCTTTCATGAAGAGTCCACTAATAATGAACTCACTTCTGCAATAAAAGGCTTAATCTATTGGCAAGGGTGGTGCCTTTTTGTGCTAATCATCCCTTAAAGATCCCACCTCTCAAAGGTGCCACCTCTGTTACACTGGCAATTAAATTTCACTGTGAGCATTGGAGGGGACATTGAAAACAGAGCAGTCTACCTCTTCCTCCTTCAGGACTTCCCATCAGCCTGGGTCCCTTGGTGCCTTTGATGAAAACTTTTTCTACTCTCCATTTCTAGCCATGCTAGAAATAGATAGAGAGTTCAGTATGTTTTCAGGCATCTGCTGGCATCTTGAAACCTACCCCATGTGAATAAAAGGAACTACTGTAATTTCTTTAGCAGAAGTTCTTTAAAAAAGAGAGAGAAATAAGAATATCATCCTAAGTGAAGTAAGCCAATCCCCAAACCAAAGGCCAAATGTTGTCTCTGATATGTGGATGCTGATCCATAATAGGGGTATGGGGAGCAGCATGGTAAAAATGGAGAAACTTTTGATAAGGTAAGGAAAGGGAAAGTAAGGGGGGGCATGGGGGTAGAAAACATGGTGCAATGAGATGTACATGTATGAAGACCGGAACGGTGTGACTCTACTTTGTATACAACCAGAGATACGAAAAACTGTGCTCTATATGGGTACTATAAATTGAAATGCATTATGCTGTCATGTATAATAAATTAGAATGAATAAATAAATTTTTAAAAAAGAATAATGGTCAATACTGGTAGGTGTTCCAGGGTGGAAAAAGGTACTATCTGGAAAGGTTTCTGACTGGAGTCAGGCATCACCTACTGGTCATCATATCAAGACTTTCAGTCTTTCAGGAGAAAAAGTAAAGTATTAAGAAAAATGCTTATTAGCATGTCCCTTAAAGATGTGAGTGACAGGCTTATGGTTTTCATTTTCTTTTTTTAGATTCTTCTCCTTAGTCCAAATTTGATTATATTATGTTATGCTTACAATCAGAAAACAAAAACACTCACAGTACTACTTCTAAGTATTATAAAACAATACCATGACTATAACTGCCCTAGGACTGGGCCCTGGTTATCTCCATAATTTCTCTCCCTGTCCTGGTTGCAGAATTCCAGCTAAATTCTGTTGCTTCCATTTTGTCACATCTACTTTCTGTTTTGTTTTTCCTGCCAGGACTGCATTCTCTTCTTCGAAGCTTAATATCCCAGGAATTAATTTATGGACACCCATTTATCAAATTAGTTTTCCAGAATGAAACACTGGCCAACATTAGTCAGTTTGGGTATTCATTAAAACAAACAAAAAAAAGTTTCAGTAGCTTTTACCAGAAAATTTCATAGCTTTAGGCACAGTTTAGTTTTGGTTGTTATTGATAGGAATATACTTTCAGCATTTCTTATAAAAAAATTTTGACTTTACATCAACTTTCCCCCTGCCCCAACCTGCATATTTAGAATTTCAAACTTATATAAACATTATATAAGGGCTGTGTATATACAGGGATGTGGAGTGAGGCTCAGTGGTAGAGCATAGTAAGCAAAGTGCTTACCTAGAGAGTGAGGTCCTGGGTTAAGTCCCCAGCCATGGAGGAAAAAATTATACTATAAATTCCCATGTACCCAAAATCATCTGGATTGCAAAATGGTTACATTGAGGTTTGTTTGTTTCTTTCTTTCTTTCTTTCCTTCTTTATTTTTTAAGAATATGGTCAATGCTTTGATTACAATCCTTGTTCAACTTTTTGATGATCACTTAACATTCTTGGCCTTTTATGAAGCTGGTTTTGTTGATTATATCCTTTAAAGTTTCTATTTATGGTTAGTGCATCTCAGAAAGGAAGTACTGATAACGTGATTCATTACACTAGTTTGTTCTGAGGAAATTAACTTTCTCGTTTTTAAACTGTTCAACAGATTTTTATGTCAAATGTTTATGCAAACTGCTACTTATTCAAATATTCCAAATGATCCTTGTTAGAGCTAAAATTTTCAGCATTTCTCAGGAAAGAATTGTTTCAGTTAATCCTGATTTTTCTAATAATCTTTTAAGCTTAATTGAGATTTCAGATTTCTTTGGGATGTTTTGCATTAAAATTTGACTTGTTTAAAACTGAATTACAACTAAATTAAATTTTAAACTTGATAAATTTAAATTTAAGCCTGATATACCATGAAAAAAACTAATGAAAGATCATTAAAAATTTTACAGTTCAAAGAATAGAAAAGGACATTCATGAGTATCAAAAGGAAATGAGAAGAAACTGAAGCAAATTTGTTTGACATAAACTACTTAATATTTGGTTGTAAAATAGCTGTTCACATAGAAAAAATCAGCTTAGACTTATTCCTGCTTTGACATATCTCCCCCCCACCTTTGCAGTGCTAAAGGTTGAACCTAGGGCTTTGCCTATGTCACTTTTAAAAGGTAGCATTACACGGATTCATTTGCTGAGTGGCATTATCAAGCTAAATTTAGTTAATAGTAAAACATACCTTACAATCAGAAACTTGCAGCTGAATATTATAATTAAGCCACTTGGTAATTTTGGAAAAATTCAGTATATTGGTAACTTGGCCAATTGAATTGATTTGCTGTAAGTTAGTCATGGAAAGAATTGACTAAGAGCTAAGTATTTGACACATTTTAATTTAATTCTTCTAATGAATGTATGTTCTCTATCATCCCTGTTTGACAGATGGGAAAATGAATGTTTTTGCTGGTGGGTAATGTAAGATATTAAGTGAAGCTGTTTAAGCCAGAGCTTAAATTGTGTGCTTAACCTCAGAATTAGCTCTCTAGCACTCAACTAGCTCTCTGCTCCTATGGCCTTACAGAGAACAAACTATTCCAGCAGGCTTCCCTTCTTGCAGGAAGTCTTCCTGACTTCCAAGAACAGACAAGGTGTTTCTCTTCTGGGTTCCCAGTGAACTCCATTCATGTCTCCATTGTATCACATGCATTGCTTTGAAAGTGTCACCATGTGTTTCTGCCTTACCCAGGGTATTATGAGTTCCTGGAGAACATATGCACTGACTTTTTCATGTTGGGAGCCCTGGTACATGCCACAGGACCCTATCACACAGTGGGTGCTCAGTGAAGGCATACTTGACAAAGGTGGATTTCAGAATGTATCCAGTCTTGTGTCCTCATAGTTCTGTGGCTCTCTGAATCATGTTTGCCTAGCTTGGGTGCTGGGGCTGTACTACTGGGTTTGATTGGCATACCAGATAGCAATCCAGGCAGCGGTGGGAGGTGTTTTAAGATGGGAGTTTGAGTGCTAATAGATGCCCTACTATTCAGGGTCACTCCCAGGAAGGCAAAGGAGAATAAGGGAGGCCCGAGAACAGTAGCTTTCTGTTTCTCTCTCTCCCTATCTAATCATTGTGTTTTCAAAGTACCTTAATCAAACTATAATCCTGATTCCCTCCCAAGATGAGAAAGTAATTTCAGAAAAGTGGAGGTCTTGTTTGACTCATTTCCTCTAGTAAGTTTCCATGGCTTAGGGCAATAGTTAGCACCAAGTTAACCCTGATTAATAGCTATTGAATGACTAAGCATTAGTTAGGTTCCTCATTCCTATCTCGAAAGCTTCTTTTACCTTTAATGGTATGTGACCCAGGGCCTATTCTGGGAACTTGACCCAAAGCATCTTATCAACCTGCCAGGCATATTAGGGAGAAAATGAGGATGAGGGGGAAAAGGTATACTCAAACATTGTTCGTGGGACTGCAAATTAGTACAAGCACTTTGGAAAGCACTATGAATATTCCTCAAAGGAACCACCAAATGACCCAGTTAACTTACTCCTTGATATTTATCCAAAAGATATAAAATCAACACACTATACAGATGCAGCCATATCAACCTTTATAGCAACACAATTCAAAATAACATAGTTATGGAACCAGCCCAGGTGCCTGTCAACACATGAATGAATGAAAAAAAATGCAAGGGAGTTTTACTCAGCTATGAAGGAGAATGAAATGATGGCATTTACTGGTAATTGAATGAATGGATGGAATTGAAGAACATCATGCTAAGTGAAATAAGCCAGGCTCAGAAATTCAAGGGACAATTTTTTTTCTTATATGTGGAAGCTAGAGCACAATATGAAAAAAAAAATAAAAAGGAGAGTGGATCTCAGAAAAATAGAGAGATCAGTGGAGTAGAGGAGGAGGGAGGAGATACAGAAAAAGAAGAATGGTGAAATGAAATTGATCAAATTATACTATGAATACATACGAATATACCACAGTGAAATCCACCTTTAAATGCACCAATTTAAAAAGAAGCAATAAGTAAAGAGAAGGAAGAACAGCAGAGTAGAGGAAGGAAAAGAGTTGTAGGAGGAGGGAAAGGAAAAAGGAAGTACTGGGGAATGAAATAGGGAAATTATATTCCATGTATATATGATTATATATCTATTATATAAACAATAATGCACCAATAAAAACATTTTAAAAACCAGTTTGACACTCTCCCCTAAAGTTGAATGTAACCCTTAATCTAATTTCACTCCTAGATTGCACATGGATAAGATTGGATAGATGTAAGAATGTTCATAAAAGCACAGTTCATAATATCAAGAACCCAGACAACCAGAAAAGGCAGGGTTGGTGAATAAATTCTGATATATTCATATAATAAAATATTATAGAAGTCCAAACCAAATGCCTGCCACATGCATCACCGGGGTGGATCTTACCAATATAAGTAAGCCCTACAATTACACATTTTTTATAAAGTTAAAACAACATATATGCATACACATACTTTTTGAAATATGTATAACACAAAGAAGATTTTTTATTTTTATTTTTACTTATTTATATTTTTGTGGTGCTGAGGATTGAACCCAGGGCCTTGTGCATGCAAGGTAAGCACTCTACCAACTGAGCTATATCCCCAGCCCCCACAAAGAAAACTTGATAAGATCCTTTGGAAAAGAATGCCAGGAAATATTAATCACATAAGTTGGGATGAGGGTTCACTTTGGCTTGGGAGAAGGAGGGAAATCAGATGAATGTGGATCAATAAGTTTGTTATATGTTTTAATTTCTTGTCAAGGTCCTAGTGATTTTTTTTGACAGTGGGCATAGAGGGAGTTTCAGGAGTTTTACCTTCATTGAAAATAACAAAGAAGGTCATGCATGGATCAATGCATGCTTTGTGGACCACAAAGTAAGAGGGGCCCAATTATAAAAGCATCTTTTTAAAACAGAAGCTAGACTGAGATGAGGGAAATAAGGTTATTAGTTATAAGAAACACAGGAGGTTTGAGTCTGGACCACAGATTGATGATTCAATTCAAAGTGTCAGATGGAAGGTTCAGTGCTCATGCTAAAAAGACCCATTATGAAATTTTTCTCCACAACAGCTCTCAGGAGTACATTACATAAGACCCACCTGAAGAATGTATTTTGTTTTGTAAATATTCTCTTCCATTTCCAGATGGCACCTGGACCCAGGTCTGCAAAAACCAGCAAGTGACTTGGAGATCCCCAGCAACAGAGGACATAGATTCCTTGCTTTTCACAACTGAACTCTCCTGTCTGCTCCAAAGACTTCTCTCATGTTCTCTTCTTCCTACAAGGCATTAAATGTGAAATAAGGTCTTGCTTGGTAGTTTGCCGACCAAGTATCCTTTTGCAACTTCTGTAACCCCTGCTTATTGCACTACAGAGCTCTGTAATGCATATTGGAGTGCTGTGAACACAGGCTACTTCCAGGCAATGAGTTAGTTGTCATTGTTTTTAATAAGTAACATCTTGCTGCAATTCCATTATTACAAATACAGAAGCTTGCTCTGTTTTTTTGATTCCTTGGGACCTGGAGAAAACAATACCTGTTAACTCTGATCTATGGGACGGGCTCTCCTGTTCTGGCACACAGTACACATTTCAGAATGCTTGTTAAATAAACATGCATGATTTTCCAAATACTAATTTTTGGATTTTAAGAGAAAGACTAGTTAAGAACATACTTCCTCTGGACAGTGTTTTCTATGGCAAGAAGATTGACCTAAATAGTATAAATGTATTCATGGCATATGTCAAAAAAAAAAAAGTTGAAATCTGGAACTATAGGAATTATGGACACTGATAGGCATTTTGCTTGAGTACATCCACATGGCAAGGACATACCTTCAAAGAGTGTGTAGAATTGGGAGAGGCAGCATATGTGCATGCACATGCACACACTCACACACACACACACACACACACACACACACACACACACACACACACACCACTGATTGAGCAATTAGGAGAATAACAAAGCTCTCCTGCATAAATGGCCCCCTTGTTAAAACGACAAATTTTCCAGATGGCTAGGATGCAAACCTTGAATTTTCTTACCAAAAGACAACAGCAGGGTCTAATGCTGGTCATGTTGGAAACCAAAAGGAAAAGGAGAAAATGAAAGACATATATAAGTTCTTTTTTTTTAATATTTATTTATTTTTTTTAGCTCTTGGCAGACACAACATCTTTGTTGGTATGTGGTGCTGAGGATCGAACCCGGGCCGCACGCATGCCAGGCGAGCGCGCTACCACTTGAGCCACATCCCCAGCCCCGTATATAAGTTCTTTGGGATGAAGTTAACCATCAAAATTAAAGAAATACGGACCTTTCCCATAAAGTTAGCCATCAAAAGCAGATATTCACAAGAGCATACCTCTAGAAAGAGAAAGTTCCTTTTCCTGTCTCTTATGGGCATTTTATCCCAAAGGAGAAAAATCCCACATACTTTTCAGAAAATCATAGGACATTCATGCATAGACTACATGTCCATATTTTCCCAATTGAGGTTATTTATATTTAAAAAATCTGAACCTTCCCTCTGCTGGTGACTGCTCATTCTTTGAGTGACTCTACTTGCCAAACTACTTCATTTTTTGTTGTTGTTTTGTTTTCCATCTAAGTCCTGTATTCATTTTCCTCTAAATTAATATGCTTCATGGTAAACTGGTCTCCTACCGTGAAGTCATTTCTCATGTGCATGTTTTGCAGGCACCGCTGACAGCCAGCTCTTAAGTGCAGTCATGCTATCGACTTGACCCAAGTTGCCTCCACTGGAATATGAAGGCACAAACAACCACCCCATGGTTGCCTGAGGTGAGGTGGGGCAGAGTTCACAGAAGATGCTTTTTTTTCCTTGTCTACCTAACATTTCTCCCCACCAATCAAAATTGGTTGTCAACCTGGGCTTCACTCCTTCCTTCTGCTACAATTCCCTTTGAAGAGGGGGGTCTTGGGTAAAAAAAATAAGTAACACATGACCAACAGGATCCCTGCAGGGTTGTGTCTTTTACAGGTTTGCACCCACACACAATTGAACAAGGGGAACAAGGGTATGGATGGAAAAAGAAGAGCTACCTGGAGCTTCAAGATACAGCACACTGAAGATGGGTTGTGGATAGGTGTTTTTCACCTCCATTAGTTTGGGAATTGTATTTCTTCTTCTTCTTCTTTTTTTAAGTTGTATATGGACACAATATCTTTGTTATTTATTTATTTTTATATGTGGTTCTGAGGATCAAAACCAATGTTTTACACATGCGAGGGAAGCACTCAACCACTGAGCTATAACTGCAGGCCCCTCTATTTCTTCTTAAAAATATCATTTAAGTATAATTTACATAGAGTAAACTGTATATATTTAAAGTGTCCTTTGTTGATTTTTGACATATGCTGAGAAATCATCACTGCTAAGATTACAAACATTTCTGTCCACTCCAACTTAGTTTCTTTGTAGATATGGCCAATGTTTAACTTGGAAACCTTCTTGGTTCTGAGGGGATTTGACTCACTTAGAAGCCCAGGGTTTAATAAGGTGTCTCTGATAGGATTTAAGAAACCCAAAGTGCTACACCCCCCACTGCACCTCTTCCTGGGGAGGTGGAGCTGGAGGGAGAATGCTCTGATCAACGAGGCTCAGGACTTCTGTTTTGACTCACACTTGTACTGGGGCACATACTCCGTACCAATAAGAGGCAGTGAATCTGTCTTCCATTTGTTTATAATGAATGAGTCACGCTGGAATTTCAGGCATCTCCTTATTTTCTCTCCCATGTTATGGTTAGGCAAGAAATCAGAGGCAGAGACACCCCAGTCAAAGCATAGTCATCCTTAAAGTGTCTGGTGACTCCAGCCTAAACAGTTTAGACTTGTGACTCAATGGGGACCCCTACTGGTAAGACCAGGAGGGCACGTGCCTAGGAGCTAATGTCTGCCTTTCCCACACCTCAAGGCAGATGGGGGTGACTTCCAGATGTACAAGAGAAACTGGAAGCTGCAGCTAAGGTCTTTGCATCCTGCATCCTGTCCACTCCACCTGCAAGGAGGGGTGATCTCATAGTGTGAGTCACAAAATTGCTTCAGGACAACCTTCCCCCACCTACAGACCACCCCCAGGGTGCAGCTCTCCAGGCTGCAAGCCAACAGCCTTCCCTCTGTGAAATCTAAAGACCCAGGTTTAAAAAGCAAAGCTGCATTATTATTATTATTATCATTATTATTATTATTATTATTATTATTATTATTATTATTATTATTTTAGCCAATGCCTTCTTGGCCCACTTCAGATTCCTATACATGAAGTCCTAATGGGAACGGGGATGGGGCGGCAGGATTGGGGTGGAGGAATGTTCTCTTAACTAGAATTAATGCCACGATCAAGTCAAATAAAGTAGATTTATCAACTGTTTTAATACACTCAAGCAAAGTGCTTTGTTTTGAGAACAAATCACCATAGCAACTCAGCTCCTCCAGTTATAGTAAGCTCAGCACAACCAAAATAAAAATTCTTACAAAGTCTTGGGATTGGCTGGGGAGAGCCACTAAACCTCAGTTTGCAGCTTCAGATTCCATTAGCCAGCACGGGGTTTGATATTGTAACTTGCTGAGAGGGAGGCTTTAAATAATAATGAATCTGTAAACCTGACTACAAACAGAGGGATTCTAGGCCTTTCACCAGCCAATGCTCATACAGGCAGCCCTCATGGCCAAACAGCACCACTCCTTTGTTAAAATAGAAGGCTTCAGAAAAGCACTGGTTGTTATTCACTGTGACTTGTGGTTCTGTTCCAAGTTGGAAGTATGCCTGGTAACATAAATGCTGGTCTTTAAGAAGAGGCAAATAAATACAAAAACAGGTTTTCTGTAGGTGTGAAAGGAAGAAAACCAAGGCCACTTTTATTTTTTTTCCCTCTACCTCCAGCTCTGAGCTTTAGCCCCATTGTCTATTTTTCTCTGAGGCATTTTTGTTCTCCCAGTCTGCTCTGCTCCTGCATCCCCATCACCCTTGAACAGAGTCACCTTTGACCTAGGCCTCACCCCAGTCAGTATCTTTCCCCGTCTTTACCTCTCAGGCTGGAGTGTGTGCCAGGCCTCTGTCCCATGACCCAGGATGACCAGTGTGCTCTGTGGTACATCCTGAGGCCACTAGCACTAGGACTGCTGCACTCCTAACCTTTGGGGTCAGTGCCTTGAAATTATCTCCTGCCTTTCAGGCTGGTTACTGTGATTCAGTTCCCTCTCCCTCTCCTCCCCTAGTTCCGTTTCTATCCTTCACCTAAAGGTGGGCATTGTCTAAAGGTGTCTGCTGGTCCTTCTGTGTTTCTTCACTTTAGCCATTTATTCAAAGCCTTCACCTCTCACTTCTGTGGAGTTGTCTCCTACATCTGAAATGGAGCCTGACCCATCTCATAGTAACTATCAAACTGAGCTTATCCTTCTTCCTCTAATCCAGGGCCTTCTCCAGACTTACATTTTTCCTGTTAAACACTCCCATCATTTTCTGACTTCAGGCTTCAAAACTAGGCATTAATTAGACTCCTCCAATGCATCTATTTCCTTTGCCACATAGCCTGGCCTTCTTGAGTGCATCTTTATGTCTTCCTTTCCATTTCCAAGCCATCTTCCTCTTTCTGGCCCTCATTACCTATTGCTTGGATTGATACAGTGGCTTCTGCAGTGATCTCCCCACCATTCCTCCCTGCTAGCCAGTAAGGAGTGAGAAAAAAAAAGGTGAGCTTTGTGATTTGAATTTGCAGTTATTTACACTGTGGTTTTAATTTCTCAGTCTCTCCAGAGTCTCAGTCTTCAGGTGTAGAGTTACAATAACAACTATTAAGTTCCCGGCACACTGTAAGTGCTCAATTAATAGTATTTCCTTTCCATTTCAAACTAAAATGGACTTCTTGATCATATATTTTCCTTCTGATTTTCTACTGAATTGAGAACAAGCCTCTTATCTTATCCCTTGGGAGCCTGGTACAAGGTGGGCCCACTATGTTGCTTCTGCCTCATTGTTCATAAGTCTTTAAACACCATTGTTCTATTTCCACACATCTTTTCTGAGCTGGTGGACTCTACGGAATGGCCCCACTCACATCTGTCTGTTGAAGTCCTAGTTGTTCTTTCAGTCCTCTCTGGACTTCCACCACTGCTCCGAAGACCCTCCTGGACCCTCTGTGGATATGCCCTCCTCCTCTGACCTCTAGAGCACTTACATTTCTCCTGTGTCATTTTCACCCTGCCTGCTCATGTTCTAGCTCTGACATCTTTTTATGACAAGACTGTGCATCCCTGGATGGCAGGGACTGTTATAGCATCAAACCCAGAGAGTTCTTCACCTTTTGCAATAAATGGCTGATGCTGGACAGACCTTCCCATTCATGATTCTTTACTAAATTGTCTTCTCTCCTAAGCTGCCAGGTGTCACCCTTGCCAGAAATAAACTTGCATGGGGATGCAAATCTCTCAATCAGCAAAGCCAGTATTTAGTTGACACCACATTCCAGAGCTGGAAATCATAGGAGAGAATTTCTTTCAAATGTGCTATGCCACCATTTCATTAGTCCTGGTTTATTTACTATTTTCACTAATCCCAGGAAACCCCTTTGAAATCACAAATTTTGTTTACCTTCCAGTCCTTAGAAAGTCTTGTTCTTCTAATGTACAGACCTCTTGGTCACACAGATAGATCCCTGAGAACATTTAAAATTTTTTCTTTTCTCATTTATTAATCTTTAACACCCATAGATTATGAAATGGCTCCACAAGGGAGGAATTCAGATCAAACACTGGGCTCTTGCAAATAGAATGAGAGTTCAATGAGCAACAAGCCAGCCTGTTAAAATTGTCTGTAGTTCTTAAAATTAATATCAACTTGTAGTTTTTAATATTTTAACATCATAGTACCAAATTATACTTCTCTTTAAGAAATTATATATATCTTACACAGCATAGATGTATATATGTGTGTTATTCTCTGCTACTTGGCCAAGTTTAACTTAAGAATGAATGAAGTTGAAAGTGGATCTTATTATATGGGAGTTATATGAACTCATACTGGCAATACTCTTGCAAAGTATAATTTTCAAAAAGTTAAGTCTCTTTAAGAAGAAAAAAAAACAGAAGTCAAAGATTCTACTCGACTGAATTAATGAGGAAATCAGGAAGATGTTAAGACTGGTTTAGGAGAAAGTCAAGGACCTGGAGGTTTAGAGTTGGTCAAAGAGATGCAGAAATAAATTTGTCAACAAATGCAAAGCAATTTGCTTTTTCTAGAGCATATTTATAATTAGATATATAAAAGTGGACACAAACTAGTCTCACAAACTGCTCCTTCCCCAAAACCTGTCCACAGTGTTTTATTCTGCTCTAGAATCAGACTACTTGATTTCTGATCACAGTTCCACCATTTACTATGGGTGACGGTGGGAAATTACTTAACCTCTCTGTGCTTCAGCTTTCATCCTGTAGAACAAGACTGAGTACCTTTATGGTTTTGTTGAAGATTAAATGAGAATGCATAAAGCCTCAACAAATGCAAGTCATATTACTATTACAACTAAGAAGAGGGTTTTATTGCTGAAGTTTTTATTCAGATATTAAAGCATTTTGAGTAATAACTTATCCAACATTTTATTAAAAAAGGATATGGAGCTACATTTTAAAGCCAAATCAAGAATAATTAAATCACTGAGTCAATTTGTAAACTAATAATTAAACTTTCTTTAAAAATTACAGTAAACTTTAGGTGTGTCAAAGGGGACAATTCTCTTCCAATTTTGATGTCAAAGGAACAAGTATCTATGTGGTGAGCATACCAGGAAAATTAACCTTCCTTAAGATGTCTCAGGAACTGTGTTTACTGTGCAATCACTGTGTACCAGAGAATTAAGTATTTTCAAGAGGAATCCCCCTTCCCTTGGGTAAGGAGATTGTTACAGAGTAAACATAACCCATAGAAAAGTGTATTTATGGCAAAAAAAGTGGAGGATATGTTGATTTTGTAGAAAGTGGATCATCAGCAAATCAAACAACACAGGCAGTGAGTGCTTTACCAATGTTCAGCTTTAATAATTTATTCTGTGTAATGAAAAAGAAGATACTCTGAATTTTAAATATTTACTAACATGTTTCTGGCAATATATGCCCTTTCACTATTCATTGTTATTTTTGCTTTGTCTGTAACATACTGAGGAGGATGTTGAATACATATACATTTTATTTCTCTCTCTCTCTCTCTCTCTCTCTCTCTCTCTCTCTCTCTCTCTCTCTCACACACACACACACACACACACACACACACACACACACTGGTGACAGGTATATTTCAGTTTCATCTTCCTCCCATCCAAATCTTGAATTACACAACCATAAATTAAAAAAAAAAACCACTGTGGTAAAGGCTGCTAAAAAGATGGGTCTTGAAGTGCTTAAGTTCAGGTTTGGAAAGGAAATAGCTATGAGGCAAATTAATAAAGCACAGTGACAACTCATTTTGGAGCCTGGTGACATGTGAATGTTCTCAAGGATGAGAGCAGAATTTTCCTAATGTGTTAGTAAAGTACTAAATTCTGTTAGTACAGAATTTCCCTAAAGTACTCTGAGCCAAAAAAAAAATTAAACTATGCTTGAAAAACAAGAGTGATGGTCAATAATGCCTGTCTCCCTCCCCTGGCTCATTTCCCCAGATTTACTTCAATGAAGGTTTTCCTGCTGAAGGCCCTGGCTTAGTCTCATACTGTCACCTCACCACCACCAAACCTGGATTAACTCCTTTATATCCTAATGGGTTGATGAATGAGACAATTATCTTCAGGTCCTACTGAGCTGGGAAACTTCATTCTTAGTAGACACCCCATCTACTAAGCCTCAAACTAAAACAACAATGATTTACAATATTTACAGCCACTATGAAAAATGATTTCTTCTTGTATAATTTTAAGGAATATCAAGAGAGTTACTATGATTTAAATACACAAAACTCAAAATAATTTCTCACAATATTACATGTGTTCAAGTTTTTAGGCAAAAAACTTGTAAAATTGAGTTCAAGGTTTCATTGTTAATTAGGCTACTTACTTTATGAGTGCTTACAGGCTTACATCATTAAATTTTCAATCACTGGGTGTAAGTTCACTTTAAAAACAACAACAAACAGACCAGACCGGAGGAGGAAGCCCGGTGCTGCGCCAGACTGGGGGAAGAAGCCCAGCCCCAGCCCTATGCACTAGTCCGGAGGAAGCCCATCAACCCTTAAAACCCATCAAAGGGGCTGTGGCTACCAGCACGGTTCTGCGGCTGATCCAGGTACCTGGTTTCCAACTTCCCCATCCTTAAATGCGATAACTCAAAATATTTCCCACAAGCTTTTGGGGAGTGTAGCTATCAACGCAAAGCAACAACTGTATAGGCACCTGGTTTCCACCTCAGAGACTAGAGTAGAGAGGATACTGGTGGAAGCTCATGTCCTTTCTCACTGGCTACATCCACCACCTTGAACACAGAGGCTCAAGCTAGGAATAGACAACACCACCTACTGGAAGAAAGGGAAACTGAGTTCTGAGAGACTTTTTTTTTTTTTGCTCTCTTTTCTTCTCTTTCTTTCACAGCCTCAACATATGTGAAACCAAGAACTGTGCATGAACAACTGAATCACCAAAATAATATAATATTGAGGAATTGCATATGCCCCACCTCCCCCATTATTTTCCTTGTTTCTTCCTTACTTTATTTTTCTTTCTCTCTTTTTTCTCTTTTCTTCCTTGTTATGTTTTTTCTTTTTTCTTCATTCTTACTCCCTTTATCCCACTTTCAGCCCCCTAACTTTTACTATCTATATGTAGGGTAACTATCTAAATACAGATAAGAGGTTGAATCTATACATTCTTCCATAAATTACCAGTCTATTGGTTAGAGTTCTCCAAAGTTGCTAAGTTAGATTAACTTCATACACTCACTCCTTTCCCCCTAAATATAACATCCTTCACCTGAAATTCAGTTTTCTATGTGCCACCAGATATGGTATGCCTTTTATGAAACTAATGACTATATTTTTAAATAATAATTGAAACCAATATCTTAGACTTAGATTCTAACTATAAATGTATTAATAATGAAAACTTGTGCTTAGATGATGTACTGTTGATATTGGTAACTGTTAACATTGTCTTTCTCTGCAAAAGAGGGACTTTGGAGCTATACAAGAACAATATAAATATATAAGGGGGAAACCATTAACACAACAGTTTCACAAAGCTAGAAAGAAACATGAGCAGTATAAAAACACAAGGAAAGAAAGGACCACAAACAATGCAGGTCAATTCAACATTAGAAGAGGTAATATCTGCAGCAGTTGGAATGTCAGATAAAGAGTTCAGGATATACATGCTTCAGATAATCTGGAATCTCAAGGAAGACATTAGACAGCAAAATCAGACAATGAAAGATCACTTTGACAATGAATTACGTAAACAAATCCAAGAAGCAAAAGATTAACTCTACAGGGAGATAGAGGATATAAAAAACAAACAGAAATCCTGGAAATGCAGAAAACAATAAACCAAATTAAAAACTCAAATGAGAGTATTACCAGGAGAGTAGAACACTTAGAAGATAGAATCAGACAATGAAGACAAAGCTTTTCAACTTGAAAAGAACATAGACAGCTCAGCGAGAATATTAAGAAATCATGAGCAGAACTTCCAAGAAATATGGGATAACATAAAGAGACCAAACTTAAGAGTTATTGGGATACAAGAGGGTATAGAGGTCCAAACCAAAGGAATGAGCAATCTATTCAATTAAATAATACTAGAAAACTTCCAGACTTAAAGAATGAAACAGAAATCCAAATACGAGAAGCCTACAGGACACCGAATATACAAAATCATAAGAGATCCACACCAAGACACATAATAATGAAGATGCCCAATATACAGAATAAGGAGATAATCTTAAAAGCCACAAGAGAGAGGAAGCATATTACATTTAGGGGTAAACCAATCAGGATAATGGCTGATCTTTCAACACAGAAGATCCTGGACCAACATATTTCAAATGCTGAAAGAAAATGGGTTCCAACCAAGAATCATGTATCCATCAAAATTAAGCTTCAGGATTGTAGATGAAATAAAAATATTCCACAATAAACAAAAGTTAAAACAATTTGCAGCTAGAAAACCAGCTCTTCAAAACATCCTTGGCAAAAAACATTACAGGAAGAGGAAATGAAAAATAACAATGAAAACCAATATCGGGAGGTAGTAGAGTAAAGGAAAAACAATCAAAGAGGAAAAACAAATCATGTTAAGTAACATAAATAACCAAATATGGCTGGAAGTACAAACCCTATCTCAATAGTAACCCTAAATGTTAATGGCTTAAATGCAACAATCAAAAGACACAGGCTAGTAGACTGGATTTAAAAGAAAGATCCAACAATATGCTGCCTACAGGAGGTTCATCTGATAGGAAAAGACATACACAGACTGAAGGTGAAAGGTTGGGAAAAATCATACCACTCATATGGACCTCAGAAACAAGCAGGGGTGTCCATACTTGTATCAAATAAAATAGACTTCAAGCCAAAGTTAATCAAAAGAGATAAACAAGGACACTACATAATGCTCAAGGGAACCATACACCAACAAGACTTAATGATCATTAATATATATGCCAGAAACAATGGTGCAGCTATGTTCATCAAACAAACTCTTCTCAAGTTCAAGATTCAAACAGACACAACACAATAATCATGGGAGATTTTAACACACCTCTCTCACCACTGGACAGATCTTCCAAACAAAAGTTGAATAAAGAAACCATAGAGCTCAATAATACAATTAATAAATTAGACTTAATTGATATATACAGAATATACCACCCAACATCAAGTGGATACACTTTCTTCTCAGCAGCACATGGATCCTTCTCAAAAATAGACCATAAATTATGTCACAGGGCAAATCTTAGCAAGTACAAAGGAGTAGAGATACTACCATGCATTTTATCTGATCACAATGGAATGAAATTGGAAATCAATAATAAAATAAGAAAGAAAAATTCCTACATCACATGGAGAATAAACAATATGCTACTGAATGAACAAAGGTTTACAGAAGACATCAAAGAGGAGATTAAAAAAATTTTAGAGGTAAATGAAAACTCAGACCCAACATATCGAAATCTCTGGGACACTATGAAAGCAGTACTAAGAGGAAAATTGATTTCATGGAGTTTATTCCTCAAAAGAAGGAAAAGCCAACAAATAAATGACCTCACACTACACCTTAAAAGCCCAGAAAAAGAAGAACAAAGCAGCAGCAAAAACAGTAGAAGGCAAGAAATAATTCAAATCAGAGCTGAAATCAATGAACTCAAAACAAAAGAAACAATCGAAAAAATTGACAAAACTAAAAGTTGGTTCTTTGAAAAAATAAATAAAATTGGTAGACCACTAGCCATGCTAACAAAGAGAAGAGAGAGAACCCAAATTACTAGCTTACGGGTTGAAAAAGGCAACATCACAACAGACACTTCAGAAATACAGAAGATAATTAGAAATTATTTTGAAACTCTATACTCTAATAAAATAGAGGATAGTGAAGGCATCAATAAATTCCTTAAGGCATATGAGCTACCCAGATTGAGTCAGGATGATATAAACAACCTAAACAGACCAATATCAAGTGAGGAAATAGAAGAAGCCATCAAAAGATTACCAACCAAGAAAATCCCAGGACCGGACAGATATACAGCAGAGTTTTACAAGAACTTTAAAGAAGAACTAATACCAATACTCTTCAATCTATTTGAGGAGATAGAAAAAGAGGGAGTACTTCCAAACTCATTCTATGAGGCCAACATCACCCTGATTCCAAAACCAGAAAAAGACACTTCAAAGAAAGAAAACTTCAGACCAATATCCCTAATGAATATAGATGCAAAAATCCTCAATAAAATTCTGGCAAATTGGATTCAAAAACATATCAAAAAGATCATGCACCATGACCAAGTGGGATTCATCCCTGGAATGCAAGGCTGGTTCAATATATGGAAATCAATAAATGTAATTCACCACATCAATAGACTTAAAGATAAGAACCATATGATCATCGCGATAGATGCTGAAAAAGCATTTGACAAAATACAGCATCTCTTTATGTTCAAAACACTAGAAAAATTAGGAATAACAGAAAATTACCTCAACATGGTAAAAGCTACATACGCTAAACCCCAGGCCAGCATCATTCTAAATGGAGAAAAATTGAAGGCATTCCCTTTAAAATCTGGAACAAGACAGGGATGCCCTCTCTCACCACTTCTGTTCAACATAATTATTGAAACACTAGCCAGAGCAATTAGACAGATGAAATAAATTAAAGGCATAAATATAGGAAAAGAAGAACTTAAATTAGCACTATTTGCCAATGACATGATCCTATACCTAGCAGATCCAAAAAGTTCAACCAAGAAACTTGTAGAACTAGTAAATGAATTCAGCAAAGTGGCAGGATACAAAATCAATACCAATAAATCAAAGGCATTCCTGTATATCAGTGACAAATTCTCTGAAATAGAAATGAGGACAACTACTCCATTCACAATATCCTCAAAAAAATTACCTGGGGATCAACCTAACAAAAGAGGTGAAAGATCTATACAATGAAAACTACAGAACCCAGAAGAAAGAAATAGAAGAAGACCTTAGAAGATGGAAGGATTTACCTTGCTCATGGATTGGTAGAATTAATATTATTAAGATGGCCATATTACTAAAAGCATTTTACAGATTCAATGCAATTCCCATCAAAATCTCAATGACATTCCTTGCAGAAATAGAAAAAGCAATCATGAAATTCTTCTGGAAAAATAAGAGACCCAGAAGAGCTAAAGTAATTCTAAGCAGGAAGAGTGAAACTGGTGGTATCGCGATTCCAGATTTTAAACTATACTACAGATCAATAGTAACAAAAACAGCATGGTACTGGCACCAAAACAGGCTAGTAGACCAATGGTACAGAATAGAGGACACAGAGACAAATCCACAAAATTACAACTACCTTATATTAGACAAAGGTGCTAAAAACATGCAATGGAGAAAGGATAGCATCTTCAACAAGTGGTGCTGGGAGAACTGGAAATCCATATGCAACAAAATGAAATTGAATCCCTTTCTTTCACCATGCACAAAAGTCAACTCAAAATGGATCAAGGAGCTAGGAATCAAACAAGACTCTGTGTCTAATAGAAGATAAAGTTGGCCCTAATCTTCATCACTTCATCACTTAAGAATTTATTAAAATTCTTTAATAAGACACCTATAACACAAGAGTTAAAACCAAGAATCAACAAATGGGATGAATCCAATTAAAATAAAATGAAAGCAAGCTTATTATTTCCACCAGCCATGCTGCCTCTCCCAGCAAAAACCTGCAGGTGCAAAAGACAGCAGCCCCAGCTCTCCAGAAGCCCAGCTTTATAACACAGAAAGTTATACAAAGGGAGTGTGAGAGCTTACAGATAACAAAATTTTGACAAGTATAACACAATGGTTATTTCATATTTTGCTTGCCCCAACATTAGAACTTATGAAGATCATTAGAGCCCCAGAGAGGGTCATTATCTAGCCAGGAAAGGCCAAGATTTATGAGGTGCCACTAAAGTTTCGGAGAGCATTGTTATGTGGCCAGGGAAAACTGGGCATAGGTGAGTTTAGGCATGGGAAGGCATTCCAAGCAGCTTTACAACATCAAATTATGGCCAGGCTATACAGAAATCTTAATATTTTTACAGAAAACATAAATTTATTGTCTATAACTTGTGATAAGTTGGCTCCTGATCTAAAGAAGGAATTAGGCTAGGTTTATCATACACAACTGATAAAGCATAGAGTGTGATTAGTGCTTTTTGCATGAAGAAGGACCATGAAATCATCTGGCTTCTCTTTTGTATAGCTTCTGACAGCAGTATCTAGCAACCTATCTTGTGTTCTCATGTCAACCATTTCCAGAGGAGAAAAAAAGTTGGGGAGGCACAATTGAGGAACATTTTTCACAATTAGCAATATGTAAGCAACAGTCTTTCAACTTAAAAGAAAGAAAGAAAGAAAGAAAAGGAAGAATAAATTCCATAGTTAAAGTAAGGAAAGAGGACATTATCTGGGTGTGGTAGTGCATGTCTGTGATTTCAACTACTCAGAAAGCTGAAGTAGCAGGATCGAAAGTTTGAGGCCAGTTTCAGCAACTTAATGATACCCTTACCAAAAATAAAATAAAAAGGACTGGGGATGTAGCCCAGTGACAGTATACCCCTGAGTTCAATCCTCAGTACCAAAAAAACAAAAAAAAAAGGAAAAGAAAAAAAGATGACATTAGGATGAACACTGTGGTGATGAATTGAAATAAGTAGTATCAAGTATAATTATGAACTAAATATTTTTTATGAAAGAAAAAAAAGACATGTATGTGTATGCATGTATTTATAGACATAACATAGTTCCAAATTCTGAACACTAAGAGGACTTAGAACTCTTGTTCCATAGCAATGAGCAGGACAGATCTCCACCCAGATCTGGCTTCTATATAACATTTTTCAATAAAAGAGACCAGGACTCTTGAAGAAATGGTGGCTCCCAGAGCTGAAGCAGGGAAGAGGTAAAATAATCCTGGAACAACTTGTGGAGCCAGAAAATAAAAAGTGGCTTTATAAGGAATAGGAGCTTATTTTTTATAAATTGGTACATTATAATTACATATATCAGGAGAATTCATTGTGACATATATGTAATGCATGCAGCATAACTTGGTTGATTTTATAGGGGCTTTTTAATAGGATACAGGAACCAATATGAAAGAGTTCCCAACACCAAAGTTGGAAAAGTTTGAGCAACTAAATTATGATAGTATTGGATTAGAAGTTATAGAATTAAATAGATACCCATGAGCATATGAATAGAAAAAAAAATAAGAATGGAAGGAATACAGAAAGAGATAGTTGATTCCTTAAAGAGAATTACAGTGTATAAATAAAGAAAGGATGAGGGAAATTAAAACTAAATCACTTTTAGAAGACCATAATAATAATCATTATGCATAAGATCTATGAATGGATGCCAAAATTTAAGTGAGCAAAAACAAAGGGTTTTTTTTCTTTAGTACTGGGAATTTAACCCAGGGCTTCACCCATGACAGGCCAGTGTTCTACCACTGAGCCACATCCCCTAAGTGAGTAAAAATTAAGGGAGAAATAACATATTGTCAAAGTATCTCCCCAAAGATATTTATTAACCACAAAGGGAGAAATAGTAAGTTTATAGTAAGAAATCCAAGAAGCATCACATTAGTCAAATGATTGAAATTAATATCACTCCTAACCAGTCATGTCATTGTATCCCCCTTCCCACCAAATAAACCCATAAGAACCGTTCACCTTTGTGGCATCTCTCTACAAAACCATAACCCAACCCAGTCATAAGTAAACACCAAACCCAAGAAAAGAGACCTTGTGCAAGACATCTGACCAGCATCTTTCAAAAGGGTCATGGTTATAAAAGACTAGGAGAGACTGAGGCATTGCCACAGACTAGAAGAGATTAAGAAGTCTTTATGACTAAATGCAACACAAGAACCCAGACAGAAATAGGACTTTAAAGGAAAATTGGTGAAATTCAAATAAAGTTTATATTTTAGTTGATAGTTTTGTACCCAGGTTGATGTCTTTGTTTTGATCATTATACTATAGCTATTTGTTTATGTATTTGTATTGGAGATTGAAGCCAGGGGTGTTAGCCAATGAGAAACATCCCCAGCCTTTTTTTTTTTTTTTAAAGAAAGAGTGAGAGAGGAGAGAGAGTGAGAGAGAGAGAGAGAGAGAGAATTTTTAATATTTATTTTTTTTTAGTTCTCGGTGGACACAACATCTTTGTTTGTATGTGGTGCTGAGGATTGAACCCGGGCCGCACGCATGCCAGGCGAGCGCGCTACCGCTTGAGCCACATCCCGAGCCCTCCCCAGCCTTTTTTATTTTTCTTTTATTTTGAGGCAGGTTCTTGCTAAGTTGCTTAGGGGCTTGCTTACTTTCTGAGGCTGGCTTCAAGCTTGTGATCCTCCTGCCTCAGCCTCCTGAGTTGCTGGGATTACAGGCATGCACCATTGTGCTCAGCCTATTTAATTCTTTTAAGAGTCAATATTAGAGCAAACTGGGTGAAGGGACTGTGGGAATATTCTATGATTTTGTATAGGGGGAAGGAAACTTCCAACAGCACAAAGACAAAATCCTTGGTTAATAATGGTAATAACCAAGTGATGAGCTCCAAGCCAGCATTTTAGGTTAGGTCAGTATGAAGGCATAAGGCATAATTCACTTCAGTGGGCAAATAAATCTCTCAGCTGCTATTTTTCCCTTGCAAAACCTGATGTGAGGGCAGGAGACCAAATCAGATGGTATTTCTCAGCAGAGCTAGATCATCAGAAGAGAGAGGTGCAAAGGGAAGTCCAGAGCAGACTTTGAAATTAGGGAGTTAAAAAGAAACGGATTGTTCTGATAAGGGAAAAAGTGGGGGAGAATATTGGGGTGGGACTGGGAATATAAAAGGTGGAAAGGGACAGAAGTTCAAGAAGCTTTAAAGGAAGATTCCTAACATTTATGAATAAGTTGCTTGCATTGAAAACTATTTCCAGATCCCCAGACCTTTGTAAATTCTGCTATACACACAGGCCTGGTGTGTGTGTCCATGGCTCTCTGTGTGTCTATCAATTTGTATGTGTGTGCATATGTCTAAGTATATGAGTGTCTATAAGTTTGTATGTCTATATTTCTATGTTTCTGTGTGTCTGTGAGGCAGTCCATGTCTGTGTGTGTGTGTGTGTGTGTGTGTGCATTTGTGTGTCTTTATTTCTATTTGTTTGGGTTCCTTCCATAAGTGTAGAGAATCAGATGTGACTGCATTACTATTACTGTCCTCGATGGAGTCTGCCTGCAAATGGGATATTCTGTCAAGGTATAGATAGGTAACAGCGGATATGCTTGAAAATGAGGTGTCTGCTGTCCTTGGGAGGACTTGCCTGCAAACGGGATGTTCTGCCAAGCGGGCTAGGAGGGTGCTGAAAAAAATTTTATTATCTGTTCTTAAAAAAGAGCAGAGCTCAGCATACTCTGGGCCGAGAGTAGATTAGCCATGAGAAGCAGGTCACTTCTGATTATAAAGTAAAACTTCTGTATGCTATGTTTAATTAGCTTGAAAGACCTGATTTATTGATGTTGGAAGGCTGCCTTCTTTGTTCACAATACTATAAAAAGATTGCTTGTACACAATAAAGGACTTTTTTTCTGCTGCTGCTTTGCTTGCTCTGCTTCTTCTTTCTTTTCTCATGCTGACCTGCAAGTGAATTACTGCAACACATGAGAGTGCATCTCTGTGTGTATATGTTTGTCTGAGCCTGTATGTCTTCTCTCTCTGTGTGTGTGTGTGTGTGTGTGTTTGAAATTCCAGCAGAGGACTGATTTCTTTGACAGTGAATTCACATAAAAAGCCACAAGACTCAGAGGACCAAGAAGATGTCAGCCAAGACAGGAGCAAATTTAGCCCTAGGTGTCATAAGAATGTAAGGTCCTAGGAATTCCATGACATCTTTGCACAGGCATTGAAATTTCCCCAGACACATGGAATGCTTGTGGGAATGGAGTTTCAAGTCAGTAGTAGCTAAAGACTTCAGAGGGCACAGCTTTTGCTGTAACCAATTAATCATCTGAACCCCAAGTTCAGGAAGTTTCAAAGTTTTATACCCAGCATGTAAGAGGAGGGGATCAGAAGTTCACAGTCTGCAGAATTTCACATAAAAGCAACTTTTTCTTTCACTGTTTTGGGCAAGTTAACTCTTCAAGGACCACACCTGAGAAAGGGAGAGATTCTTCTCCTCTTTCTTTCCTCCCCCTGCCAGCTGTTACTATGGAGCCCAGCTGGTTACTTATCTTAAAAATGTAGACATCTCTGTGAAGCCCAAATCAAGGTCAGAAGGCTAGTTTGCACATATCTACAAACTACTATACTGGAAATGTTTGTGAAAAACTAGTAAGGGGGTGTCAGCCCCTGGAATACTGGTATCTTTCTGGCCAGTAGTCAAATAAAACAGGGTGACATGTAATTAGGAAGTTTATCTACATGGAACTCTATTGCCAAGACACTTTTGCTGACATTCCTGAAATCAGCCGTGGTGAAGATTTCTGGGTAAGCCCAGTTAAGACTTTTCTGTGGAGAAAGTGGGTGCCACTTCACCCTCAAGTCAGCTTGTGCTGTGTTATCTCCATTTTGCAGCTGGGGAAACTGAGTCTCACAGCAGCATTTTGATGAGGCTGAAGAGAAGCAGCCAGCTGCTGATCCAGCAGAGGCCTCTGGGTGAAATGAACACAGTGAACTGCAATGAGGAACCTATCTGTTTGCTTTCACTGTTTCTGATGAGAAAGTCTCTTGGGCATACTCAATCTGCAACACCTCTCTCTCACTGCTGGTGTCTCTTTATTATCAGTCAATATATGTTAGGAGCATCACAATCTCATGATACAACCAAACATATTCTCCCATGAATATGAAAATTGATAGCTCTACAGATATGTGATGTCAAAATCACAGCATACCCTGCCCCCCTCCCAAAAAAAAAAAAAAACAACTCTGGTTGGAATCTTAGATAACTTGGCTGTCTTATGTACATAAACTTAATGACAGGAGAGATACTATTTTTTTCCATTTAGGAGACATTTTAATTTTGTTAAAAATTTTGGGAATAAAACATGAAGCATTCAATTCATTAGAAACCATTTAACATCTGAAGGCCTCCTGAGCTCCTAAAAAAAATCTTTAAAAAAAAAAACTGTATTTTTTTTAGTTGTAGATGGACACAATACCTTTTTTTAAATTTCATTTTTATGTGGTGCTTAGGATTGAACCCAGTACCTCACACATGCTAGGCAAGTGCTCTAATACTTAACTACAGTTCCCTAAAAAAACTTTTGAGATTCATGCAATGAGAAGTATATTCAAGTGAGTTTCTGTTTGATTGTTTAATTTTATTTTGGAAATATTTAAGGCTATGGAAGAGTTACAAGAAGAGCACAATAATCTTTTATACACTAGATTTGACAGCTTATATTTCTGCCCAATTTACCTTGTAAGCTCTTGTGTGCCCATGCCTCTCTTTCTGTGCGTAATTATTTGTGTTAGGTATATATTTACACACATGCATATAACGAACACACACTTTTTTTAAAAAAAAGCATGAGTTTTCAATATTAGGATCTTTAGTTCTAAATATTTTGTGTATTCCCTAAGATCAGGGACATTCCTTGGTATAACCACAATATGGTTACCAACTTCAGGAAATGTAATATGGCCACCATGTCATTATCCAATATACAATCTATATTCAAAGTCTTCGGATTGTCCCAATGAAGTCATTTAAATAATTTTATTTTTTTCTGATGTACAATCAATTAGAAATCAGACTACATGTATTTTTTCATTTAACCTGGGATAGTTCTTCAGTCTTTTTTAATCCTTAGAACCTTGATCACAGTCTGTTTTTAACAAAGAGAAAGAAAACTTCAGGTTTGGAGTCTTGAACTCATCACAATATCCACCTAGAAAGCCATAGGTTTTAGCTTTATGAGTATTTATCTTCAAATTATCGTCTATTTATATCAAGTGACATGAGTTTCTTATTTGGGGGAGTGATGTATAGTATCTCCTAAAATTTCACTTTAAAAGTAAATTAATTTAAAGGAAATACTAGAAAAATAAAAAAGCAAGCATGTAAGTCAGCCACATTTCCTCAGCCTCAGCACTATTAGCATTTGAGGCCACAGAATTCTGGTCATGGGGTGTCCTTTACATTGTAAGATGTTCTGTAGGATCTCTGGCCACTACCTACTAGAGGCCAGTAGCATCCTCCAGTAGCATCCTCCAACATAGTTCTAGTATCACTTTAGCTATGACACCCAAATATGCCTGCAGATATTGTCAAGTATCTCTTTGGAGGATGTTGAGAGCCACAGCTGAAGGGGCCCCAGCAAACTTCCAGCTGCTAGCAAACTTCCAGCTGCCAGCTGATGATTGGCTCACAGCAGCCCCAGCAAACTTCTAGCTGCCTACTGATTGGCTCTTCTGCAGTGATGCTCATTGGGCTGTTTCCCTCGCCCTTTCAGACCATGCAGCTGCTCATTGGGGGACTTTTTTTGGCTCTGCCCACCCGACCCAGTCAATCAGCCTCAAGAGCAGGAGGAATGGGGGAGGTTGAGAGGTTTGTGGGAAGCAGGTGGTGACAGTTGGGCTCTGAAGGTTTTTCCTGAGGAGCTGTGTGGGTTGGTGTGTGCGTTCTAAAAATAAAGTTCGTTTCTTTTGAAAAGTGGCTCCTGAATTGTGCCCAGCCAGACTGCGGCAGGAGGCAAACTCATCAAGCTAAGAGCCACTGACCTAGACAAAAGCTGTGAGCAGAGGGTGAGTGGAAGCAGCTCATGGATCTTGGAGAAAAGTTCTCACTTCTGTCCAGTTCGTTCAAGCCATGTTGATCAAGCGCTGGCCACACGTGTGGCCCTATGAGAAGCCCTGGAGAGACAGATGGGCATGACACAGGCCAGTTCTTCTGGAACTTCCCTGAATTAAGCAGGACTAATGGAATGTTGTTCTGCATAGAAGGGAATGGAGTACTGATGACATGCTACAACACGAATGAACCTTGAAAATATTAGGCAAACTCAAATAAGCCAGTCACAAAAGGACAGAGTCTCAATAAGTTGCTTAAGGTGCTGATTTTATCCTTGATGAAGGAAGCATCTCTTGGCACTTTGTCCCATTGCAAACAGCCACACACCTCTCCAGGCACAGTTAGAGACTGGCTTACTGAAATGTTCCTAGGAGAAGCCAGGTTTTGCAGCATGCTTTGCATGGGTCCTCTCCCAAGTTCCTTGATGCCACAATTTCTTTCAACACCTGTTCCTCTAGCAGGTTGTCCAGACAGAAGGCAGCATATTCTGGAATATTCCTTGTCATGCCATGCCATTACCCTGTCCAGACTTCTCCATTCTTGCCTTCCTCTGGAATAATCAGAGAGCTACTTTCAATGTTGCTCAGGGAAGAGCTCACTGCTCTCAGGCAGCATGCCCTGTAGCTTTAGAAGGTGCTCTCTTTAGAGGTATGGGCTAATGGAAGTGAGGAGACTCAGGAAAAAAGTGAATCATGTAATTTATATCACAGAATTTTCCTATGGGTACATAGAGTATATTCATATTTTGAATAGAGGTCTACATGTCCCAAAGGAAATTGTCATTTCTAATTTCAGGAATCTGTCACTTTAAAACACTAACAATAGGAGGTCATGTTTGTCATATTTTTGACCTTCATAAAGTTGTGTGTTTAAAAAGTTGTATGTTGTCCTCTGACCCAATATTAACATACCTAATGTCATAATGTCTCATTCAACCAAAATTTCAGGCAAGAATTTATGAATACCATGCCATCACCAACCAAGCCCTCCCAAATGAATCCTCAAATGGACACCTCACCAGGCTGGATATACCAAGATGTGGCACCATCTAAAACACCTATTGAAATCAGGCCACCTGCCATCCTCACTGAGAACCCACCTACCTGTCTGTTCCTTTAAACTCACAGTTCCCTCACTGGCACTCTTTGTTTGTTTGTTTTTTTAATTTTAAAATGTTTAATGTGGTTAAAATATACATGACATAAAATTTGCCATGTTAACCATTTTTTAAAAATATTTTTTACTGGTAGATAGACACATTACCTTTATTTATCTATAAATGGTTCTGTGTATTGAACCAGGATCTCACATGTTCTAGGTAAGTGCTCTACTGTTGAGTCACAACACCAGCCCTAAAAGTTTTTTTGAATACAATTCTTTTATTCAATATGAATACTCTCAGGTTCATAGCATATTTGAGGAATATTGATATCCCTGAGTATATGAATTTAATTCATTTCAGCAAAATTCTACCATACCCGTTTCCTCTATTGTAGAAGAGTAGATTCTGGCCAAGTTCTAGAGATACATCAGGCCTTTGGTAAAACCGCTATGGAATCAAAGAATCTCTGTAATAAATAGGACATTAGAAAATAATTCAGGTCTAATTGTTATTGGTTATCTATTTTTGGCTTATTTCTTTGATAATGGAGATATTCTAGTTTTCTTTTAGATTATTGTTAGTGGTTATTAATACATAATCATGGCCTGGCCTTGTGACTCAGTGGCAGAGCTCCTGCCTAGCTTGTGTGAGGCACTTGGTTTGATGCTATGTACTACATATAAATAAATAAATAAGGCAAAACTCAATCATCAACTAAAAAATGTTTATAAATAAAACACTTAATCATATACCTATTAGTTTCATTCACTTGTATGATATTTCTTCACATCAGTCATGTAAAAAAACTATTCCTTTAATTATAATAGCTCAAATATCAGGAAGAGGATTCTTCTTTAGTTGTGGAAATTTTGATTTTTACAATAACAGCCCAATTATTTAGGTAAAGTACATATAAATATGTACTGTATATATGACCTCATTTTTGGACTTAATACTTCCTTATTTTTCTATAAATTTCCAATTTGTAATATTGTTTTATTTTATTTAACTGTCATTTTCAGAGTTTTAAACAAAGTTGGAACCTGATTCATTAAATGGTATCATATTTAGGAGGCCTTTCAGGTTTTTCTTCTGAAGCTATAACTTTTTATAGAACTGTATCATGATATTTAGGCATTTTAGTTCTGTTTTCATCCTGAAATTATATTATTTCCAGTTTCTTGGTGTAAAACATCAACTATACTAGCAACTATTTCCCCATAGTAGTTAGGGCAGAACTAGTTCTGGATTAACATCAGTGGGGGATCATCAGTCCATTTTATAGAGACCATAGATGTAGAATGCCATCCACTCATTAAGAGCAAGAAATGTTTTATGCTGGAAAGTTAAAATTATTTATAGAATTGATCTAACAACCAATGTTACTCTTGAGGGAAAACAGATTAGATTTATTGAACTTGTAGAGTTTCTTCTTCAATGCCCAACTTTTTTCTCATTTAAATTAATTGTGAACTCAAGAATCAATGAAAGTCTTTACTGGCCATCAATTGTGATAAAGCTGCTGCTTATTTTTAAGAATAAAGTTATATTGCTGCATTAATTTTAAACTTAAATGTATAATCTTTAAAAAACTGAAGAGCATATTTAACACTCAAAAAAAGCTTTAACCACTAATTCTTAATTAGGATATTTTTAATAAATATTCTTTCTTGGTCTCTATCAGAGAAGTATTGTTTGAAGTGTCATCTCTAGACTGGTGAAGTTTCGCAAATTGTTACTTATTTGCAATGATATAGGAATTGAGAATAGAACTTTAAACATTTTATAGTAATTTAGCAAAGTCATTTTGTAATTACTGAATCTAATAATAAAAAATTTGAGGTTATGACTTTGTTTCTTCATTTCAGTCTTCTAAAATTTATTTGTATTTTACAAAAACTCTCCCTAAAAAAAAACAAAACAAAAAAGACTAGGACACTCCCCATATCAGTGAACCACAGAGATTGGGTATAAAATAAAGAAGATGTAAGGGAAAACAGGGACAGAGTGAACTTAAATTATGGTTTACAATTTGCACCACTTGCCCTTTTGTTTTAATGACTCATTCCTTTTCTTCCCCTCCTGTGCCCTCTCTTCTTCCTTCCTTCCATACTTCCTTTATTCCTCTCTTCCCTTCTTTGTTCTTTCTCCTTTTCCTTTTCTTGCAGTGTTGGGGGTTAAACTCCAAGGCCTTTGTACATGCTGTGCAAGCTCTCTACCACTGAGCTACATCTCCAGCCCTGTTGACAATTTCTAA
This sequence comes from Ictidomys tridecemlineatus, assembly GCF_052094955.1. NCBI lineage: Eukaryota > Metazoa > Chordata > Mammalia > Rodentia > Sciuridae > Ictidomys > Ictidomys tridecemlineatus. The sequence goes on from NC_135486.1 coordinate 123,281,969, forward strand.
AGAAGTCATGTGAATTATTTCCATAGAAAACCTCTCATGTTTGACTATTTTTAAAGTAATTTTAGAAGAGTTGTGAACATGGGCACAAATCAGTTTTGATAAGTTATTTTTAAATAGTATACCATATGTAATGTTTCTAAAAAGAAGGAGTTTAAAACTTGTGTCGGTTTTCGTGTCAGTTTTTGTAGACTACTATTTATATAAGAGTCTGAAAATCTTTTTTTTCAGATGTTCTTTTCAATTCTCATAGGACTTAAACACTTCTAAGCAAGCTGGTAATTATAAATATATACCAAAGAGAAGGATAAGATAAGTGAGACCTGCCTCAAACAAAACAAAATAAAATGTTGCATGGGATTCTCACAGAGACAGGGGACACCAGGTTATTTAATAGAAAGCAGAATTTATTTGTGTGCATCCAGCCCCAGTGGATTCTAATCCAAAGGCTGAGCACTTAGTGTAGAAATTGATCCTTTAATATATTCTAGTTAGTTTCCTTTTACATACTTGCCTTTGTCTTCATATGAGGTAATACACATTCCTGTTTGTGCATTCTATTTCTATACTACAAAGTAGCTAGAATGTTCAAGACTGATTTCTGGAGGGCTCACAATGATATAGATGGCATCATGTTCTCTTTCCTTTCTTCTGAGAAATCTCTACCATAAAATGTATCTCAGTGGTAAAGCAACCCTGGCTTCTATTTCTAGTACCAAACCAAAGCAAACCAAATAAATGTCAGATGCACTTTATTTAGGGCAGAGAATTTAGCATTATAAGAGTTATAGTTAGCAAAGTTAACCCTAGGTCACTTAGAAGAGCAGCTGTGTATCTTTGACTGATTTAAGCTGATTCTTGCAGGCCTTTTCTAAAGAGCAGTTTCTGAGACAAAGAAACAACTTCAAGTGAAATTAACAGTGAGAAGCTCTCTGCCTGCGATCACAAGTGTTCCTAATTTCCTGAATGGCAGCTGAACACTTTGCAGACTTTTCCCTGGTGGGGAGAAAAGTCTAAATGGAGGCAGAATTTGACTTATTGGAGGATCCCCTTCCTCTTAGGCTATTCTACTCAACTTCCTGGCAGCACCTCCAGTATCTGAGATGCAGAGAGTTTTAATGGCCTCCAAATCTAGATCGTTGAGACCTGATCCTGGTCCTCACCTCACTCTACATTCCTTGATTGTTTTCTGGGGCACTTCAAGGACCTGATTTTGGAGGATTTCACTTCCATCCCACCTCTAGGGCGTCCAGTTCACTTTGATTGCAGTACCTGGAATTGGGAAGGAGTTTCTCCAGGAAGGACATTCAGCTTTCCTTGCAGGCTGTCTTGGCCTTGACCCTACAGAAGGCAGTGCCCTTGGAGCTACCCAGTAGACCACCTTTGGTCTGTTACTTATAGGGTTGAGTCTTATCACTTTTTTTCCAGACAGGTACTTCTCCCTTGTGCCCAAGATCTCCCTCCCTGAGATAATAGTTACTATTTGATGGAGGCTGAAGGCTATCTAGGTGCCAGCCACTCACTTTTCTCACCTCCTCTGACCCTGGTATCAGGATCAGCTTTCTCTCTCACAGCACATTGCCCAAGGCCCAGATGACCCAGGAGGCTTTAAAGGCTAGTTGTGTAGGAGTGAGTGGAGGCACTCTGCATTCTGCAAAGGGATACCTTTGTTCTGAGAGACTGCAGTGATAGGAATCACCTGCATGTTTTCATCTAGACTATGATGACAGTGGGGTTGTGATGGTTGCAGTCAGAAATTTCTTTAAATTAACTGTCATTTGTGGCTAGAGATGGAACTAGAAGCCTGTAGTCCCAGGCTAGAGAGGAGAAAGCATATGATTCCTTCTATACAATTGCAGCACAACTTTCCATTTCTCTGGTTGTACCCAATATTGCGTTGTACCATATGTGCAGTCAGAAATGTACATAGGTAAATGATGTCCATCTCATTCCACAGTCTTTCTTCTCCCCATGCTCCCTCCTTGCCCTCCCTCCCCTTTGCCCCATCAATTTCTCTATTTTTTTCACCACCACTCCCATTATGGATCAGCAGCCACTTATCAGAGTGGATCCATTCAGCCTTTTTTTTTATTTGGCTCACTTCTCTTAGCATAATATTCTCCAGCTCGATCCATTTACCTAAAATTGCCATAATTTTATTCTCTTTTAATGCTGAGTAATATTCCATTGTGTGTGTGTATGTATATATCAGAGTTTCATTATCAATTCATCTATTGAAGGGCATCTAGAATGCTTCCACAGTTTAGCTATTGTGAATTGGGCTGCTATAAACACTGGCTGCATTACTAAGAAATAATCCCAGCCCATGTTAACAATTTTTTAAGTGCACATAGAATTCAGAAGTGCTCAGTACATTCACTATCACCACCATCTGTTGCTAGACTTCATCTTTATAACAGAAACTCTGCACCCATAAAATAGTGCCATTCCATTGTCCTTCATCCAGTCCCCTGCTTTCTGTTTCTGTGGGTTTGATGTCTTAGATATATCATGTAAGCACAATTACATAGTGTCCTTTTGTGATTGTGTGACTACACTTAACATAATGTGGGGTGAATTATATTTCATTGTGTGGATGGACAACATGTTTATAAAAAATATTCACCCATCAATGGATGCTTTCATTGGTTTCATTCTTCAGTTTTGGGGAACTCCTATTTGACATTTCTGGAAGCTTGAGGACTAGAGGAGGTGAGGAATATACAGGAAATGAGTATAGTAGTTTGTAGAAATGTGTAAATGAGGCCTCTGGCCTTGAGCTGAGTTTCACAGAAAGATAAGTTACCAACTGGGCTCCATGGTAACAACTGGCAGAGGGAGGAAAGAAAGGGGAGAAGAAGCTCTCTCCTTCTCGGGAGTTGTCCTTGAAGGACAACTTGCCCCAAACAGTGAAATAAAAGACTGCTTTTATGTGATCTTCTGCAGACTGTGAACTTCTGAGCCCCTCCACTTACATGCTGGGTATAAAACTCTAATACTACCTGAACTTGGTGTTCAGGAGATTAGTTGATTATAGCAAAAGCTATGCCCTCTGGACCTAGCTGTAGCCAAATAAAACAGTTTCCTGCTGTCTTCGGTGCTTTGCCTCATCTGTCCCTACAACGTTTTTGGCAACCCAGATGGGACAGAGGAGGTATGGAAGGCTATTTTGCCTCTCTTGTCTCCAGGGACTGGCTTCCCTGGTCCTGATTTTTGTGTGTTCCTACTCTGAGTGGAAGACTTTCCCACCCACCCTGACAAGGCTAGGGAGATAACCAGGATGCTTCTCTGGGAAATGATTCCAGATTTTTTAATCCCAATAACTATTGGCTCAGACAATGGGCCAGCTTTTGGGCAGAGGTGATATGATTACTGACTAAGAGTTTAAACATCAGATGGAAGTTGCATACTGCCTATAGGTTATGAAGTTCTGGTAAAGTTCAAAGGATGAACAGGACTTTAAGTCTCAATTAGATAAGCTGTGTCAAGAGACTCACTTACATTGTGATGAACTTCTCCTTATTACACTCTTGAGGATTAGATCCACTCCCACTAGGAGTACTGGATTCTCTCCTTATAAGAAAATGTAGTAAGGCCCACCTCTTATTAGGGGACCATTGGGAGACTTAAGAGAGATAGAAGAATTCACCCTGAGATGACAGCTTCAGGCCTTAGGGAAAACTTTACAGATTCTCAACCAATAGGTTAGAGAAAGATTGCCACTAAGTTTGACCACAGATCACACTCCATTAAGCCTGGAGATTGAGTATGGGTCAAAGAATGGAATATTCAAACACCTAAACTTCTTTAGAATGACCCTTTCCCTGTTATTTTATCCACCCCAACTGCAGTCAAGTTTGCAGAAATAAGTCCCTTGATTGACTACACAGACTCAAGCCTGCAGCTGCGAACTGGGTGTGCACTCCAGATGCTGCCACACCCTTGAAGCTGTCTAGAAAAAAAAAGATGAGAGCCATAGCCGAGTCTGAATGACACATGGCATTTTTGCCAGAATGGAATGGTTGAGAGGGGATGCCAGCAAGTCATTGAGATGATAATGGTTATGTTAAGCTGTGTATATTAGACCCCTGCTGTCTGCCTCAGCCTGCTACTTTGGAGTTCTTGCACTACTTTGGAGTTCTCACAGGGATTCCTGGAGAGTTCACATTGGTTGGGGAAGTGCCGGAGGAGGGATTTCCAGTGGGTGGTTCCTGGAGGAGCCTTGTGGCATTCGGGAGAGTTCCTGGGGAGCATGTGTGGAGTGTGCTGGTGGAGTTCAGAAATAAAGTTTGTTCCTGCTTTAGTGGCTCGTGATTTGTGCCCAGCCAGACTGCGGCATTTGGTGGCCCATACAGGGAATGCCTGAAGCTCAGAGGTAAGTTAAATTGCTCGCCCCTGAGGGAAGGCAAAAGAATGGGTTACCATTTAAAAAAACAATGTTTTCTTGTTTTGATTTGTTTTGTTTTTGTTTCAAGCTGCCTATCCCTAGAACTTTCTCAGGCAAACTGGGAAAAATGGTTGGCTCAAGGTTTGAAGTTGTTCGACCCTGAGGAAGAAATAGAAATAGACCACACAAATGCACATGTCAAGAAAATAGGAAAATTGATACAACGATTTTTTGTTCCATTTTTGTTTCATTCTGTTTTGGTTTTGTTTTGTGTAATAGTAGATCAGAAATTAGCAAAAAACAAACTGAAAGAGTGTTAAGTAAATTGTTAGAGGTCCAGGCTATGGTAGAAAACATGTTAGATCAAGCAAAAGAGAAGGTCTCTCGAGCTAGTCATATAGAGGAAGAAAATTTAAAGGAAGAAAGCTTAGAGGAGAAACAGCTATCAGGGGGGAAGCTACAACAGGAGGCTGCTACTAACACCGTTCTATCACCAGAGGGCATAATTCAACCAACAGCTCCATCTCTGGAGACAGCTGAGTGGCCCTCAACCCCTGTAGTTGATAGATGGGACCCTGAGACAGGACCTCAAAGATTAGCATGCCCTGTACTTGAGCAGGCAGGATGGCAACGAATTCACTGTGCTTTAGATTTCAAAACAGTGAAGCAGTTAAAGGAGACTGTAACAACCTATGGTCCCCAAGCACCCTTCACTGTAAGCATGGTCGAATCCATTACCATTGGACATGACACCAGCAGATTGGGCTAGTATGTGTAAAGCTGTGCTAAATGGAGGGCAATATTTGTTATGGAAGGTAGCCAATGAGGAATTTTGCACGTAGATGGCTAGGCAATATGCAGCAGCCAGTTATCCTCAGAGAAATCTAGATATGTTGTTAGGAAAAGGACCTTATGAGGATCAGCAGCAACAAATTAGATATGATCCTGCCATATATTCACAAATTGCTGCATATGCAGTTAGGGCATGGAAGACTTTACAAGGACATGGAGATTTACAAGGTCAATTATCTAAGGTAATACAAGGAACTAATGAACCTTACGCTAAATTTGTAGATAGGCTTATTCAAACAGCTACCAAAGTTTTTGGAGATACAGAGAAAGCAATGCCATTAATTAAACAGCTAGCCTATGACCAAGCAAACAAAGGATGCAGGGAGGTCATTAGACCATGGAAACATGAAGATTTAAATACATATATTAAATTATGTAGAGACATTAATGAACAAGGGCAAGTCTTGGCAGCTGCAGTACAACAGGCTTTAGATGCCAGGCCAAAAACATGCTACAACTGTGAACAAACAGAACATTTTAAAAGGAGTTGCCCCATAGGAGGAGGGTTTAACAAAGCTAGGTATCAAAGGAGTAGAATACCAGGTATTTGCCCACGATGCCGTAGAGGGAGACATTGGGCTAATGAATGCCGTTCTCAAACCACATAGAGGGTACTCCATTATCAAAAAACGGACAAGGTCCAAGTGTTTACCCACGATATCATGGAGAATGGCATCGGGCTCCATTGCCAAAAAATGGACAGAGGGGCCCAATGCTCCAGGGCCCAAGACCACAAATATACGGGGCACTAAAGGAACCCAGCGACACCATCAGGGTAGTGCCCAGGACACATTGTCCATTAGATCTCTCATCAGACAAACCAGAGGAAGTGCAGGATTGGACATCTGCGCCTCCACCATAGCAGTACGAACTCCAGTGATGGGAGTTCAAATTATTCCCACAGGAGTAAAAGGACTTCTTCCCCAAGGAACAGTAGGCTTATTATTGGGATGCAGTTCTTCTACTCTAAAAGGATTTATGATAAGTCCTGGGGTAATTGATCCCGATTATGAAGGTGAAATAAAAATTATAGCTAGTTCTCCAAGAGGTATATCAGTAATTTCACCAGGAGATAGAATAGCACAGTTATTAATAATATCCAGCCTGCATGATAAATTTTCCAGCTGTACTATACAAAGAGGTTCCAGGGGATTAGGCTCCACAGGTGTAGATTGGGCTATGCTGTCTTTAAATTTAGATTCTTGCCCCATGCTAAAACTAAATATTCAAGGACATGAATTTAATGGTCTACTTGATACAGGTGCAGACCTTAGCATCATATCTCGTCAAGAATGGCCAAAACATTGGCCATTACAACAGGCCACTCAAACGCTTTGAGGCCTAAGAGTAGCAACTAATCCCCATAGAAGTGCAATGGTATTAGATTGGAAGGATTCTGAAGGATGTGAAGGAACTATACAGCCATATGTATTGGATCATCTTCCTATAAATTTATAGGGACAAGATGTCCTAGATCAATTAGGTTTGACATTAACAAATAATATCAATCCAAATGCGCCCACTATTAGGGCTAGACAAGGTTTTAGGAAAGAAAAAAGATTAGGAAAACAAGAACAAGGTATAGCAGCACCAATACAAATAGATCAAGAAATAGATAGACATGGATTGGGTTTTCAGAAGGGGTCACTGAGACAATAAAAATTACTTAGAAATCAGAAAGACCAGTATGGGTTCCTCAGTGGCCCCTGACTAAAGAAAAGATACAAGCAGCCCATGACCTGGTCAAACAACAATTACAGAGGGACATATACAACCTTCCATATCTCCCCATAATACTCCCATTTTTGTCATTAAAAAGAAATCTGGTAAATGGAGATTATTGCAAGATTTAAGAGCCATTAATAATGAGATGGTTATTATGGGACCTGCTCAATAGGGGATTCCCCAATTGTCTGCCTTGCCAAAAACCTGGTATGTTTTAGCTATAGATATTAAAGATTTTTTTTTTCAATTCCAATTCATCCTGAGGATAGTCCATGTTTTGCATTTACTATCCGTGCACTGAATCATGAAGGTCCTGATCAGAGACATGAATGAAAAGTACTCCCTCAAGGGATGGCTAACAGCCCAACTATGTGTCAAATTTATATTAACAAAGCAATCCAGCCACTTAGAAATCAAAATCCTGAACTACAAATATTTCATTATATGGATGATGTACTATTAGCACACAAAGATAAAAATACATTGCTAGAATGTTATGCCACACTTACATATTTATTAAAAAATTATAATCTAAAGATAGCAATAGATAAAGTACAATTAAATTTTCAAATTAATTATTTAGGAGTTCTATTATCCTCAACCATGGTCCATCCACCAAAAATTCAAATACGAGTAGATCAACTCAAATCACTTAACGACTTTCAAAAGTTATTAGGAGACATAAATTGGATAAGGCCTTATCTAGGCATACCAACAGGAGAGTTGGGACCTTTATTTGATATCCTAAAAGGTCCATCAGATCCAAATTCACCCTGCATGTTAACGCCTGAAGCAAGAAAGGCATTAAAAATTATTGAAACATATGTGGAAAATATGCATTTGGATAGAATTGATATAAGTTTTCATTTATTATTTATTATAATACCAACAAAAAATATTCCTACAGGAGTATTTTGGCAAGAAGGTCCATTATTGTGGATACATTTATCTTATTCTCCTAACACTATTCTTACTAGGTATCCTGAGGCTGTAGGACAATTAATACTCAAAGGAATAAAAGCAACAAAGGGAGTGTTTGGAATTTCTCCCAATAAAATTATTACTCCATATACTATGGATCAAATTGATGAGTTAGCTAATGAGCTAAGTACTTGGGCAATAATCATGTGCAAATGTAATGTTTCATTTGATAACCACTTGCCATCTAATCCTTTGTTGTCTTTTTGGTCTTCGCATCCTGTAGTTTTTCTAAAAATGACAAGAAAAACACCTATCATGAATGCTCCAAATATATTCACTGATGGGTCAAATAATGGTACAGCAGCAGTAGTTACCCCTGATCAAACTTTTACATTTTTAGTACCCAAACAATCAGCTCAAAACGTAGAGCTTAATGCAGTATTACAAGCTTTTGTGATGTTTAAACATTCTGTATTTAATTTATTTTCTGATAGTCAGTATATAGTTAATGCTATAGTATCCCTTGAAGATGCTAGTAGGATTTCCCCTTCCTCTACTGTTTTCTCTTTGTTTTCCACTATACAAAGTCTAATCTGGGACAGAAAAGATCCATTCTTTATAGGACATATCAGACCACATACAGGATTGCCTGGAGCTCTTAGTTTGGGCAATGATTTAGCAGATAAAACTACACATGACATACATATTTTCTCTACAATAGAAGAAGCTATGAATTTTCATAAAAGGTTGCATGTCAATGCTAATACTTTACAAAAGCATTTTAAAATAACTAAGGAACAAGCTAGACAAATAATAAAACAATGTCAAAATTGTGTGACCTTTTTACCACAAGTTAATCTTGGAGTCAATCCTAGAGGACTGATACCTAACCATATTTGGCAGATGGACATCACACACTTGCCAGAATTTGGAAAAATAAAATATTTGCATGTTACAGTTGATACTTCTTCTGGATTTTTTATGGGTCCCCTTCATGCTGGAGAAAAAACTCATTGCTTATAAAATTTTGCCACTGTTGGGCATTCCAAAACAGTTAAAAACAGATAATGGCCCTGGCTATACTTCTACCTCTTTTAAACAATTTTGCTCATCATTTAGCATTATTCATATAACAGGAATTCCATACAATCCACAGAGACAAGGAATAGTTGAAAGAGCTCATCAAACTATTAAAATGTACTTATTAAAGCAAAAAGAGGGAATTGGAAAGGGGTATATATCCCCCAAAGATAAACTTAAAATAATCCTTTTTACTCTAAACTTTTTAAATTTGGATTCTTCAGGGCTTAGTGCTGCGAAAAGGCATATGTATCCAAAAAATGTACATAAGTCTAAGGTACTTTGGAAGGATACTCTAACAGAACAATGGAAAGGTCCTAACCCAGTGATTGTCTGGAGTCGGGGTTCTGTTTGTGTGTTTCCACAGGGAGAACAGCAGCCGATTTGGATTCCAGAGAGACTAACCAAAGCGATTTCTACAGACCAAAAAGGAGATAATTTGACTCAAATCCATAACAGCTGATATCCAGAGCTCCAGCTTGGCTATTCTTACATCTGCGACAATGGTTCTCCCACACCTGGAGGCTAATGAATAATGAACATCATTAAAGCCTATTTCAAATGTAAAAAATCTTGGGGCTTGCTTGTGGGAATACCTTCAGACCCATATGCAAGTTACAGAAAAAAGGATGGGATATCCAAAAAAGTGTCAAACCCAGGTGGTAACCAGGATGTCTTTTTTCAATATCTATTTTATTATTGCCCTTTCCCACATCATAAAGTTCTATTTTGTTTTTTGAGTTCATACAGACCTAGGTTAGTGTTTTTCTGATCAGTTCTATTTTTTGACTGTGGAGTTTTTAAACATTGCAATGGAGATTTCACCTGTGGAAAGCTACAAGGCCTTTACTATTATGTTATGTATTGTATGTATTGTGTTATGTGTGCACACTTCTGTTTTGTGTATGTCTATATGTGCGTATGTCCATATATCATATATGAGGAGCGTTCATGAAAAAATGGATCCAAATATTTTTTTATTCACTTGATTTAAATGGTTTAATTTAAATTGGGTAAACAGCTGTTGAGGATTATTTTAATGTGTGCACAAAAAAGGAGGTTAAAGATCTGTTTGTTTACTTTCACCTTTCCTTTTCATTATATTTAATAATTCTGTTCAGGATAATGTAAATTGTTCAGAAAATTGTTTTCTTAGTACCTGTTGAAAAGTTACATAATTTTTTTTTAGCCATCATTGCCAGAATTCCTATCTTCATCCCAGTGCCGGTGAAGACAAAGAAAAAACCAAACTACAGTTTCTACGATAGCTATTAAACTGATGCATCAATGAATAATAACTCAACAAGTAATGCTCAATCAAGGAGTCGATTTACTTTTGGAAGAAATTGACATATTGATGGATTCCTCTGCTTTGAACTGTTTACAGAACTTGCCTGGACTATGTATCACTTGTATGCATTGTGAACTATCTGTTGGTGCAGCGAATTGTGGTAGTGCTGGCGTATCTTTGCAGATGGTGTCATCGGTGGTACAATTTTTCCAAAAAGAGCTGCCATTTGGCTTGGTGTCGTGGCATTTTGCATCCTCCTCCCTTCTGCTAGTGATGGTCTAAAATTTGGGGGCCAACAGAGGTGAGGCAAAGAACCTCATGCCCCCACTGGCACCAAGGCCAAATTTGGGGGCCAACAGAGGTGACGCAAAGAACCTCACCCCCCAACTGGCACCAAGGCCAAATTTGGGGGCCAACAGATGTGAGGCAAAGAACCTCACTCCCCCACTGGTGCAAAGGCCTATCCACAAGTATGGCTGTATGCTGGACTGGTATTCAGTGACTGGTAAGATCCAATTGCAGTGGTACCAACCTAAGACAAAAGGCTGACGCCTTGAGGTCAGCTCATCCGATGACGGGTAAGAACCATATGTAGTATTGGACAACCTAACAGGCACGGTCCCTAAGCCACATGCTTGGTGTTTAATTAAACATTTTTGCCAGAATGGAATGGTTGAGAGGGGACGCCAGCAAGCCATTGAGATGATAATGGTTATGTTAAGCTGTGTATATTAGATCCCTGCTGTCTGCCTCAGCCTGCTACTTTGGAGTTCTTGCACTATTTTAGAGTTCTCACAGGGATTCCTGGAGAGTACGCATTGGTTGGGGAAGTGCCAGAGGAGGGATTTCCAGTGGGTGGTTCCTGGAGGAGCCACATGGCATTTGGGAGAGTTCCTGGGGAGTGTGTGTGGAGTGTGCTGGTGGAGTTCAGAAATAAAGTTTGTTCCTGCTTTAGTGGCTCGTGATTTGTACCCAGCCAGACTGTGGCAGAGCACAAGAGAAGCTTGTGGGTCGGAAGGACAAAAGCCCTGCTCCAGTCACTCCAGAAGCTGACTGGTTTATGCATGGCAGGCCAAACCTTGAGGAGACTAGGGCCTTGCTTCATCCACACAGGAGGGACTGGCTGATCAATGCACCGTGAAAGATAAACTTCCCACCAGAAGTAATGAATGCTTTCAACCTCTAAGATAGTTCTTATACTATAATGCATTGCCACCCATTGCTTCTAGATATATACATAATTCTCTGGTTTTTGCTACTGGTTTGATAACAGTAACTCCTTACTGACTGGACACTGGATAAAAAAAAATTATTTATACTATTTTATCTTGCCTATATAAATTGTCTAGGATTTGTTTAGTGTTAGTTTGGCTTTGTTAATTTATGCTGTTTAACCTGTACTATCCAAAATGTTAGCCTATTATTTAGTTTGGTTTCCTTTGATAAATTTAAGAGGTTCTGTTCTACTCCTATTCCAACCATAGAGATCATGTGAACCATATGTCAAGACAATCCACTATAACCAAAAGGTGGTAAAACATATCTTTAGGACCTGCCCTTCCAGAGGAATGCAATGGATGGATGACTGTTTGGAAAGAGGTTCATTGGGAAGAAGCTTGATTTAGGGGTCACCAATCTTGAGGTGAAGATAACTGATCACCCCAGAGGATTATTGCCACTTATGGTACTGCTACCTGGGCACAAAATGGCAGTTGGAGTTATAGAACTCCTATTTACATGTTAAACAGAATTATTCACTTACAAGCTATATTAGAAATTATTATTAATCAGATTGCCACAGCCTTTGACCTCCTAGCCACACAACAGACCCGATGCAAGTGGCTAACTATCAAAATATCTTGGCATTATATTACCTACTGGCTGTGGAAAAGAATATGTGAAGGGCTCAACAACTCAAGTTGTTGCATCCATTGATAACAATAGACATATAGCCAAAAACATAAGAAAATTAACACTTGTGCTAGTTCATACTTAGAAAGGCCTTAAAGTCTCAGTCCCAAACATGCTTTTGGTAGATGGTTTTCAACTTTTAGTGAATTTAAAAGCTTAACTGGTATAGTGGGTATTCTTCTGTTAACCTGTTTATTGCTCCCATGTTTGGCTCCACTGTGCATTAAAACAATTGGGTACACTATAGAAGCTGCTGTTGAAAGGATGACAACAGCTAAGGTTTGGGCATTATATAAGGCTTTAAAACAAGATAATGGTAATGATGCTCTTAAATTTAAAGGATTAAATTATGGGGAGCATAATTAAAGAGGGGAATTGAAATGGCACCCCCTCTCTCCACAGAAGAGTCTTAATTGGGCTTCTCCAGAAATCTTCACCATGGCTGGCTGATTTTAAGACTGTCAGCAAAAGAGTATGCAAAAGAGTTCAATGTAGATAAACTCCCTATTTTCATGCTGCCCTGTTTACTTGGATGCTGGCGAGGAAGATATCCACACTCAAGGTGCTGAACACCTCCTTACTAGTTTTTCACAAACATTATAAATATAGTAGTTTGTAGAAATGAACAAACAAGGCCTCTGGCCTTGAGCTGGCTTTCACAATTTTAAGATAATTTTAAGATAAGGTACAAATTTCTCTCCATGGTAACAACTGGAAGGGGGAGGAAAGAAAGAAAAGAGAAAGCTCTCCCCTTCTCAGGTGTTGTCCTTGAAGGGTTAACTTGCCCAAAAGAGTGAAAGGAAAAGGTGCTTTTACATGAACTTCTGCAAATTGTGAACTTCTGAGCCCCTCCTCTTACATATTGTGTATAAAACTCTGAAACTCACTGAACTTGGGATTTAGAGGATTGATTGATTACAGCAAAAGCTGTGCCCTCTTCACCTGGCTGCAGCCAAATAAAACTGTTTTCTGCTATCTTCAGTACCTTGCCTCATTTGTTCCTACAACAAGAGTAGTAGGCTTTTAAGTAATAATCTTTCACTATTTTAAGTGTGTTTTATTGGGACTTTAGTTTAGAAGTAAAAAAAAAAAAAAAAGCTTACCAATAACCATAAGTATGCTTTAAAGTTAAAGGTTAATAAAATAATTATATGTATGCTTTAAAGTTAAAAGTTAATAATAGGTCAAGAGACAGGTAGACAATTTGCATAGTCTAGTACCTAGTGATTGAGGTGAAAATGTAAAAGCTTAATCATGATTGTCAAAGATTATAGGAAAATACTTTAAACAATGTGTTCAATGTCTTAGGTGATTAATATATGTCAGAAAATATTGTAACTCTTAAAAATTATGTAAATCAAAAAAGTTTTGGGCTTGCTGCTACCCATTAACTACATTAATAAATACCTGTAAAAAATGTAAAAAATAAAGGCCTCTCTAGGGGCAGCAGATCTTTCTGAAGGATGCTTGTAACTTTCACCCTATAATCCTGTCTCCTCTTCTTTCACTGAGGCCACTTATCCTTCAATACCCAGTGCCACTCATACTTCAGGACCCCTGGATCTCTGCTGGGGCTGGTCCCAGGCAATAGTAATTTAATTTTTCTTCTTTTAAATTTAAAGTTGACTCTGTTGATGATCTGTATTGAAGTTTAGAAATAATATATAGAATCATAAATGCTTGTGATTTGTGCTAATATTCTCATAGTACGCTATACCAAAGGAAAAAAACAGATATCATAATCCTATAATTAGGCTCATGGCAAAATTGCAAGTAAGTTATTTTTAATTGCTTATACTCTAGGTTCTGGGATACTGGTACCTTTCACCTCTTTTTTATTTTAAATGTTAATACTAGAAACTTTAAAATTTTACTTGTGCCTCATTTTTTTGTAGGGGAGTGGGGACATTGCTGCCTCAGGGAATTACTTATGAGTTGAAATCTCAAACTGTTTCTCATAAGACCAGATAAAAGAAATATTAAATAAAAGTTTAAAGTAATTGTGGGTGACAGAGCTGCCCCACGCGCCTGCAGGGTAGGCGGACCTGCGACCTACCAGCAGAGCAGGTCCAGCGGCCTGCTGAGGGGCAGGCCCGCCCCCTCCCCCGTGCCTGCAAGGTAGGCGGAACTGTGACCACAGGCAGATCAGGCGCAGTGGCCTGCTGAGGGGTGGAGCCGCCCCCTCCCCCCACACCTCCAAGGTAGGTGGACCTGCGACCCACCAGCAGGTCAGGTCCAGCAACCTGCGGAGGGACAGAGCTGCCCCACGTGCCTGCAGGGTAGGCAGACCTGCGACCCACCAGCAGCACAGGTCCAGCAGCCTGCTGAGGGGCAGGCTCGCCCCCTCCCACAGTGCCTGCAAGGTAGGCGGACTTGCGACCCACCGGCAGGTCAGGCCCAGCAACCTGCGGAGTGACAGAGCTGCCCCACGTGCCTGCAGGGTAGGCAGACTTGCGACCGACCAGCAGAGCAGACCTAGTGGCCTGCCAGCGTGGTAGACAGATCACCCCAATTGGAGGAGGATCACAGCCACTACCTGCCCTGCAAGGGAGTTTTTTCAACTATACAAGATTAATATAAATAAATAGAGGGAAAATTTCAAAAACACAACAGTTTCACCAAGCAGAAAGAAATGCGAGCAGTATGAAAAGACAAGGAAAGAAAGGACCACAAGCAATGCAGGTAAACTCAACTCTAGAAGAGGTAATAGCTGCAACAGATGGAATGTCAGACAAAGAATTCAGGATATACATGCTTCAGATGATCTGGAGTCTCAAGGAAGACATGAGACAGCAAAATCAGACAATGAAAGACCACTTTGACAATGAATTACATAAACAAATCCAAGAAGCAAAAGATCAATTACACAGGGAGTTAGAGGTAATAAAAAAACAAACAAATAGAAATCCTAGAAATGCAGGAAGCAATAAACCAACTTAAAAATTCAATTGAGAATACTACCAGCAGAGTAGAACACTTAGAAGATAGAACATCAGACAATGAAGACAAAGTATTTCAACTTGAAAAGAACAGCAAGACTGTTAAGAAACCATGAGCAGAACATCCAAGAAATATGAGATCACATAAAGCGACCAAACTTAAGAGTCATTGGGATACAGGAAGGCATAGAGGTCCAAACCAAAGGAATAAACAATCTATTTAATGAAATAATATGAGAAAACTTCCCAGACTTGAAGAATGAGACAGAATCCCAAATCTAGAAGCCTACAGGACGCCGAACGTGCAAAACCATAAGAGATCCACACCTAGACACATTATAATGAAGATGCCCAACATACAGAATAAGGAGAGAATTTTAAAAGCTACAAGAGAAAGGAAGCAGATTACATTTAGGGGTAAACCAATCAGGATAACAGCTGATCTTTCAACAGAGACTCTAAAAGCTAGAAGATCCTGGAATAACATATTTCAAACACTGAAAGGAAATGGGTTCCAACCAAGAATCATGTATCCAGTGAAATTAAGCTTCAGGATGGAAGATGAAATTAAAACTTTCCACGATAAACAAAAGTTAAAAGAATTTGCAGCTAGAAAACCATCTCTTCAAAAAATCCTTGGCAAAACATTACAGGAAGAGGAAATGGAAAATAACAATGAAAACCAACAGTGGGAGGTAGGACAGTAAAGGGGGGAAAATAATCAACGAGGAAAACAAATCAGGTTTAGTTACATTAATAAACAAATATGGCTGGAAGAACAAACCATATCTCAATAATAACCCTAAATGTTAATGGCTTAAACTCACCAATTAAGAGACACAGGCTAGTTGAATGGATCACAAAACAAGACCCAACAATATGCTGCCTACAGGAGACGCATTTGATAGGAAAAGATATACATAGACTGAAGGTGAAAGGTTGGGAAAAATCATATCACTCATATGGACTGCGGAAACAAGCAGGAGTGTCCATACTCATAACAAATAAAATAGATTTCAAGCCAAAGTTAATCAAAAGGGATAAAGAGGGACACTACATAGTGCTCAAGGGAACCATACACCAAGACATAACAATCATAAATATATATGCCCCAAACAAAGGTGCTGCTATGTTCATCAAGCAAACTCTTCTCAAGTTTAAGAGTCTAATAGACCACCATACAATAATCATGGGAGACTTCAACACATCTCTCTCACCACTGGACAGATCTTCCAAACAAAAGTTGAATAAGGAAACTATAGAACTCAATAACACAATTAACAACCTAGACTTAATTGACATATATAGAATATACCACCCAACATCAAGCAGTTACACTTTTTTCTCAGCAGCACATGGATCCTTCTCAAAAATAGATCATATATTATATCACAGGGCAACTCTTAGACAATATAAAGGAGTAGAGATAATACCATGCATCTTATCTGATCATAATGGAATGAAACTGAAAATCAACGATAAAAGAAGGAAGGAAAAATCATGCATCACTTGGAGAATGAACAATAGGTTACTGAATGATCAATGGGTTTTAGAAGACATCAAGGAGGAAATTAAAAAATTCTTAGAGTTAAATGAAAACACAGACACAACATATCGGAATCTATGGGACACATTGAAAGCAGTTCTAAGAGGAAAATTCATTGCTTGGAGTTCATTCCTTAAAAAAAGAAAAAAAACAACAAATAAATGATCTCATACTTCATCTCAAAATCCTAGAAAAAGAAGAGCAAAACAACAGCAAAAGAAGTAGAAGGCAAGAAATAATTAAAATCAGAGCTGAAATTAATGAAATTGAAACAAAAGAAACAATTGAAAAAATTGACAAAACGAAAAGTTGGTTCTTTGAAAAAATAAATAAAATCGACAGACCCTTAGCCATGCTAATGAAGAGAAGAAGAGAGAGAACTCAAATTACTAGCATATGGGATGAAAGAGGCAATATCACAACAGACACTTCATAAATACAGAAGATAATCAGAAATTATTTTGAATCCTTATACTCCAATAAAATAGAAGATAGTGAAGGCATCGATAAATTTCTTAAGTCATATAATCTGCCCAGATTGAGTCAGGAGGATATAGACAACCTAAATAGACCAATATCAATTGAGGAAATAGAAGAAACCATCAAAAGATTACCATCTAAGAAAAGCCCAGGACCGGATGGGTATACAGCAGAGTTTTACAAAACCTTTAAAGAGGAACTAATACCAATACTTTTCAAGCTATTTCAGGAAATAGAAAAAGAGGGAGAACTTCCAAATTCATTCTATGAGGCCAACATCACCCTGATTCTGAAACCAGGCAAAGACACTTCAAAGAAAGAAAACTAAAGACCAATATCTCTAATGAACCTAGATGCAAAAATCCTCAATAAAATTCTGTCGAATCGAATACAAAAACATATCAAAAAATTGTGCACCATGATCAAGTAGGATTCATCCCTGGTATGCAAGGCTGGTTCAATATACGGAAATCAATAAATGTTATTCACCACATCAATAGACTTAAAAATAAGAACCATATGATCATCTCGATAGATGCGGGAAAAGCATTGGACAAAGTACAGCATCCCTTTATGTTCAAAACTCTAGAAAAACTAGGGATAACAGGAACATACCTCAACATTGTAAAAGCAATTTATGCCAAGCCTCAGGCTAGCATCATTCTGAATGGAGAAAATTGAAGGCATTCCCTCTAAAATCTGGAACAAGACAGGGATGCCCTCTCTCACCACTTCTGTTCAACATAGTTCTCGAAACACTGGCCAGAGCAATTAGACAGATGAAAGAAATTAAAGGCATAAAAATAGGAAAAGAAGAACTTAAATTATCACTATTTGCAGATGACATGATTCTATACCTAGCAGACCCAAAAGGGTCTACAAAGAAACTATTAGAGCTAATAAATGAATTCAGCAAAGTGGCAGGATATAAAATCAATACGCATAAATCAAAGGCATTCATGTATATCAGCGACAAATCCTCTGAAATGGAAATGAGGACAACCACTTCATTCACAATATCCTCAAAAATAATAAAATACTTGGGAATCAACCTAACAAAAGAGGTGAAAGACTTATTCAATGAAAACTACAGAAACCTAAAGAGAGATATAGAAGACCTTAGAAGATGGAAAAATATACCCTGTTCATGGATAGGCAGAACTAACATCATCAAAATGGCGATATTACCAAAAGTTCTCTATAAGTTCAATGCAATGCCAATCAAAATCCCAACAGCATTTCTTGTAGAAATAGATAAAACAATCATGAAATTCATATGGAAAAAGAAAAGACCCAGAATAGCAAAAACAATGCTAAGCAGGAAGTGTGAATCAGGCGGTATAGTGATACCAGACTTCGAACTATACTATAGAGCAATAGTAACAAAAACAGCATGGTACTGGTACCAAAACAGGCAGATGGACCAATGGTACAGAGTAGAGGACACAGAAACCAATCCACAAAATTACAACTATCTTATATTTGATAAAGGGGCTAAAAGCATGCAATGGAGGAAGGATAGCATCTTCAACAAATGGTGCTGGGAAAACTGGAAATCCATATGCAACAAAATGAAATTGAATCCCTTTCTCTCACAATGCACAAAAGTTAACTCAAAATGGATCAAGGAGCTTGATATTAAATCAGAGACACGGCATCTGATAGAAGAAAAAGTTGGCTATGATCTACATACTGTGGGGTCGGGCTCCAAATTCCTCATAGGACACCCATAGCGCAAGATTTAACAACTAGAATCAACAAATGGGACTTACTCAAACTAAAAAGTTTTTTCTCACCAAAAGAAACAATAAGAGAGGTAAACAGGGAGCCTACATCCTGGGAACAAATTTTTACTCCTCACACTTCAGATAGAGCCCTAATATCCAGAGTATACAAAGAACTCAAAAAATTAGACAATAAGATAACAAATAATCCAATCAACAAATGGGCCAAGGACATGAACAGACACTTCTCAGAGGAGGACATACAATCAATCAGTAAGTACATGAAAAAATGCTCACCATCGCTAGCAGTCAGAGAAATGCAAATCAAAACCACCCTAAGATACCATCTCACTCCAGTAAGATTGGCAGCCATTAGGAAGTCAAACAACAACAAGTGCTGGAGAGGATGTGGGGAAAAGGGTACACTTGTTCATTGTTGGTGGGACTGCAAATTGGTGCAGCCAATTTGGAAAGCAGTATGGAGATTTCTTGGAAAGTTGGGAATGGAACCACCATTTGACCCAGCTATTCCCCTTCTCGGTCTATTCCCTAAAGACCTAATAAGAGCATGTTACAGGGACACTGCTACATCGATGTTCATAGCAGCACAATTCACGATAGCAAGATTGTGGAACCAATCTAGATGCCCTTCAATAGATGAATGGATAAAAAAAATGTGGCATTTATACACAATGGAGTATTACTCTGCATTAAGAAACGACAAAATCATAGAATTTGGAGGGAAATGGATGGCATTAGAGCAGATTATGCTAAGTGAAGCTAGCCAATCCTTAAAAAACAAATGCCAAATTACTTCATTGATATAAGGGGAGCAACTAAGGACAGGGTAGGGACGAAGAGATAGAGAAGAAGATTAACATTAAACAGGGATGAGAGGTGGGAGGGAAAGGAAGAGAGAAGGGAAATTGCATGAAAATGGAAGTTGATCCTCAGGGTTATACAAAATTACATATAAGAGGAAAGGAGGGGTAAGAGAAGAATAATACAAGTGGAAGAAATGATTTACAGTAGAGGGGATAGAGAGAGAAGAGGGGAGGGGAGGGGAGGGGAGGGGAGGGGGATAGTAGAGAATAGGATAGACAGCAGAATACATCAGACACTAGAATGGCAATATGTAAATCAATGGAAATGTAATTGATGTAACTGATGTGATACAGCAATCTGTATACGGGTTAAAAATGGGAGTTCATAACCCACTTGAATCAAACTGTGAAATATGATATATTAAGAACTGTGTAATGTTTTGAACTACCAACAATAAAAAAAAGAAAAAAAGAAAGTAATTGTGATATTTCATTTTTATAAAAATATATACATATGTATTTACAAATTGATTTAACCTTATATTCAGTGACAAATATAAATTCACTTCTATCTGGGTTTTATCTATGTATTCGGAGAAAACTCTGCCATGAAATAATTCCATCCTGAGGTACTTATTGCAATTCACAGGGGGGAAAAAACATTCCAGGGCTGTGGAGCAGTTAATATCAGTTAATATCTGTAATATCAGTTACTTGAAAAGCCATCACAGGAGAATTTGAGACCCTGTCCCATAACTCTATTTATGTTTCTATCCATTCATTAATCAATTAATCTGTGGTCATGGGGCTCTGTAGTGAATACCCATGAATCTGATCCCCAGTGGTTTTTTTTCTTATTGGGAATTAAATTCAGGGGCACATGACCACTGACCACATCCACAGCCCTGTTTGTGTTTTATTTAGACACAGTATCTCACTGAGCTTCTTAATGCCTTGCCATTGCTGAAGCTGGCTTTGAACTCACCATCCTCCTGCCTTAGCCTCTCCAGTTGCTAGGATTACAGGCATGTACCACTGCAATTGGTGGATCCCAGTCTTTTAAAACAGAGCAGCCAAAAACCTGTCTTTGTGACCTTATTTGTTTCTGGTCTGGATACAATTTACTGTCACTCAAACAGTAGGCCTACCAGGCTCAATTTTGGAGGAAGTGCCTGAAGCCCTTTCCAATCTGACACTTAGGTGAGAACTGTCCAATCCTCATAGGGCGGGCTTCCACAATCTTTGGTTCCTTTGTTTCTGGAGGCTGCCATTCTTTGAATCCATTTCTATGCTTCCAGTCCTACATCAGGAGCCCCAAGTTTCTGTGCTACACAGGAGCTGAAAGAACACTAAGCAGGAACACTAAGCATCCTGAAAGCCAGAAAATGGTAAGTGTGTGATCTTATTTTAAGACTGGGTAGGAAGGCTGTTTGAAGCCAGTTGGACTGGCAATGGCAGGAGCTGGAATTGTTGGCCAGAAATTCCTCATTATTGTCTTCAATGTCTGGTGGCCAGAGGGTCTCTCCATGGCAGGTCAGCTTTTAGTTTTCTCTGACTAGTCTAGTGGAGCTTAGATCAGTATTTGAGACCCCAGGTCTTTTGTTCCAACATTGTATGGTGTTTTCCGGTATTTCCTGAATTCCCGTGTGGGCATCTGTGTGCCATTAGCTCAGCATGTCCCCAGATTGTGTGGTGAAGACTGGGATAATCATCAGAAAAGGACCCCAACTTCACTAGCTGTGTTCTTGCATGAGAGAAGCTGTCATTTCTGGGACCCCTGATTTTGCTCCTCCTGATTTTTTTTTTTGTTGTTGTTTATAGTTTGTTTATTTTAGACCAGGAATTATTCCCTGGGGTGTTTATCTACTGACCCACATTCTCAACCTCTTTTTATATTTTTATGTGGATACAGTGTCTCACTTAGTTTCTTAGCACCTCACTAAATTGCTGAGGCTGGCTTTAAACTCACCATCCTCATGCCCCCTGAGTTTTCTAAATGTAGGCTAAGCAGTATCTCAAATCCAGAATGGCTATCTGATATCCATAACTTCAGTTTAGCTATCCATAGGTCTGAGATTAAATCCCTAAATTTCCAGCTCTCTCTTCACATTCTTAAAGCCAGGGTTCCCTGCTCACCTTGATTGAGAAAAAAAATAAAATAGTAAAATGACCAGGCCACTGAATAATGGGCATCTTTCAACCACACCTAGAGGCTAATGGATAGATATGTTAATGAGCACCATTAAGGCTGATTTCAAATGTGAAAAACCTTGAGGTTTACTTGTGGGAACACCTTCTACAAAATTCTTTGTACTAGGGGTAAACCCAGATGAAAGTCACTGGAAGGAGGATGGGATACAGAAAGGACAAACGTGAACCCAGTTGGTAGTCAGGATGCCTTTTTCAATACCTATTTTAAATATATTTTGGCCCAGGCTCTGCCAAATACCATATATAAACTCCAAAGCTGGTACACAAAAATGGGTTTTCTGCTTTACACCCTCTCCCTCATTGTGGGAGTTCTATTTCTTCTTGCTAAAATAAATCATATTCTTTTTACTCTTACCTTCCCTGAGTGTCCATAGATTTTGAAGCCAATTTAAAGATAGGTAGTTAGTGTAGTTAGGTATATCAGGTCTAATATTAAGTAAAATCGAAAATGACCTGATGATGGTTGATATATTCTATATATGTCGGTTAAGTCTAGGTTATTAATTGTGTTATTGAGTTCTTATAGTTTCTTTATTCAACTTTTGTTTGGAAGATCTGTCCAATGGTGAGAGAGGCATGTTGAAGTCACCCATAGTTATTGTGTCATGGTATATTTGACTCTTGAACTTGAGGAGAGTTTGTTTTATGAATGTAGCAGCAACATTGTTTGGTGCATAAATATTAATAATTGTTATGAATTGTTGTTGAATGGTTCCCTTTAACAGTATATAGTGTCCTTTTTTATCCCTTTTGATTGACTTAGGCTTGAAGTCGATTTTATTCGATATGAGGATGGCCATCCCTGCTTGCTTCCGAGGACCATGTGAGTGGTATGATTTTTCCCAACCTTTCACCTTCAGCCTGTGTATGTATTTTCCTATCAGATGAGTCTCCTGGAGGCAGCATATTGTTGGGTCTGATTTTTTAATCTAGGTCACCAGCCTATGTCACTTTATTGGTGAGTTTAAACCATTAACATTTAGGGTTACTATTGATATATGGTTTGTACTTCCCATCATGTTTGTTTATTTTTCCCTCTTTGATTAGTTTCCCCCCCCCATTTACTGAGGTACTTCCCACTGTTGGTTTTGGTTGTTGTTTTTCATTTCCTCTTCGTGTATTGTTTTACCCAAAATGCTTTGCAGTGCTGGCTTTTCTGGCTTCGAATTCTTTTAACTTTTGTTTATCATGAAAGATTTTTATTTTGTTGTCAAACCTGAAGCTTAGTTTTGCTGGATATAATATTCTTGGCTGGCACCCATTATCTTTCAGCGTTTGAAATATGTTGTTCTAGAATCTTCTTGCTTTCAGCATCTGTGATGAGAAGTCAGCCGTTAACCTAATTCATTTACCCCTGAATGTAATCTGCCTCCTTTCTCTTGTAGCTTTTAATATTCTCTCCTTGTTCTGTATGTTGGATATCTTCATAATAATGTGTCTTGGAGTTGGTCTATTATGGTTTTGTATGTTCAGCGTCCTGTAAGCTTCTAGGATTTGGACAACTGTTTCATTTTTTATGTCTGGAAAGTTTTCTAAAATTATTTCATTTAACAGATTGCTCATTCCTTTGGTTTGGACCTCTATACCTTCCTCTATCCCAATGACTCTTAAGTTTGTTTGTTTGTTTATGTTTTCCCATATCTCTTGGATGTTTTGCTCTTGGTTTCTTACCAGCCTTTCTGAGTTGACTAGACTCTTTTTGAGATGATATATTTTGTCTTCATAGTCTTGATGTTCTGACTTCTACTTGATGTACTCTACTGGTAATACTCTCATTTGAGTTTTTAATTTGGTTTATAATTTCCTTCATTTCTAGGGTTTCTGTTTAATTTTTTTTATAACCTCTATTTCCCAGTAGAGTTGTTCTTTTGCTTCTTGAATTTGTTTATGTAATTTATTGTCGAAGTGATCTTCCATTGTTTGCATTTCTTATCTAATGACCTCTTTAAGATTCCATTCCATCTGAATCAGGTATACCTTGAATTCTTTATCTGACATTTCTCTGATGCCTCTAGCTTCTCCTGTAAATTTAAGCTGTTCTGCATTGTTTGTGTTCCTTTTCTTCCTTGTTTTTTCATGATGCTCACATTACTTTCCAGCTCTGTTTGACTGCTGTGTTACTATTTTCTCCTATAAATTTGTTTTGGTTTTGTATAGCTCCAGGATCTCTCCTTTGTGATGGGTGACAATGTCTAGAGATGTTGGGTTTAATTTTAATTTAAAGTAAATTTATTCATTTCATAAAAGGCATATGGATTCTGATGGTGTATAGAGAACTGCGGTTTGGTCTTAGGACTTTATGTTTAGGTCAGATGATGTGATGATATGGGGGTTAGTACATCTTAGCTACCTTGGAAGATTGCTCTACCAAAGGGGGATATTAACAGGAGAATAGACAGGAGTATTTGGGAGTAACTAGGGATTTGGGAGCACTATAGACAGCCTCGGAACATTCACCTATTTGCATAAATTACACATAATAGAAGTCATAATGCTTGGGAGGAAAGGTAGGGGAAGGGGAAGGAAGAAATCAATAAAGAGAATGAGAGAGAGAAAAATAAGTAGAAAAAAAGAAAAGGAAAAAATAAAAATTATAAAAGAAAAAAATGCACTCAGAGTTCTATTATCTTCTCCTCCAATAGGGGTAGCCATGCTTTCTGGGCCAAGTTTCTGACCTCAAGATGCAGGAAACAATCTGTGTGAGGCGGCTCTTCTTCCCCAGCTGGGTGACTCTCCAATCCTGGTTGCCCAGGGCCACTCCTGGTCTCCAGGCTCCCCACTTCTCCTGCCAGCCAGGCCCCACTCACTGGTGCCATTCTCCACAGATCTAGCTATGCTCCAGGCCTGCAGCCTCCTGGATGCCCTGCTCTCTTGAACAACTGGGCGCTCTCTCTATTTGCCATTCACCCAGACCCCAAGGTGGTGGAGTGCAGGAGTTGGAGACCACAGCTTATTCTGCCTGATTCTCTCTGATAGCCATGCCCCCAAGAGCTGGTGAGAAAGGTTTCTGTTTTTATCACTGGTGGGAGGGGAAGTTGGAGGTCAGGTGCCCCTCCTGTTTCACTCAGCTCCAATAATCACGCCCATGGAGAGCTGGGGAGAGACTTTTTAGTTTTCCCAGCTGTATGGATATGGGGGGCTGCAGGTCACACACCTGTTGTCGCAGAATTTTCTGCTAAGCAATCCCATCTGCTAAACGCTGATGAAGTCAGTTCTTTGCTATGGTGGACACTGGTTTCCTTGCTGGGATGTCTGATGGGAAGGATGGGTCTGGGCTGTTTCTCTCCTAAGTCCTAGCCTTAGATCTCTGTCTGTTGGCCTGTGGAGGTGCAGCTGGCATCTCCTCAAAGGATCCAAAGTTTTGTTTCTCTGCGACGCTCATGGGTCACCATAGCATTGAGTCACTTCTGGCTGCAGTGGGTTGTTGATCAGCCAGCCAGTACCTCCGTTAAGGATGGCTTGGATTCACTCGCATCTAAGCATGCTGCAGCCTCTGAGATGTTCAAACTCCTCCCCTAGGTTTCACAGTAGCCCAATTTGGCTGAACATTCCTGACAAGACAGCATCTGGCCGCTCTGAACTCGCTCTCTGCAAGCACAGTGGAGCAGGATATGGGATGGCTACCTCCCCACCTGCTGCCATGTTGAATTCTGAAAATTCTTCTTTAAACTATATTGATCACAGGGAGCAGGCATTGTGAAATACTAGTATTCATTACATAGCAGAAAAATTTCACAGAATATCCAGTATAAGCATTCATATAAAGCTCTGATGAGAAAATTTTGGAAGAATAAATATTTAAATTATATTAAAGAAACTATTCTATAATATTAATATATTACAATGGTTTTACCTAGAGGTATTTGGAAATTAGCAGATTTTCTAGGGAGCCCTCAAATACAAATAAATGCCAGGTTATGCATATCCTCACAGGTACTGTGGAATACTTTGTAGGGATTCTGACTGTGGAAATATACAGAGAAGCATTCCTCTGGTGAGCAAACTCCCAGGTCAGGGGTAACAGGCACTCTGTTTTACACCCTTAGAATGCCCTTCAATTTTCCCTAGGAACTAGTAATGTAATTGAAGACATGGCAATATCAAGCTGCTATGGCAATGCCCTGCTCAAAAAGGCTCTGCACTAGAGTCTTACAGCTTCAAACAGGATCTCTCAAAGACAGCTCCTGGGAATAAAGGGACTCTCTTTTTAGACAAGCACAATGTTTCACTGAGCCTGAAAGTCTCTGCATAACAGTAAGTTTATACAAAGGACTTTCTTGAGAGCTACACAAAACTCCTAACATTGCACATTGCAACTTAGTATATAACTGAGAAATAAGCTGAATAATGTTGCTAACATTGTAACCTGCCTAGTAATAAAATGAACAATATGCACTAATGATGCCAATGACCCAAATTAGCCTGTTGGTATAAATAAAGCTTGGCAGCTAGGCCTCTCTGCCACTATGCCACTTTTCTTGTCTCTTGCCTCTGTCTTCTTTTTATTTTCCTACAATACTTAGTTTATTTGAATGTAGGGAGATCACTGGAGAACAAGAAGGAGCTTAAATAATTGATATGCAAGGTAAATATAGAGCATGGAATGCTCTTTAATGATTGCAACAGAAACAAACCTAGGCTTAAAAAAATATTTTCTGTCAAATTTTAGCTTATTGATTAACATTTTACAATGTGAATTCCTCTTTGACATTTGGATCTCTTCTCTGTATTCTTTGCTTTCTTGATTTCTACCCACTGTGATATCTCTACTGTCAGTTTTCTCTTCAAGTCCCAGGTTATTTCTTTGGGGACAGAGAGGTGATCAAGGATTACTTAGAGACAGAAAAATTTTTTGATGGAAAATGAAATGTGTCATATCTTGTTATTTTTCTTGGTAACTACAGAAGTCCTCATTAGGAAAAAAACAAAAAGAAAATATCCTATAAGATTCTACACAATTATTTTCCCAAACTTTTTTATCCAGACAACATTATTAAAATAATTTGAAACCATTTTCATTCTCTACATTGTTACCACTACTTAGAAAAGATAAATTAAACATAAAAAGAAAAATTAAACATAAAAAGAAAGAAAAATCTTTAACATTTTCTTTTCTACATTAAAAAATGCCAATCTTTGTCCTAAAAACAAGAATCTAAAACCTTTTTCATGCAGAATAGAAATTTCCATAAGACACTCTACAAAGTTAAAAAATTAAACCTTGGTTTTGAATTAGAAATTCTGACTTAAACTTAGGCTCACCAATAAAGAGTAGGTTTCTACAGATCTCTAACATCACATCTTCATACAAAGTCTGCTGAGAAGGGTCCAGGCATTTCCATTCCTCTTCAGAAAAATCCATGACCACATCCCTTAATGTCAATGGTTCCTGAAATATAAATGAGTAAATACATATCACATAAACCATATGATTAATGGCATAGTGTTTAATTTTATACAAATTGTAATGAAAGTTAAAAGAGGTGGCTTTCACAAATGGTAGTGACCTCAACCATTCAATAAGATACTTTTTTGTGGTGCTGGGGATTGAACCCAGGGCCTTGTGTATGCAAGGCAAGCATTCTACCAACTGAGTTATATCCCCAGCCCTAATAATTAGTTATAAGCAGTAAAATTGGTGGATAAAGTTGGTATAATGGAACCCAGGGAGTAGCATATGTGAAGTAAAACACTGAAGCAAAGAAGTGGAAAAAAGAATCCAACATAATCTCAAAGGATGAATAATAGTAGCAATTAGTTATTAAATATTCAAAAGAAGCACAAAAAAAACAAAGCAATGATACTTGAGACATGCATAGCAAAATTATAAGTAATAACTTTACTCATACGACAGTGGTCACCTCAGTGTGTAGAAGACATATGAGATCACTAAAGAAACACCAAAACTTCCAACAGTCCACATATTTATTTGAATGGTCATCTCCAAAGTTGTCTATATTCTCATTATTTAAACTTACCATAAAACAAGTACTGTATTTTTTTAAAAAAAATTACTTTTACTTCTTCAGGTCACAAAATCACAACTCACTTCTAAAACAGTAGAAAAAAATTTTAACTATTTTGTAATACTTAACTATTTAAGTATTACAAAACACTTAGGAACTTGGGTCAACTTGAATTACATGGCAAAATGTTATAAAAAATAAAAAAGCAAATTAAGTAAATATACTGTTAATCTCTCAGTTCATAAGGAAACTGACACATCAGGTTTAACATTCCCAGATTTGTAAAACCACTCTCACTGTGAAACTGTATCCTCACCTGGCTCATTTCAAAGTAGGAAGTGAGAGAATACTAAGCAGTTAACAAAAAAATTCTGAAATGTTCTGGCACCCTAAATGCCTCCTTGACAGCATGGAAATACTACTTTTTCCAGGGTCTCCAACATCACTAGTGAAAACATACATACTAAAGTTAGTTTAAGATGCTTATCTGTGATGCATTTTTTCTGCATTATTATTATTATTATTATTATTATTATTTAGATTTTAACCCAGGGTTGGTATATCTTAGCAACTTTGGAAGATTGCTCTACTGAAGGGGGATATTAACAGGAGAATGGACCTGAGTGTTTGGGGGTAGTTAGAGATGTGGGAGTACTATAGACCACATCGGAAGATTCACCTATATGCATTTAGTAAATTACACATAATTGAAGTCATAATGCTTGGGAGGAAAGGTAGGGGAAGGGGAAGGAAGAAGCCACTAAAGAGAGAGAGAGAAAGAAAAATAGGAAGAATAAAGGAAAAGGGGGAAAATTAAAAATTGAAAAAAACATAAATGCAGTCTTAAGAATTTGATTATCTTCTCTTCCAGTAGGAGGAGCTCTGCCCTCTGGGCCAAGCTTCTGCCCTCAAGACACAGGAAACAATCCCTGTGAGATGGCTCCTCCTCCCCAGCTGGGTGTCTCACCAATCCTGGTTGCCCAGGGCCATTCTTGGCCTCCAGTGCCCCCCGCTTCTCCTGCCCACCAGGCCCCACTCACCCGTGCCATTCTCCACAGATCTAGCTACACTCTGGCCCTACAGCCTCTTGAACGACTGGGCACTCTCTCTGTTTGCTATTCACCCAGACCCCGAGGTTGTGGAGTGTGGGATCTGGGGGCCATCAGCTTATTTTGCCTGATTCCCTTCAGTAGCCACAACCCTGGGAGCTGGCGAAAAAGGCCTCGGAGGAGGGAGGGGGAAATGGTGGTCATGTGCCCCTCCTGACTCCCTTGGCTCCAATAATCATGCTCACGGAGGGCTGGGGAGAGATTTTTGAGATTTCCCAGCTGTAGGTGGAGGGAGGGTTGAGGGTCACACACCTGTGGTTGCCAATTTTGCTGTGGAGCAATCCATCTGCCGAACTCTGATAATGTCAGTTCTCTGCCATGGTGGACGCCGGTTTCCTTGCCATGGTGTCTGATGGGAAGGGTGGGTCTGGTCTGTCTCTCCTAAATCCTGCCTCGGCTCTTGGTCCACTGGCCCATGGAGGCTCGGTTGGCATCACCTCAAAAGATCCTCCAAAGAAATAGAAGAAGACCTTAGAAGATGGAAAGATATACCTTGTTCATGGATAGGTAGAACTAACATCATTAAAATGGTGATATTACCAAAAGTACTCTATAGGTTTAATGCAATGCCAATCAAAATCCCAAAGCTATTTCTCACAGAAATAGAAAAAGCAATCATGGAATTCATCTGGGAAAATAAAAGATCCAGAATAGCAAAAGCAATTCTAAGCAGGAAGAGTGAAACAGGCGGTATAGCGATACCAGAGTTTAAACTATACTACAGAGCAATAATAACAAAAACAGCATGGTACTGGTACCAAAACAGGTGGGTAGACCAATGGTACAGAATAGAGGATACAGAGACCACGCCACAAAATTACAACTACCTTATATTAAACAAAGGTGCTAAAAGCATGCAGTGGAGAAAGGATATCATCTTCAACAAATGGTGCTGGGAGAACTGGAAATCCATATGCAACAAAATGAAACTGAATCCCTGTCTCTCACCATGCACAAAAGTAAACTCAAAATGGATTAAGGAGCTAGGAATCAAACCAGAAACTCTGTGTCTAATAGGAGAAAAAGTTATTCTAATTTCCACCTCGTGGGGTCGGGTTCCAATTTCCTCAATAGGACACCTATAGCACAAGAGTTAAAATCAAGAATCAACAAATGAGACTCACTCAAACTAAAAAGTTTTTTCTCAGCAAGAGAAACAACAAAAGCCTACATCCTGGGAACAAATTTTTACTCCTCACACTTTAGATAGAGCTCTAATCTCCAGAGTATACAAAGAACTCAAAAATTAAACAATAAGAAAACAAATAACCCAATCAACAAATGTGCCAAGGATCTGAACAGACACTTCTCAGAGAAGGATATACAATTAATCAACAAATACATGAAAAAATGCTCACCATCTCTAGCAATCAGAGAAATGCAAATTAAAACCACTCTAAGGTACCATCTCATTCCAGTAAGATTGGCAGCCATTATGAAGTAAAACAACAACAAGTGCTGGTGGGGTTGTGGGGAAAAGGGTACACTTGTACATTGCTGGTGGGACTGCAAATTGGTGCGGCCAATTTGGAAATCAGTGTGGAGATTCCTCGGAAAGCTGGGAATGGAACCACCATTCGACCCAGCTATTCCCCTTCCAGGACTATTCCCAAAAGACCTAAAAAGAGCATACTACAGGGATAGAGCTTCATCAATGTTCATAGCAGCACAATTCACAACAGTTAGACTGTGGAACCAACCTAGATGCCCTTCAGTAGATGAATGGATAAAAAAAAATGTGCCATATATACACAATGGAATATTACTCAGCACTAAAAAATAACAAAATCATGGCATTTGCAGGGAAATGGATGCAATTAGAGCAGATTATGCTAAGTGAAGTCAGCCAATCCCTAAAAAACAAATGCCAAATGTCTTCTTTGATATAAGGCAGGGGGCGACTCAAAACAGAGCAGGGAGGAAGAGCATGAGAAGAAGATTACCATCAAACAGGGATGAGAGGGCTGGGGATGTGGCTCAAGTGGTAGCGCGCTCGCCTGGCATGCATGCGGCCCAGGTTCGACCCTCAGCACCACATACAAACAAAGATGTTGTGTCCACTGAAAACTAAAAAATAAATATTAAATCTCTCTCTCTCTCTCTCTCTTAAAAAAAAACAGGGATGAGAGGTGGGAGAGAATGGAAGAGAAAAGGGGAATTGCACGGAAGATGGCAGGAGACCCTCATTGTTATACAAAATTACATATAAGATGGTGTGGGGGGGACAAAAAAGAGAGAGAAATGTGTTACAATAGATGGGGTAGAGAGAGGTGATGGGAGGGGAGGGGAGGGAACAGGGGGATAGGAAGGGCAGCAGAATACAACAGACACTAGTATGGCCCTATGTATAAATGTGGCTGTATAACCAATATGATCCTGTAATCTGTACACGTGGGAATAATAAGAATTCTTACCCCCATTTGAATCCAATGTATGATATGTCAAGATCATTGTAATGTTTTGAGCAACTAATAAAAAAGAAGAAGAATTTTCAGGGCTGAGTCTGTAGTTTAGTGGCAGAAGGCTTTCCTCACACATGTGAGGTACTGTGTTTGATCCTTAGCACTACATAAAAGTAAACAGATAAAACAAATGCATTCTGTCCACCTGTAACTACAAAATAATTAAAAGAAAGATTTCTACTGTAACACAATTAGAATTTTGTGGGTTACATTTCTCTACTTCTTGTGTCTTTTTTGAGTTTCACTCTTTAGACAATGTTGTTCATTACTTTTTCTCATGTCTGGATATTGTTTTTATTTTTATATCTATATGTTATGATTAAATAGAAATAATCATGATCTGTCACTTTAGGTGAAATTAAACTGCATGTGAACCATGTGCCAATTTTCAATCAAGTTTTCTATGCTTTTACTTACACGTATAAATATTACCCATTTCATTTATGATTTGTATATAGTGCCTTGATTGTTTACCCTGTTCTTGTGCTTATTCATGCAATGTAGCTAAATTTATGCACACACACACACACACACACACACACACACACACACTTCGGATTGAATTCCAAGGTAAATTTTTATATATATATATATATATATATATATATATATATATATATATATATATATACACACACACATACTTTGAACTCAGATGTTCTTATAATATTTGGCTTCATCATCACCCGCTTTTGACTTTTAGTTTAAAGTTGACTCTTGCTAAGTGGCTAAAGCTGACATTGTATTTCCATGCCTCAGCCTTCCAAGTAGTTAGAATTAATGGCATATTCATCATCTCTATATATATATGATTCTGTTCTTTTGTCTAGGAGTAAGATTTTAGCTTTTTAAAGGTATCATAAAGATTTTTACAACCTTTAACTTTTATATATTTGTCAAATTTGTAATTGTGATCAAAACTGTATAACTTTCCTGAACTTACTGCCTTATATATTTTAAATTTACTGGTCAGTAGTGTTCATTCAAAAAATTTTTTTTGTAACATTTTTTTCTAGAAACTTTGTATCACATAAAAAGTTAAGTTCATTTTTCCTCCAAACAAGTATTCCTTTGTCTCACCTTTTTATCTCTGATGCCATTCCTTTTGGTCAGTATATTTGGCTACAGTAGATATCTCATAAGTAGAATTACCTGGTACTTGTTTTTTGTGAATTACTATTTCACTTAACACACTATACTAAAGTTGATCATTATAAATATTATATAATTTCTTATCTTTGAAAAGTTTGAAAAATTTTCATAGTTCATTCCAAATTGCCTTCATGTAGTCATGTGTGATGACATTTTGATTGGCTTGCCACATTGGTCTCTATTGAATGTTGTTTTAATGAGAATAGATCTGTAAATATATTTTGATTTGGCCATCAAGTTGAGGGCTAATTAATGTACTTTAAGTTTTATTACTAATGGCTTTCTCAACTACCCTTAAAATCTATTGAATATTGTAGCTTTTATTATTTTTATATCAGAAAGCAGTTTTTTAAAAATTTATAAAATGTGTATTTATTGATGCACCCAGGATATTCCATAGAATTGTTCAAATAACTTATTTGTTTATACAAAAATAATATTGATTGTATGGTATTACATGAACTTCTTAGATTATTTTGGGTGCTCTAGGATTTTTTTAACAGAGGTTCTTAACCACTAAGCCCCATTGACAGCCCTTTTTTGGGAAGGGTACTAGGGATTGATCTCAGGGGCACTTGCTCACTGAGCTACATCCCAAGCCCCATTTTTTATTTTATGTAAAAACATGGCCTCCTTGATTTGTTAGCACCTTGCTTTTGATGAGGCTGGCTTGGAACTCACAATCCTGCTGTCTCAGACTCCAAAGCTGCTTGAATTACAAGTGCGCGTTACCATGCCTGGCTGGCAGCTGTTTTTATATTTCTTTTTGTGACGGTGTCTATTTAAGTTGCTTAGGGCCTTGCTTAATTGCTGAATTTGGCATTAAACTCATATTCATAAATTTTGAATATGACTTTCACTTTTGCTTTCCAATTTATTATGTCATGTTAGAAAGCAACTTCAATATTTTAATATCTTTAACATTTGTTTTGTGCTTTTAACCTGATCTCATTGGAATAATATTCCATACACTTTAGAGAAGATGCCTCTGTAAACCTAATAATTTTTAATGCTTTTTGAAGTTTTTTTACTCCCTGGATACTAATGCAATGCTATTTTTTTCCTTTGCATTAATTGGGGATTGATTTCTTCTACTATTACTTTGTTGATTTCTATGATGTTGAATTTTTGGTTTGCTATATATGAAAAATATGATTTGTGTTACAAATATATTCACTATGATTGTATTCCACTGATAGGTCATTTTTACCTTTATATAATAATCTACTTTGTCTCTTATTTATATAGTATTATCATCTTTGTAATTTTGAATGTAATATTTGTTATATATTTTTGTTTTTAGTCTTTTTGTGACCTTATATTTAAAGACAATCTTCTGTAGATTTACATCTGAAATAGTTAACAAATTTTTAGGTTTAATCTTGTTAGTCACATTGTGTTCTGATTAGTGTTTTTCAAGATAGTTTATTTGTACTTAAATTACTGATGAGGAATAACTCACTTCTATAGTTTCCAAGTTTTGTTTATTATAATTTTTTCTACTATTAAAAAAAGGCCTTAATTTGTAGTTCATAGATTTTTATAGTGATATTTTATTTTTTCCTATTTTTTATCTTTGATGTTTATTTTATCATTATATGGAATTATATAAAAGTACTTAAAAACAGTATTATAAATTGTAAATTGCTGAGGGCCATTGCCAAGTAGGAATGACGCATCGAAATTTCCTTGCCAGCGTTCCCCATGTTAAATGGACTTGCCTTGGAAATCTGCTGTGACCTTGCATGTGTGTTTGAGAAAGGTAACCCTGCTCAAGGACCAGGGTGGATCTAGGTTTAAGGTGTATCCTGCAGGTTTGAGGAAGTATCCTGCTCCTTGGGTTTAGGGTGTTCCCGGTTTAAGACAAGTTTAAGGCGTTCCCGGTTTAAGACAATGTGGTTTTAGGGAAGTTCCAGGTTTAAGTTTATTGCTGCTGGGAATAGGATGTTCCTGCTGCCTGAGTTCCCGTGGAATTGAGAAAGTATTTGGGACTTGAATTGTGCGGGCAGAAGTGAGATTTCCCCTGAACGTGTTTGTGTAGAGGCCGGTGTGAGCTCGGGAATAAAGAATTGCTGTTTGAATCTACAAAGCTGTGAGCGGCTCGTAATTGAGTGCCCAGCCAAGACATTGGAAGTAAATAACATTCTTATGTTTTTATGTGAATACACAACCAGTGTAACTCCACAATATTTACCACCACAAGAATAGGTAGTCATACTTTATGAATGCATGATATGTGAAGATATGTTCTACTGTAATTTTTAAATTTCTACTAAAGAAGAAATTTTAAAAAATAATAAATTCCTTAGTTTGCACTATGTTTTAAACTGAATTAACTTTGGTTTTCTAAGATAATCAGTCTCTTTATATGTGTTGCCATGATGTGTTTTTCATACATACCTGCTTTTATAACTTACACAAATTAACAAAGAATTATGATAATTTTTAGGCTTTAGTTTTCCAAATTCTATAGTAGAATGAAATATTTTATGTACAACAATGAAAGTAAAATAAAATATATATATGTATATATGTTTCTTTTTCACATAAGCTTTCAAATTTTATATCGTTTTTGTTGTGCAGATTTATTTAATTAGAAAGATTCCATTGATTATTTCTCTTAGAGCAGGCCAAAAAGTAAAGAAATTTTTGAATATGTGTATATCTTGAAAGCCTGTATTTTTCTTAAAGTTTAAAAAATGGTATTGGTGGATAAAGTATTATAGGTTTATATTTTTTTTCTTTCATC
This sequence comes from Ictidomys tridecemlineatus, assembly GCF_052094955.1. Classification (NCBI taxonomy): domain Eukaryota; kingdom Metazoa; phylum Chordata; class Mammalia; order Rodentia; family Sciuridae; genus Ictidomys; species Ictidomys tridecemlineatus. The sequence goes on from NC_135486.1 coordinate 123,317,295, forward strand.
CACATACCTATATACTCCAGTTCTTTTCTAGAAGCCTTCTGCAAAGAAATCAATGGTTAACCATAAAAGAATATTTTTGTAATTAAAAATTCCCTTTTCCTTAGTCATATCAAAATTTTTTCTTGAACAGTTTTAAAAGTTTAATTATAAATTTATTAACTTGTGTCTTTTATTTATTCATTCATTTTTTGGTACTGGGGATTTAACTCAGGGACACTCAATCATTGAGCCATACCACCAGCCTATTTTGTATTTTGTTTTGAGACAGGGTCTCACTGAGGTGCTTAGTGCCTCACCATTGCTGAGTCTGTCTTTGAATCATAATCCTCCAGCCTCCGCCTCCCCAGATGCTGGGATTACAGTCATACACCTCATCGTCCAGCACTACCTGTGTCTTTTAATTAATTCTAGCCTTTAATATATTCTTCAAATTTCTAATGTATGAGACTGTGTGTGTATGTGTGTGTGTGTGTGTGTGTGTGTGTGTATGGTGCCAGAAATTAAGCCCCACTTTTTGCATGTGAGGCAAACATTCTACCATCTGAGCTGTATCCCCAGCCTAAGACATTGTTTTACAAAAATATTTTTGGTGTATAATTTCTACTTTTTCTGTTGCTAATTTTTTTCTGAATTTCTTTCAATTTTCTTCATTGTGATTTATTTTATTAAATATCCTTCAAGTGGTTATTTGGCATTCCTTAGATATTTAACAACATCAACTTTCTAACTTTTAATTACTAGTGTTATATTCTTTGTTTGCTTGAGTTGATAATAACCTTTATTGTATGAGCTATTATTTTCATTTAAAATTTTATATTTAAAATCTGTTAAACTAGATCATTATAGTCATTTTGAAAAATATTTGAAAGTTACAAACTAAACAAAAACAGTTTACATGCAATGATATATCAATGTAATTCCATATATCTGGGAAGCTGAGGCAGTGGAATGCCAGTTTGAAATAAATTTCAGCATCATTGTGATAAACTGTCTCAAAAAAATTATAAATATAGAAATGTCTTTGGATATATATTTTAGTGATAGAATACCCCTCTGTTCAATCTTAAGAAACAATCCCCTAAGAGATATTCATTTCCTGCAACATTTGAGTCACACATGGAGTTTGAATATGTTGAAGTGAAGGGCTGCAATTTGACATTGTTGGGATAATAGAAGTCTGTTTAAATGTTGTCCTCATTGTGGTGCTATAAATTTTTAAGATAATTTTCAAAGTTTTCACAACGTGTGTCAGCATATTGTAGTAAACTCTATATATGTCTTGAGTAACAATGGCTTTGAATCTTACTGTTCTGGCTATCCCCCCCCCCAATTTATAAAGTGTTATATATTTGCAGAATATATTCATCATAGTGTAGTAAGTGGAATAACTTGCTATTTTAATTTTTTCAGGTATGACTTCTAATCAAAACCAAAAATTTTAAGGAGAGCAAGAAATAAAATGTTTTCTGCAAAACTTGATAAAGAGAAGGTAAAATTAAAATTAAGCAGTTGATGCTTATTTTTAAACAAGGAATAGAAATTGAAAGAGATGGAAGTTCAGAAAATTTGTTTTAATGAAGAAAAATAATGAAAATTATTTAAATAGCAAATTACACAATCATCAAGTTATATTACTACAAACATTTCAAGAAGACTGGCTGCTCAACTTGTGCCAGTCACTTTTTCTTCAGTTAAAACTTTTAATTACATTATTGTAATTGTAAAATTTTTACTACTCAGTATTTTGTGTAAAATTACTTACAATATACAATATTTTCAAATGCAAAACATGTATCAAACTACATATATATGTGATATTTACAGGTGATTATGAAGCTGCACCTTAAAAATATCTTCAGGAAAATATAGATTCAATGAGTTTAATCAGTTTTAGAAATAAAATTAAAATAGAAATAGGCATTTTAATGAAAAAATCAAGACAGTAATAAAATGCTTAAAAATCAGTTTTGTTTTTAAAACTTTTAATAACCTCTACATGAGTGCACATTAGATAAAAGTCTACAGGTCATTAATATAAAGTTGCAGTATTTTAATCTGTCTGTCTTATAAAGTAATAAGGAAGTGATTTTCTATACAGTACAAATTGTCTTATCATTTAAGCCTTAACAGATGTACATACTCAGAGAGACCTCTATATTTATTATAAATATTTCGACACCTATAGACATGTCTCTACCCTAGGTAATTTGCAGTATATTTATTTTAATGTAAAACAATATGAATTCTGTAAAACTCATTAAAATTTACTTCTTTTTTAAATCCTAGAAAACACCCATGTGATCATGTAAAATAGCTTTACAATGGTAAAAGTGAGAAAGTTTTTAACTCATGCCCAAAATTTATTTATCCAAGCATTCATAATCAAGAAAAAAATGACAACTATAAGGTATGTGAAAGCACTTTTAATAAAGCAGCAAGCATTCCTGAACACCAGAGAATTAATATTGGAAGGAATCCCTACAAGTTAAAAAATATTAAAAGCTAGAGAAGAAAAATTAATGTTAAGAAGACAGATTAGTGCTTAGTACTGGCAAATTGTTCTTCTTCTTGTGCACAATGGTTTGGTACTCTTACTCTTGTTTGATTAAAAGTAGCCTCTCTTTTCAAGTTAACCACTCCATAATTGTGGTGCCGGTTCTGAAAGTCAGTAAGTCAAGAAAGAATAGTCAAGGTATAGGCCAATAGTCTGGGACATTTCTAACTATTATTAAAAGCTAACTAAGCACAAACAGCTCAAAGCAAAACGTGAACTGAAAGGAAAAATGCTTGCTTATGCAGAAGCCAAAATACATTCTTCTATTCTAATTGTAGCTACATAATATTTTGTTTCTTTGAATAATGATTCCTGTTTTGTAACCACAAAATACTGTGAGCCTGCCAAAATGAAAAGTATATATGATTAACTTCACAAGTAAAGATTGGGATTCAGCACCTTCAATTTTGTGTCTGTGTTGTTTCTCCACCCCCCTTTCGCTGACTCCTCACCATCTATTCCTCTTCTGAGACCTCCTTCCAGAGCTGGACTCCAACATCTGGTGCCCGGAACAGGGAAGATCGGTAAGTCTGTAAGTCTGATGCATTCATTTCATTGAGAAGTTTTCTGGTGAGGATAGGATTCTTACCTAGGGCATGAGACCCCTTAGCGAGTGAAGGGTAAGTAATCAGAGAACTTATTTTGAGAAGTCATGGGCCATAATGAGTCTAAAGAAAGAGGACTCTTTATTGAAATAGCTAAGCATATGCTCCATAAATGGGGCATTTCAGTTTCTTCTAAGCAGTTAAGACATTTTTTCCATTTTGTTCAAGAATGCTCTTCTTGGTTCCCTGAGGAAGGAACCCTAAATTTAGAAACATGGAAAAAAACTAGGTAAAGATATGAAGGTCTACTATGATCATCATGGGCCAGAAAAGATTCCTGTCAATGCTTTTGCATTATGTAATGTTTTTAAAGACGGTTTGGATCCGACCCATGAGGCAGTTTGTTTGGCTCGTCAAGTGACCGAGTCTGAACAAACCCCCTTAATTGGGGCTGCTGCTACATCTAGAGATTATAAAACTACATCCTCTCAACATTCTCATTCTGATGATGAACAGGGGGATGAACAGGAGGACAAACAACTTAAGATCAGGAGGACTTAGAGGGGGCTGCAGCTCGATATCATAACTCTGATTGGCCACCCAATTTGTTAGTTTCTATGTCTCCAGAGCCTCCTTAGAGCTATAAATAAGACTATGGAAACTATGGGAGCCTTACAACTGTGTCTCCCATCTCCTACTTCTATACCTAAAGATCATAACATAGTGGTGATAGACTTATAAGATTGCTTATTTACAATTCCTTTAGCCAAACAGGATTAAAGGTTTTGCTTTTAGTCTGCCTTCCCCAAATTTACAAAGACCTTATCAAAGATTTCAATGGAAAGTTTTGCCTCAGGGAATGAAAAATAGCCTCCACCTTATGTCAAAAGTTTGTTGATGCAGCCTTAGTCTTCACAAGAAATAAGTTTCCATTTGTATATATAATTCATTATATGAATGATATTTTATTAGCTCCTGCTGATTATTTGATACTCCAACAAATATTTAATTTTATGATTACAAGTTTACAAGACTGGGGATTAAAAATTGCCCCTGATAAAATTTAAACTCAAGGTCCTTTTTCTCACCTAGGAAGATTAATTAATTCCAACAATATAACTTCTCAAAAAATACAGATTAGGGTTGATTCTTTATGTACTTCTTTATTTACTTTTTTATTTATTTTTTTATTTTATTTTTTATTTTTTATTTTATTTTTTTATTTTTTTATTTTTTATTTTTTATTTTATTTTTTATTTTTATTTTTTATTTTTTATTTTATTTTTTATTTTATTTTTTATTTTATTTTTTATTTTATTTTTTTATTTTATTTTTTTATTTTATTTTTTATTTTTTATTTTATTTTTTTATTTTTTTATTTATGTACTTCTTTATGTACTTCTTGGAGATATTAATTGGATTAGGCCTTACTTAGAATTAACCACTGCAGACCTTAAACCTTTATTTGAAATTTTACAGAGAGATTCAAATCCAAATTCACCTAGACAATTATCTCCTGAGGGAAAGAAGGCTTTATCTAAGGTGGAAATTGATATTTCAGATCCTTACTTACAACAAACAGACTATAATAAGCCCTGGATGTCAATAATCTTACTGACTTCACACACTCCTACTGGATGCCTATGCAGGATGATCCTTTAGAATGGATTCATTTGTCTTCTACTCCATCCTCCATTATTATTCCATATAAAAAAGAACAATTAGATTTCCTATTAAATGGTAATGATGAATGGCCTATAACATTACAGGGATTCTATGGAGAAATATTGTTTCATTTGCCTAACTACCCATTATTACATTTTATGACTTAGGTAAATACTATTTTTCCTAAAAACTTTTCTCATGTGCCCCTCGATCAGGCTTCTCTAATTTTTTCAGATGGATCCTCTAATGGAATAGCTGTTACTATTATAGATGACCAAGAGCCAATTGTCCAACAAACAACTGAAACCTCTGCTCAAAGGACAGAATTAATTGCTGTTATAACTGCTTTTGAAAAGGTTACACATCCTTTTAATCTTTATACTGATTCCCAATATATAGTTAATCTCTTTCCTGCCATAGAAACATCTTCCATGTCCTCTCATTCATCAATTGTTAATATATTACAAAAATTACAAAAAACAACATTAGAGAGATCCTATAAATTTTTTATTGGACATATTAGAGGACATTCTAACTTATCTGGACCTTTAGTGGCAGGAAATGCTAAAGCTGATTTATTAACTAGGAGTGTTTATAACGTTATTGAACAAGCTACTAAAGATCATCAATTACATCATCAAAATTCTGCTGCTCTTAGAGCACAGTTTCATATAACGAAAGAAAAAGACAAATTGTTAAACAATGTCAAATCTGTCCTACTCACTTTCCTTCTCCACAGATGGGTGTCAACCCTAGGGGTTTATTACCCAACAAATTATGGCAGATGGATGTTATTCATATTCAAGAGTTTGGAAAGTTATATTTTGTTCATGTTTGTGTGGATACTTTCTCACATGTTATTTTTGCTACAGCCCACACTGGAGAAGCTTATAAGGATATTGCCCAACATCTTTTTGCCTCCTTTGCATTTATGGGATTACCTCTTTATATTAAGACAGATAATGCTCCTGCTTATATTCCAAAAACCTTTAAACACCTGTGTCAGACACTTAACATAGTTCATTCCACAGGCATCCCCTATAACACACAAGGACAAGCCATAGTGTAAAGAGCTATCGGACCTTAAAATCTCAAATTAATAAATTAGGAGAGGGGGAACTACATTATTCTTCTCCTCATCAAATTCTTCAACATGCTCTATTTGTCATTAATCATTTAAATGTAAATGATTCTAAATTAACTCCAATGCAACAAAATTGGTCTGAACAAACAGTAACTCAAAAACCTTTAGTTAAATGGAAAGATCTTCTTACTGGGGCTGAGGGTGTGGCTCAGTTGGTAGAGTGCTTGCTTAGCATGTGTGAGGCACTGGGTTCGATTCTCAGCACCACATATAAGTAAATAAATAAAGGTCAATCAACAACTAAAAAAAAATTTTAAAAAAAAGATTTTATTACTGGACAATGGAAAGGACCTGATATTCTCTTAACATCGGGCCAAGGATATGCTTGTGTGTTTCCACAGGACGCTACTTCACCTTTGTGGATTCCAGATCAACTCATCAGACATTATGACTCACCCATATCACAGGCGGAGGTTCCTCCTCCAGCCATACCCAAGGACACCATTGACCGAGGATGAAAAACTTGCTTAAGACATGACTAATGTTCACCTTCATTCTCCTCAACAGGCACGAGCAACATTGACATCAAAATTACCTTCCTGGGGTCAAATAAAACATCTGACCAGTCAGGCATAAAACTTGGTTGTTAGCCAAGGTGCCTTTGCCTCTCCTGAAAAAGTGTTTCTTGCTATGCTAGCACTCTTATCCTGTCAGGTATCACTGATTTCTGCTAATCAATCTTATTGGACTTATTTTCCTGATCCTCCACTTTTAAGAGTTACTGATTGGGGAAAACTTAATATTAAGGTGTTTACTGATAATTCTGATTTGTTAGGAGGGTTTTCTGAATCCCTTATTCCTCATAAGATACCTTATAATATTAATTTCAAGGGTTTAATAGAAGAGACTCCTATTTGCTTTGTTATTGATAATAAATTCATCCCTCAAGGATGTATGCCTATTAATTATAAGCAATATTTTACTGATTGCCCTCCTGGCTTCCCAGACATGGATAATAAAAAGAGGAGCCTTTGGCTCCTTGAAATGGTTTCTTTAGGATATTATATAGTTAATGAAACCTATGTTAATAAGACATTACCCAAAGCCATTGATCCATGTCGATTTAAAAAGAACAAAAAATATTTTTATTGGAATAATATGATTCATCCTTGGGAAGAATTTCCTCATTGGTTTCAAAGTGGATTTATGCAAAGGGCACAAGTCTTTAAGCTATGTCTTCAGATGTTAAGATCTATGATTGGTCTGCTTCTGCCTCTCATTTTGATTATAAAAATTATTTTAAGACTAAGTCTCAAAAATGTAATCATACTGAAGGAATGTATACAAGTTTTCCTATCCATAGATTGTTCTCACCTGGTTGGGTCACTCTCAAGTTTCAGAGTGAGCTCCCTAATGGAAAGGTTTCATACTTCCTAGATCTCTTTAGATTAATTGCAGCTACTAATATGGTTCTTTTAACCAGACCTGGTAAAACTCCAGAACCTTTCAATATTTGTGCTTGCATTAATGCTCCTCATGCCATTTTAGTAGGTAATAATAATACCTTGGCAATTAATCATAATAATAGTGTTTATTCTATTTCCTGTGATCAATGTGTGTTAACTAATTATATATATGCTAATCTTCCAAAAAACTATACTACTTTTATAATTATACATCAGCCTTCCTATGTAATGATTCCTGTCCTTCTTAATGATGATTGGTATGATGATGAAGGGTCACAAATTCTTAAGAAATTTAATGAATTAATTAGACCTAAGTGATTTGTTGCGGCATTAATTTTAGGAATTACAGCATTAAGAGGAATTATTACTTCTTTAGCTTTATCTACTACAGCTTTAGTTAAAGAAATTCATACTGCTCATCATGTTAATGATTTATCTCATAATGCTTCATTAGCATTAGCTATTCAAGAAAAAATAGATAAGAAATTATAGGCCCAAATTAATGCCTTAGAGGAAGCTTTATTATATGTAAGAAACCAGATTCAAAATATAAAAACTCAAATGACAACCAAATGTCATGCTAATTTCAAATGGATCTGTGTTAATCCCTTAAAATATAATCAAACTAAATATGGATGGAATCAAGTACAAACTCATTTATTAGGGATTTGGAATAAAACTGAAATAGGCCCCAATATACAAGATTTACAACAACAAGTAAAATATATAAGTAAGGCTTATTTACCTACTGACTCTACAGCTGATTTTGCTGCAGATTTATACAATAATGTACAAAAAAACTATTTCCAATAGTACTTGGAGGTCATATATGATTAATATTGGTTTTGGCTTTTTATTCATTGGTCTTGTTTGTCTCATTCTTCCAGCCCTCTACAGACTTGTCTGGAAATCAATCAGAAGCATCTCCATCCAAATCAAACACCTTAAATTAAAAAATAAAAAAAGGGGGGAAATGCTGCACCCCTCCCCTGACTCAGGCAATGGCAAGGCCCTACTGAGGTGGATGGCGCAAGGCAACCATCCTCTGGAGGAGCGCAGTATGTTTCTTGGAATGGGCTGGTTTGTTTTTGTATTCCTTTAATAAGTATATTTACGACTTCTCATATGACCATTAAGTATGAAGGAAAAAAACATGACTTTCCCAATTAATGAAACTACTTCTAAAGAATAGATCTGTTTGCTCTAAATGCAATGATTCAGCTGTGGAGCGTAAATTGTTAACGTTTAATGAAAAACTCCCTGTATTCCTGTCAAGGAAGTTTTTGAGAAATTAAATTAAAATCTAGAGAAGAAGAATTAATGTTAAGAAGACAGATTAGTTCTTAGTACTGGAAAACTTGTTCTTGTTCCTGTGCACAATGGTTTGTGCTCTTACTCTTGTTTGATTAAAATTAATAGCCTCTCTTTTCAAGTTAACCACTTGCCATAACCGTGGAACCGGTTCCAATCAGTAAGTCAAGAAAGAATAGTCAAGGTATAGGCCAATAGTCTGGGACATTTCTAACTATTATTAAAAGTTAACTAAGCACAAACAGCTCAAAGCAAAACACGAACTGAAAGGAAAAATGCTTGCTTATGCATAAGATACATTCTTCTATTCTAATTGTAGCTATATAATACTTTGTTTCTTTGAATAATGATTCCTGTTTTGTAACCACAAAGTACTGTGAGCCTGCCAAAATGAAAAGTATATATGATTAACTTCACAAGTAAAGATTGGGATTCAGCACCTTCACTTTGGTGTCTGTGTTGTTTCTCCACCTCCTTTCGCTGACTCCTCACCATCCGTTTGTCTCCTGACCCCCTGTTGGAGCTGGACTCTGATAGGCAGGGCTGTGTTTCCCACTGGGAGCATTCAGGTTGCAGAGACCAGCCGATTCGGCTCCTCTGCCCCAGGTGAGTAGATCCTCAGAGAGGGTTCTGGACCAAAGGAGGGGCAAAACTGGCACTGTGAGGTGATATCTGTGGTACAGAGTTTGGGGTGGGGTCGGTGGGCAGCTAGGACCCATTTGAGGAGCCCAGGCTAGAAAGAAGCGGGAGGAGCAGAGGGTCTGTGCAGACTGCCAGGATACCTCAGCATAAGGGGAACAGAGGGGATCAGAGGAGGGGGCCAGCAAAAGGGGCCTGAAACCAAGGGACAGGGACAGGGTCCTCAAGAAGGGCAGCCAGGGGCTCAGGAAAGGAGCTGGGCCCAGTAATGGAGAGCCAAGCGCTAGCACCTGGGCCTGGGTGAATGAAAGGGACATGGTTGTTTGTGGGAGCTCTTATACCTCTGCAGCCTGGATAGAGCAGACTGGCTCCTCCAGGCAAGAGACCCCTCCCACCTGGGTTTGTATGGGGGAGCTCCTATACAGGTGCAGCCAGGGTAACAAGGACTCACCCTTCCAGGCGGGAGACCCCTTTCACCTGGATATCTGAGGGAATTCACATACCTCCACATGCAGGGTAGAGGGTACTGGCGCCTCCAGGCGGGGGACCCCTCCCACCTGGGTGTCGAGGGGAGCTCATATTCCACCGCAGCCAGGGTAGAGGGGACTAGCCCAGCCAGGCTGGAGACCCCTCCCACCTAGGTGTCGTGGGGGGACTTGTATATCACTGCAGTCAGGGTTCCAGGGACTCGCCCCTCAAGTCGGGAAACCCCTCCCACCTGGGAGTCTGGGGGAACTCCTATACCTCCCAGCCAGGGTAGAGGGGACTCGCCCCTCCAGTCAGGAGACGCCTCCCACGTGGGTGTCCTGGGACCTCTCATGTGGCCCCAGCTAAAGTAAAGGAGACTCACCCCTCCAGGTGGGAGAATACTCCCACCTGGCTGCTGGGGTGAGCTTGTATACCACCAAAGCCAGGGTAGAGGGGACTCGCCATTCCAGCCCGGAGACCTCTCCCACCTGGGTGTCTGAGGAAGCTTGTATACCTCCACAACTAGGGTAGAGGGGATTCGCTGCTCTAGGCCGCAGACTCTTCCTACCTGGGTGTCAGGGGGAGCTCCTATACTGCCATAGCCAGGGTAGAGGGGATTCGCCCCTCCAGGCGGGATACCCCTCCCACCTGGGTGTCAGAGGGAGCTCTTTTACTGCCACAGCCAGGGCAGAGCGGACGCGAGCCTCCAGGCAGGAGACCCCTTCCATCTGGGTGTCCAGGGGAACTCCTATATCGCCACAGGAAAGATAGGGGAAACTCGCCACTCCAGGCTGGAGACCCCTCCCGCCTGGGTGTCGGGGGAGCTAGTATACTGCCCCAGCCAGGGTAGAGGGGACTCGCCCCTCCAGGCGGGAGGCCCCACCCACTGGGTGTAGGTGGGGGAGCTCATGTACCACTATAGCCAGGTTAGTGGGGACTCGCCCCTCCAGAGAGGAGACCCCTCCCACCTGGGTGTCACCGAGAGCTTGTATAACACCTTAGCCAGGGTAGAGGGGACTCGCCCCTCCAAGGCGAAAGACTCCTCCCACCTGGATGTCAGGGGAAGTCAAATATCACAGCAGCCAGGGTAGAGGGTTCTTGCGGCTCCAGGCAAGAGACCCCTCCCACCAGGGTGTCAGGGGGAGCTCATATACTGCAGCAGCCAGGTAGAGTGGACTCGCCCCTCCATATTGGAGACCCCTCCCAAGTGGGTATGATGGGGGGAGCTCCTATACCACTGTAGCCAGGGTAGAGGGGACTTGCCCCTCCTTGCCGGAGACCCCTCCCACCTGGGTGTCAGGGGAAGCTCATATACTGCACCAGCCAGGTAGAGTGGACATGCTCCTCCAGGCAAGAGACCCCTCTCATCTTGGTGCCAGGAGGGAGCTTGTATTCAGCCTTAGCCAGGGTAGCATGACTCGCTCCTCCAAGCAGGAGACCCCTTTCACCTGGTTGTCAGGGGGAGCTCTTATCCCGCCGCAGTCATTGTAGAGGGGACTCGCTGCTCCAGTCGAAGACCCTTCCCACCTGTGTGTCAGAAGGATCTCCTATACAGCAACAGCCAGGATAGAGGAAACTTGCTCCTCCAGGCGGGAGACCCTTCCCACCTGGGTTTCCGAGGGAGCTCCTATACAACCGCAGGCAGTGTAGAGGGGACTCTACCCACCAGGCGGGAGACTCCTCAAACCTGGTTGTCATGGGAACTCCTAATCTGCAGCAGCCAGGGTAGAGGGGACTCGCCCCTCCTGGCAAGAGACTCCTCCCACCTGGGTGTCAGAGGCGGCTCTTACACACCTGTAACCAAGGTAGAGGGAACTAGCAACTCCAGGAGACCCCCCCCCCCATATGGGTGTGGGAGGTGGAGATCCTATAAAGCTGCAGCCAGGTTATTGCGGACTTGCCCCTCCAGGCAGGAGACTCCTCCCACCTGGGTTTCGCGGGGAGCTTGTATACCACCTTAACCAAGGTAGAGGGAACTCGCCTGTCCATGCAGAAGACCACTCCCACTTGTGTGTAGGCAGGCGCTTGTATAGCGCCTTAGCCAGGGTAGAAAAGACTTGCCCCTCCAGGCGTGAGACCCCTCCCACCTGGGTGTCAGGGAAAGCTAGTGTATCACTGCAGCCAGCATAGAGGGAACTCGCCCTTTCAGGCGGAAGAACCCTCCCACCTGAGTGTCAGGAGGAGTTGTTATATTGCCAAAGCCAGGGTAGAGGGGACTAGCCCCTTCGGGAGGGATACCCTTCCACCTGGGTATGGGGGGAAGCTCCTATACCGCCCCAGCCAAGGTAGAGAGGACTCACCAGTCTAGGCAGGAGACCCCTCCCACCTGGGTGTCAGAGGGGGCTTGGATACCACGGCAGCCAGGGTAGCAGGAACTCTCCCCTCCAGAGGAGAGACCCTTCCCCTCCTGGGTGTCTGGGGGAGCTCATACACCGCCAAAGCCACCGCAGAGGGAACTTGCCCCTCCAGGCGGGGGACCCCTCCCACCTGGGAGTCATGGGAGCTTATATACCCCTGCAGCCATGATAGAGGCAATTCGCCTCTCCAAGTGGGAGACCCCTCCCACCTTGGGGGGGGGGGCTCCTATACTGCTGCAACCAGAGTAGCAGGGACTCGCCCCTCCAGGGGAGAGACCCCTCCCACCTGGGTGTTGCGTAAGCTCCTGTACCTCCGCAGCCAGGGTAGAGGGGACTTGCCCCTATAGGCGGGAGACCCCTCCCACCAGGGTGTCTGGGGGAGCTCCTATACTGGGACAGCCAGGATAGAGGGATTTGCCCCTGCAGGCGGAAGACCACTCCCACCTGGGAGTCCAGGGAGCCCTTAAAGTCACCAGCCAAAGTAGAGGGGACTCGTCCTTCCAGGCAGGAGACCCTTCCCACCTGGGTGTCAGGGGAAAGCTGCAATACTCCTGCAGCCAGGATAGAGGGGATTCACTCCTCCAGTCAAGAGAACCCTCTAACCTGGGTGTGGGGAAGCTCCTATACCGCGCAGCCAGGGTAGAGGGGACTCGCCCCTACAGGCGGGAGACCCCTTTCACCAGGGTGTGTGTGTGGCGGGGGAACTCCTATACTGCCACAGCTAGGGTAGAGGAGTTCGCCCCTGCAGGCGGGAGACCCCTCCCACCTGGGTGTCCAGGGAGCTCTTATAGGACACCAGCCAAAATAGAGAGGACACGCCCCTGCAAGCGGTAGACCCCTCCCACCTGTGGCTCCTGGCGGAGCCAGGGTAGAGGGGAATTGCCCCTCCATGCGGGAGATCCTTCCCACCTGGGTGTCTAGGGGAGCTTGTATACCGCCAAAGCCAGGGTACAGGGGACTTGTTGCTCCAGGCGGGGGACCCCTCCCACCTGGTTGTCTGGGGGAAGCTCCAATACCCGCTCAGCCAGGGAGACCCCACACACACACCAGTGTGTCTAGGGAGCTCTTAAATGACACCACCAAAGTAGAGGAGACTCGCCCCCTTAAGGCAGGAGACCCCTCCCACCTAGGTGTCCTGGGAGTTCTTATATGGCACCAGCCAAAGTAGAGGAGAATCACCCGACCAGGCGGTAGACCCCTCCCCCTGGGTATCTGGGTGAGCTTGTATACCTCCTCATCCATGGTACAGGGAACTCGCGGGAGACCCCTCCCACCTGGGTGTCGCGGGGGTGGGGGGCGGCGGGGAGCTCCTATACCACTGCAGCTAGGGTTGAGGGGAATCGCCCTTCCAGGAGGGAAACCCCTCCCGCCTGGGTGTTCAGGGGGAGCTCCTTACCGCCAGCCAGTGTGGAGGGGACTCGCCCCTCCAGTCAAGAGACCACTCTAACCTGGGTATCAGGGGAGCTCCTATACTGCAACATCCATGGTAGAACGGACTCACCACTCTAGGCGGGAAACCCCTCCCACCTGGGTGTAAGCGTTGGGGGGGGCTCATATACCTCAGCAGCCAGGGTAACAAGGACTCGCCCCTCCATGGGAGATACCCCTCCCATCTGGGTGTCAGGGGAGCTCCTATACCTTCGCAGCCAGGGTAAAGGGGAATCGGCCCTCCAGTTGGGAGACCCTCCCACCAGGGTGCGTGGGGGGGAGCTCATATACCACTACATTCAGGGCAGAGGGTTTCATCCCTGCAGACGGGAGACCCCTTCCACCTGGGTGTCCAGGGAGCTTTGATAGGGCACCAGCCAAAGTAGAGAGGTTCGCCCTTCCAGGCAGGAGACCCCCCCCCCAACTTGGGTTTCCGGGGGAGCTTGTATACCGCCTTAGCCAGCTTAGAAGGGACTTGCCCCTCCATGCGGGAGATCCCTCTTACCTGGGTGTCTGGAGGAGCTTGTATATCGCCGCAGCCAGTGTAGAGGGGACTCCTAACACCAGGCTGGAGCCCCCCCCCCCCGCCCTTGGTTGTTGATGGAGCTCATATACTGCTGCAGCCAGGGGAGAGGGAACTTGCACCTCCAGACGGGAGACCCCTCCCACCTGGGTGTTGGGGGAAGCTCGAATACCTCTGCAGCCAAGGTAGAGGGGACTCACCTCCCCAGTCAAGAGACCCTTCTAATGTGAGTGTCGGGGGTGCTCCTATACCGCCTCAGCCAGAATAGAGGGGACTTTCCCCTCCACGCGGGAGACCCTCCCACTTGGGTGTCTGGAGGAGCTCATACACCACCGCAGCCAGGGTAGAGGGGACTCACCACTCTAGGCGGGAGACCCCTCCCACATGGGTGTTTAGGGGAGCTTGCATACTGCTGCAGCTAGGGTAGAGCGGTCATCCCTCCAGGCGGAAGACCCCTCCCACGTGGGTGTCCAGTGGAGCTCCTATACCACCAGAGCCAAGGTAGAGCGGACTGAACCCTCCAGGAGGGGGGACCCCTCCCACCTAGGTGTTATGGGAGCTGGTATACCCCAGCAGCCCTAGTAGAGGCAATTCGTTCCTCCAGGCAGGAGTCCCCTCCAACATGGGTGGGGGGGGGGTCTCATATACTGCTGCAGCCAGGGTAGCAGGAACTCGCCCCTCCAGTTGGGAGACCCCTCCCACCTGTTTGATAGGGGGAGCTTGAATACCGCTGCAGCCAGGGTAGAGGAAACTCGCCTCTATAGGAGGGAGACCCCTCCCACCAGGGTGTCTCCTATACTGCCACAGCCAGAGTAGAGGGGTTCGCTCCTGCAGGCAGAAGACTCCTCCCACCTGGGTGTCCAGAGAGCCCTTATAGGGCACCAGCCAAAGTAGAGGGGACTCGTCCTTCCAAGCGGGAGACCCCTCCCACCTGGGTGTCGGGGAAGCTCCAATACTGCTGCAGCCAGGGTAGAGGGGACTCGCCCCTCCAGTCAAGAGACCCCTCTAACCTGGGTGTGGGGGGAGCACCTATACCGCCACAGCCAAGGTAGCGGAGACTTGCCCATCCAGGCAGGACACCTTCCCACCTGGGTATCGTGTGGAGCTTATATACAACCTTAGCCAGCTTAGGAGGGAATCGCCCCTCCTGGCGGCAGACGCCTTCCACCTGGGGAGCTCTAATACCACCAAAACTAGGGTAGAGGGTACTTGCCCCACCAGGCAGGAGACCCCTCCCACCAGGTGTCAGGGAGAGCTCATATAGCAACACCCATGGTAGAGGGGACTCACCTCTCCGGTCGGGAGACCTCTCCCACCTGGGTGGGCGGGGGGCTCATATACCGCTGCAGCCAGGGTAGTGGGGACTCGCCCCTCCATGCAGGAGACCCCTCCCACCTGGGTGTCGCGGGGAGCATGTATACCACCTTAGCCAGGTTAGAAAGGACTCGCCCCTCTAGGCTAGGGACCCCTCCCATATTGGTGTCTGGGGGAGCATGTACTCCCCTGCAACCAGGGTAGAGGGAACTCGCCCCTCCAGGTGGGAGACCCCTCTCACCTGGGTGTCGGGGAGCTCAATTACCACCGCAGCTAGGGTAAAGGAGACTCGCTCTCCACGCGGGAGACCCCTTCCACCTGGGTATCAGGGGGAGCTCCTATACCGCTACAGCCAGGGTAGAGCGGACTCCCCGCACCAGGCGAAAGACCCCTCTCACCTGGGTATGGGGGGGGGGAGCTCGATTACCGCCGCAGCCATGGTAGAGGGAGACTCACCCCTCCAGGCGGGAGACCCCTCCCACCAGGGTGTCAGGGGGAGCTCTTATACCTCTGCAGCCAGGGTAGAGGGGACTTGCTCCTCTAGGCGAGAGACCCCTCCCACAGTGGTGTCAGGGCGAACTTGTATTATGCCTTAGCCAGGGTATAGGTGACTCACCCCTCCAGGCGGGAGACCCCTCCTACCTAGGTGTGTGTGTGGGGGGGGATAGTATACAACAGCAGCTGGGTAGCAGAGTCTAGCCCCTCAGGAGGGAGAACAGTTTCACCTGGGTGTTGGGGAGAAGCTCGTATCCCAACGCAGCCAGGATAGAGGGAAATCGCCCCTTCAGGCGCGAGACCCCTCTCATCTCGGTATGGGGTGGCAGCTCCCACAGCCAGGGTAGAGGGGACTCACCCCTGCATGCGGAAGACCCCTCCCACCTGGTTGTCCTGGGAACTCTTGTAAGGCATCAGCCAAAGTAGAGGGGACTCGCCCCTCCAAGCGGGAGACCTGTCCCACGTGGTGTCAGGAGGAGCTTGTATTCCTCTAAAACCAGGGTAGAGGGGACTTGCACCTCCAATTGGGAGACCCCTCCCACCTGTGTTTTGGAGGAGCTTGTATACCACCAGGGTGGAGGGGAATCGCCCCTCCAGGCATGAGACCCTCCCTTCTGGGTCTTGCAGGGGGAGCTCGTGTACCACCGCATCCAGGATAGCGGGGACTCGCCCCCCTAGGCGGGAGACTCCTCACACCTGGTTGTCAGGGGAGCTCATATGCCACCTCAGGCAGGATAGAGGGGACTCACCACTCCAGGAAGGAGACACCACCCACCTGGGTGTACAGGGGAGCTTATATACTGTCGCAGCCAGGGTAGAGGGGAATTGCCCCTCCAAGCGGGCGACCCCTCCCACCTGGAGGGGGAGTTCATATACCGCTACAGCCAGGAGAGTGGGGACTGACCCCTACAGGTGGGAGAGCCCTCCCACCTGGGTGTCCAGCAGAGCTCCTATAACTCCGCAGTCAGGGTACAGGGGACTCCCCCTACAGGAGGGGGACCCTCCCACCTGGGTGCCTAGGAGAGCTCCTATACTGCTACAGCCAGGGTAGAGGGGTTCGCCTCTTTAGGTGGGAGACTCCTCCAACCTGGGTGTTCCTGGAGCTCTTATAGAGCACCAGCCAGGGTAGAAGGGACTCGCGACTCCAGCTGGAGACCCCTCTCACCTGAGGGGGGGGACTTGCATAATGCCTTAGCCAGGGTAGAGGTGACTTGCCCCTCCAGGCGAAAGTTCCCTCCCACCTGGGTGTCTGGAGAGCATGTACACAGCAGCAGCCAGGGTAGGGGGGACTCTCCCCTCCAGCCAGGACACCCCTCCCACTGAAGTTTCAGGGGAGGGCACAGTGGGATGTCGCGGTGGGTGCAGAGAGGGGCAAGAGCCAGGACCCAGTCAAGGAGCCCAGGTAAGGGACTGACCCTACCAAAATGTATTAGGGACCCAATGGTCAGGAAAAAGCGGTAGGAGAAGGAGAGTTAGGATTGGCACTAGGATAAGGAGACAGAGGGCTGCGCAAAGGGCACAGATGGGAGCAAGCTTGCAGGCCAAATCAAAGGGCACCCAGGTCAGACACGACAGGAAGAGAGACCACAGAAAGCAACCCAACTCAAGTAATGCAGTAAGGAGCTCAGGCTGGCAGTCAGGCCAGGGGACTGTAGGGTGAAGGGTCAGAGTAAGGAATAGCTGGGTTTGCTTAGGGACAACTTGCAAGGCTAGAGGGAAGGAGAGGGAAGGCAGGGGATTGCCCAGGGCAAGGTCATCACTCGGCCCATGTCCACTGCCAGTTGCCAAGTTTGGACAGCAAAGGGGGCCCAGGCGTGGGGCAGGGCTGTATTGCCCATAGGGATCCTTCAAGGCCCAGAGGCCAGCCAATTCCACTCCCCTGCCCCAGGTGAGTAGATCCTCAGAGAGAGACCAGGACCAAAGGAAGGCAATGAGAGGGATACCTTTGGTCCGGTGTTAGAGTCTGTAAACAAGTCAGGATGGCACCTGGCAAATGTTAGAGTCTGTAAACAAGTCCAGATAGCACCTGGCATTTTGCCAGAGGGAGTGGTTTGTGAAGTTAAGCCAGCGAGCCATTAAGTGTGGAGATTCCTTATTGGTTGACTGCTGTATCTAGTTTATGTTAATTAAGATAAGCAGTGTGGAATGTATAAATACCGCTTCTGTCCTACAATAAATGGCTCCCACTCCTGCTGTATCAATGTACACAAGTTGTTCGTCACCACCACCACCACCCCACCACCCCTGGTTAGTTTGCTGCAGCCGGACTGTGGCAGTCTGGGATTGGGGGGGGGGGTGTCCGTGGGGAGCCAGCAACCATTGGAGGAGACCAGGCTAGGGAGAAGCAGGGGGAGGGCAGGGTCCTGGTAATGACAAAATATCACACTACAAGGGGAACAGAGGGGAGGGACAGGAGGGGAGGCAAGCAAGGGGCCTGAAATCAAGGAACAGGGACAGGGTCCTCAAGAAGGGTGCCTGGAGGCTCCATTCAAGAAGCCAGGCCCAAGAATGGGGAGCCAAGTGCCAGGACCCAGTCCTGGATCCTATGAAAACAGACGGGGCTGGGGAGGGGAGAAAGGGGAGCAAGGGTAGTGGGTGGCGCAGGGAGAGGAGGGCTCAAGGCCAAGGTTCACTGCTGGGTGTCAGGATTGAGGAGCAGGGCCTGGGCAGAGAGAGTCCAAAGTCCCAGGCAAGGGGCACAGCTATGTTTTCCCAAAGGGAGCCCACAGGGCCAAACACCCAGTTCCAGTCCCCTGGCTCTGGAGAGCATCCTGGGAAAGGGATCTTGAAAAGGGGCCCAGCAGGGACAGGGACAACAGGAGAGATGAAGGAGGGTACAGCATAAAAGGCCAGAGGAAGGGTGCTGATGGGGTGTAGGCCAGGACTCCAGAAAGGAGCCCAGGCTAGGTACCAACAGGAGGGCCCAGGCCAGGGAAGGGCAGGGAAGGGCAGGGCTGGGCAGTCCGGTGACAGTAGGATTCTGATGTTCAGGGAAGCCAAAAGGAGTAGGGTACTGGCCCCAGTGAGGCCCGCAGTCCAAGCCCAGGGAAGCACGGAGCAAGAAGGACCCCCAGAGGCTCAAGCAAAGAGGCAGCCCAGGGAATGGAGATCTAAGGGCCAGGGCTTGGGCAGGGGGCTCAGGGCAGTGGACAAGACTTTGGAGGGATGGCAGGGGATCCGGCAGGGGGAAGGCAGGCTCCTGGCCCACGGCGACTGCCAGGTGTCCGGATTCTGGGTGCAGGACTAAAGGCCCAGAGAGAGCAAGGGGCCCAGGCAAGGGATAGGACTCAGTTTTGCATAAGGCACTCTGAACCAGATGAGAATCCAGGGACAGGGACCTGGCAAAGAAGGCCTGGCAAATGAAGGGGGCCAGGAGAAGGGCGATGAAAGGGCACGGTGGGGGATCGTGGAGGGTGCACTGTAGGGAAAGAGTCATGACCCAAGACAGACCCCCAGGCAAGGGACCCACCCAATGGATTGTGATGAGGGACCCAAGGAGCAGGAGACCTGCAAGCGCCAGGAAAAAGCACAAGAGGAAGGGAGGTAGGGGCTGCATGAGGACCAGGAGACAGAGGGAAGCGCCAGGGGCACCTAGGTGAGCCCGCTGGGGGGCCCAAGTTAGGGGCCCCCAGGTCAGTTGCAACACGAAGAGACTCCATGCTATGCCAAGGGACATGAGGGACGCAGTCAGGGGCTCAGACAAGCCCCCAGGCCTGGAGACTGGAGCACAAAGGGTCAGGGTTAAAGAGGGCTGGGTTGGGGTAGGGGCAGCATGAAAGGCCAGAGGGCAGGGGAGGGAAGGGAGGGGATCGCTCAGGGCTGGGTTGGAGCAAGTCCATGTTATCTGCCAGGCCTCAAGGTACAAGCAGTGAAGGCGACTCAGGTGACTGGCAGAGCTGTGTTTCCCACAGGGAGAATTCAGGGTGCAGAGACCAGCCAATTCCGCTCCTCCGCCCCAGGTGAGTAGATCCTCAGAGAGGAACCTGGACCAATGAGGGGTAAAAGAGGGTACTGTTTGGGGATACCTGGCTTGTGCAGGTTGGTGGGGGAGCTCTTATATGGCGCCAGCCAAAGTAGAGTGGACTCTTGCCCTTCCAGGCAGGAGACCCCTTTCACCTGGGTGTGGGGAGCTTGTATATCGCTGCAGCCAGGATACAGGGGACACGCCTGGCAAGGTGAGAGACCCCTCCTACCTGTGTGTCAGGGTAGCTTGTATATCGCCACAGCCAGGGTAGAGTGGATTCACCCCTTCAGGCGGAAGACCCCCCCACACGTGGGTGTCAGGAGGAGCTCTTATACTGCCTCAGCCAGGGTAGAGGGGACTTGCCCCTCCAGGCGGGAGGCCCTTGCCACCTGGATTAAGGGATGAAGCTTTTATACCCTTGCAGCCAGAGTAGTGGGCATTTGCTCCTCCAAACAGTAGACCCCTCCCACCTGGGTGTCAGGGGGAGATCTTATACCACCGCAGCCATGGTAGGGGGTACTTTCCCCTTCAAGAGGGAGACCCCTCCCACCTGGGTGGCTGGGGAGCTCCTATACCACCGCAGGCAGGGTAGAGGGAACTCTCCCCTCCAGATGGGAGACCCCTTCCATCTGGGTATTCTGGGGAGCTCCTATGACACTGCAGCCAGGGTAAAGCGGACTTGCCCTTCCAGTCGGGAGACCCCTCCCACCTGGGTGTCTGGGAGAGCGTGTATACCACTACAACCAGGGAAGAGGAGACTCGTTGCTCCAGGAGGGAGACCCCATATTCTGGGTGTCAGGGGAGCTCCTATACAGCCAGAGCTAAGGAAGTGGGGACTCACTACAGGTGGAAGATCCCTTCCTCCTAGTTGTCAGCGGAGTTCATAGACTGCCATAGCAGGATAAAGGGAACTCGCCACTGGAGGCAGGAGGGGACCTCCTATACCACTGCAGCCAAGGTAGGGGGGACTCGCCTCTCAAGGATGGAGACCCTCCCACCTGGATGTCAGCGGGAGAGCCAGGGTGGAGAGGACTCGACCTTCCAGGCGAGAGACCCATCCAACCTGGTTATCAGGGAAAGCTAGTAAATCACTACAGCCAGGGTAGAGGGGACGCCCCACTTCAGGAGGGAGACCCCTCACATCCGGTTATGGGGGGAGCTCCTAAACCAAAGCAGCCAGAATAGAGGGAACTCTCCCCTCCAAGCAGAAGACCCCTCCCACCTGGGTGTCTGGGAGAGCTGATACACCGCCTCACCAGGGTAGAGGGGAGTCACCCCTCTAGGCAGGAGACCCCTCCCACCTGGGGGTCAGGGGAAGCTCCTTAACCTCTGCAGCCAAGGTAGAGTGGACTCACCCCTCCAGGCGGAAGACCCTTCCCACCTGGGTGTCAGGTGGAGCTCATATACCCCGGCAGCCAGGGTAGAGGCAACTCGCACCTCCAGGCCAGTAACACCTCCCGCCTGGGAATGGGGATAACTCCTATACCGCCTTAGCCAGGGTAGAGGGGACTCGCCCCTCTAGGCGGAACACCCCTCCTACATGGGTGTCTGGCAAGAGTGGGTTCTTATACAGCTGCAGCTGGGGTAGCTGCGACTCGCCCCTCCAGGCAGGAGACCCCTCGGTACTGAGGGAGGAGGGGGCTCTTATACCCCTGCAGCCAGGGTTGAGGGCACTCCCACCTGGGTGTCACCGGGAACTTGTATACCACCTTAGGCAGGGTAAGGGAGACTCGCCCATCCAGGCAGGAGACCCCTCCCACCTGGGTAATCAGGGGGAGTTACTCTACCGCTGCAGCCACTGTAGAATGGACTCGCCCCTCCAATCGGGAGACCCCTCCCACCTGGGTTTGTGGGGGGAGCTTCTATGCTGCCACAGCCAGAGTGAGCGAACAGTGCGCGGAAGACCCCTCCCTCCTGGGTGTACTGGGACCTCTTACATAGCAAGAGCTAAAGTAGAGGGGATTCGCACTTCCAGGTTCTTCCATTTACAGCACAAGTTTTCTTAACTCTGTATATAAAGTATGTTCACGCCAAATTATGCCATTATACATGCACTCTCTTTTATTTTACATTACAATTCTTAATACACATATATACCACAATTTTTCATATCTCTGTTTGTATATAAGGTATGTTGACACCAACTTCAAATCTTCTTACATATATTTTGTATAATGATAACCATCACTTTCCCCCATCCTTGCTATTCCCCTTCCCCTCCCTTTCCCTCCCACCCCTCTTCCCTATCTAGAAATAATCTTCCTCCCATGCTGTCTCTCCCTACCCCACATTGAGTCTCTCCCCCTTATATCAGAGAAAACATTCAGCATTTGTTTGTTTGTTTGTTTGTTTGTTTGTTTGTTGGAATTGGCTAACTTCACTTAGCATAATCTTCTCTAACACCATCCATTTACCTGCAAATGCCATAATTTTGTTCTTTTTTAGTGCTGAGTAATATTCCATTGTGTATAAATTCCACGTTTTTTTAATCCATTCATCCACTGAAGGACATCTAGGTTGGCTCCACAGT
This sequence comes from Ictidomys tridecemlineatus, assembly GCF_052094955.1. NCBI lineage: Eukaryota > Metazoa > Chordata > Mammalia > Rodentia > Sciuridae > Ictidomys > Ictidomys tridecemlineatus. The sequence continues at coordinate 123,339,638 of NC_135486.1, forward strand.
TTAGCTCTTATGAATTGTGCTGCTATAAACATTGATGTGGCTGTGTCCTTGTAGTATGCTGCTTTTAGGTCCTTTGGGTATAATCTGAGAAGAGGAATAACTGGGCTTTTTTCACCTGCTTTTTCACTTTGTTTTATCTTTGAAGTGTTAGAATTCATTGGGCTTTTTTTGTTTGTTTGATTTTATACATATAATATCATAATTATATAGTATGTAATAATTATAAATAAAATATTAAAATGTATAACTATATATTATAATTATATTATAATTTACATATATTATAGTATATTATATAGTATAGTTATATATAATATATATTATATATATTATGTTATAATTATATAATTATATTACACATAAATACATAAATTATATTATGTAAAATTATTATATTTATGTAATATGAAATCATTACAAATATACAATCATGCACAATTACATACATAATCATATGTAAATTATAGTTATACATAATATAATTTTATCTAATTATATATTACATATAAATATATTATGTAATTAGTAATTATTAAATATTACATAATATAACAGTAAATATATAAATTATGCATAATTATATATATAACATAATTATATATTATATTTAGATATAATTATACATGTAATTATAATATATATTATATATAATTATATATAGATAATTTTATATGTAATTTTATATATCATTTTTGTTGTTTTTCATCTGTTATTTCACTTTGTTTTATCTTTGAAGGGTTTGGGGTTTTTTATTTATTCAATTTTATGCATATAGATAATAGTATAATTTTATATATATATATATATCTCCAAGAGTCAATCAGCACAGATACACACATAATGGAAAAAAGCAAAGACAAAATCTTAATGGAAAACGAAGAGGTTATTTCCTAAGAGGTGGCCAAAACTGTTGATAAGGATGAATATTCACTACCTCTCCCACACCATCTTTCTTTGCCTTTGTTCCTGGACTGTGTACCCCTTAGAGAGAGAGCAAGGGTTGGGGAGTTGTTAAACTGGTCTTCTTGCAGCACCAACCTCTTGCTCTTAGTTGGTGTGCCTGGGCCAGGCCTCTGCACTGTTCTTATGCTGACAGTACTTATCCTGGTCCTGAGAAGAAAATCAAGAAGAAAAAACTTTTTAAAATTTGTTTTAATTAGTTACACATGACAGTACAATGATCTTGACATATCATACATTTGAATCAGATGGGGTATAATTTCTCATTTTTCTGAGTGTACGGGTTGCAGAATCACACTGGTCATGCAGTCATGTATATACATACAGCAATAATAATGTCTATTTTATTCTGCTGTCCTTCCTTTCCCCCCTTCCCCTCCCCTCCCCTCCCATCACTTCTCTCTACCCAATCTAATGTGACACACTTTTCTTTTCCCTCACATCGTCATACATGTATTCTATATAATGATGAGGGTCTCCTTCTATCTTCCGTGCAATTCCCCTTCTCCCTCCCTTTCCCTCCCACCTCTGTTTCCTATTTAGTGGTAATCTTCTTCTCATGTTCTTCCTCCCTACCCCATTTTGAGTCACCCCCCTAAGAAGAAACTTTTGAATTTAAAAGATTAGAAGGGGCTTGACCTTTACTGGGCATCCCCTCACTATAGGAGATCTGCTATGCAGAGAAGATGATTATGGAATTGAGAGAGGTCATGACCCCAGTGAAGGTGAAAAAGGAGAAAGGGGAGGACAATTTCCTAAGTCAGACATCCAACCAACAAGCACATTCTGAGAACATCAAAGTTGGGACCCCACAGGAGGAGGCCTCAGGCCTTGATATATCTGAAGAGGAGGAACCGGTATTGAAACTAAGAACCTACCGTTACTGTTACCAAAATCTGAGATATGTAGTAAAACTGAAAACCCCTCACAATATCAGGAAGAATCCAGAAATTTGACACTCAATGACCTGAATTAAGAGAATCATGTGAAACAGGAAATAGGCAAAGAGATGGAAAATAAAGAGGGAGAAGAAAGATTTGAGACTGTTATAGGGAGCTGCTTCAGAAAACATTCAATCTGAATTTAAAACAACTTAGAGGGCTTTATTGCCTGGTCAGGGATGGTCACCCCTAGAGACCGAAGTTCTGTGGGAGAACAGCAATTTCCTGGCCTGTGTCTTGAGAATTTAAGGATGAAAACTACAGCTCAGGGAGTTTCCTTAGCATCATGTAAGCAAGCCAATCACAGAAGCTAAAACAGTAGTTAGTGTAACCTGAGAGCCCTAAGCAGGACTGGAATTTTCCAGTTAGCAAGCAGATTACAGAAGCTGAAAAAGCAGTTAGCAGAGCAGCTCAGACAACTGCATTTTGGGTCTGAATTCAAGCAGGGGGGTTAGCAGGGGCAAGAATCTATTTGCATTTTATGGGGTACAAAGTACAGAAAACAATTTTTTTAAAATAAGAAAACAGCTTTCATTTCAGTTTCTCAGAAACAGATCTTGTAACAGTTTTTTATAGAAGGCAGCAAAATGGCATTTAGGCCTGGCTATGACAGTTCTGGCATTTTATGTGTAGCATTTGGAGGAAAGACATTAGTCAGAGTGCAAACCTTGTCATGCATCAGCGAATCCACACTGGGGAGAAGCCCTTTGAGTGCCGTCAGTGTGGAAAGGCCTTTATTCACAGTGAAAACCTTATTGTGCCTCGGAGAATCCACACTGGACAGAGACCATAAGTTTGCACAAAATGTGGGAAGGCTTCCACACTCAGCTCAAATCTGACTGTACACCAAAAATATCCACTCCTTAGAAAAAATCTTTAAGTGCATTGAATATAAGAAAGCCTTCAGTTAGGGCTGACAACTCTCCAAGCACCAGAAAGTCCACATCACAGAAAAGTGCTACATCTACCCTGGGGAGAAGTCCTTTGCTTGTACTGATTGTGGTAAAGCCTTCACCCATAGTGCAAGTCTTATTGTCCATCAGCAAAGCCATACTGGTGAGAAGCCATATGAGTGCAAAGCATGTGGGAAAGCCTTCAATTGTTTTTCACAGCTTATTGTGCACCAGGGAATTCACACTGCAGAGAAACCTTATGACTGCCATGAATATGGAAAGCCTTCAGTCAGCTCTCTTGCCTTATTGTCCATCAGAGAATTCAGAGTGGAGATTTTCCTTGTGTGTTTAATGAGTGGGAAGGCCTTCATGTGTAGTTCATATCTTCACATGTAGTTCATATCCATCTTCAAATGGACTCATCAGAGAATCCATCATGGGGGAAAATTTTACACATGTAACTAATGTGGCAAGGTTTTCATGCAAAGGTCAAGACTTAGTGTGCATCAGAGAATCCACACCGGGGAGAAGCTCTATGACTGTGAGAAGTGTGGTGCAGGTTTTTATTTTATTTTATTTCAAACTCAGTCCTCATGTGACACCAAAAAAATTAACATACTAACCCATCTTGTTGCATAATATTATGGACCAAACTATATGTGCCTTGACAAAACTCCATTTTACCCTGAGACTCCATTTGATATAAGAATTCTTCTCCCGTGAGAAAACCCCACCTCTGCCACCTTTTGCTAAACGCACTCTGTTTCTCAATGCATTGTGGTTGAAAAATGTTTCTTTCATTCTAATACAACGTATTATTAGGAAATGCATTTGTAAGATATTCTCACTTTAATTCCCATTTTTCTTGGGCAGGGGACTGTACCCTGACATGGGTCATTCTGACTCACTTCCTACATCGCCATGGTTTTGACTTACTGGTGACTTATAGTTTGGGGCTATAAAAGGGATATCCTACATTTTGCAAGGGGTCAAGGGATGCAGAGGTGACTTTCTTGCTGCCCCTTGTCCTGCCAACAAATAAAACTTCCATGTCTTGCTTCAAGACTGACCTAGTGATTTATTTCAAATGTACCACAACAATAAGAAAGAGTGAGGAAGATCCTCAGCTGCTTGTCATAACATACTACCTGCCAAATTAGACACCTCTTTGCAATTTTCTTTCTTCTTTGTAAAAACATGGTACAGTTTTCAGGAAGGCAGCACAAATAAGAATTTCATAGGTTAATTTAAGAAACTAAGTAAAGGAAAACTAAGCACACAAAGGCAAGGATTTTGTTTTAACTCCATCATAAACAGTTGTTTTTTCTGAATTGGAATGTGGCTTTCTTAGGAATGGGTCATACAAAGATAGTTTGGGGAAAAGGTCTTTTTTGCTTAATTTTGTTTTTTAAAACTCTGGTAATTGCTTGAGCAACAGGCAAATTGTTTTTCCTTTTTGAACTCTGGAGCTTTGACCTTTGTATTATAGTATTCTGAGTTAAGTGATGACTCATTAAGGAAACCTTTTGGGGTAGGCATTCAACAGTGACTCATCTATGAATATAAGCTTTACATTCCCTAGGTAATTTTAAAAAAGAAAAGAAAACTATCTACAGCTCCTAAAATGGGCAGAAATATAAAACAGCCTTTTCCCTTATTGTTTATGCCTCCTGAACCTTAGTATAGTAAAGCTCTGGGGACTTCCTAGGAGTCTCTTCTGATCATTCCCCCAGGCTGCAAGGCCAGGTGCTCAAGGATTGATGGAGACAATACACCAGCTACATTCATTTGCTAAGATTGACAACTCCCATCAAACTTCTCCACCTGCAACCGCCCCCCTCCCAATTCCCATAGCATTCCTTCTAGGTGAGATGCAACTAGCATGCCCCTTCTCTGATAGAGGAATCAAAGAATAAAACTCAACTAGAGACATCTTAAAAAACAAAACAGTCTTATTTGTGTTGCTCATCAATCTGCTATCTGCAGTAATTGGAATCACAGCTGGTTGTAATAGCACCCCACTTCCCTTCTCACCAGTATAAGGTAGGATAGAATTGGAAGTACTGACAATCACAGTTTTGTCCAGACAGATTAGACTGATGTACTCCCAGGAGGGACTAATGTAGAGTTCTAAATGGGAAGTTCCCAAGACTGGCAGCTGGCAGCTAGCTCTGATCAGAACTTTATAACCTTACCTGGCAGTATGTGCACCTGAGAGATTTTATCAGCACACTCTAGGGCCAGGAAAATGCAATCTCTGCTGGGTATCTACATCTTAAGACCTCCAAAGAAATCCTTCCACAGGGTGAGGCAACTAACCCTCCACAGATCCACTCCTAGGGTGAGATAACTAGCCCCACAAGTCTCACCCATTTCAGCACCCACAAATGTGATCTTCTTTGGATCAGATACCAGATGCAATTGCACACACCTGACCAAATTCTGGGCTCTCCCCAGCTGGTCCCATGTGCTGCCAGACCCAAGGGGAAAGAAAGCCACAATCCCTTCCATATCCTCAACCTGAATCTCCTTGGGCACAATCCCCTCTGTGCCCATTTTTGTTGGGCCCCACCAGAGACACTCTAGGCCGTGTTGCAGGTGCTTTCTAGTAAGACTCTATGGTCTCCTGGGCAGCTTCAGCAGAAAGTGCCAGTTCAGCAACTTCAGGATGGCTTCCACCTCAGCCCTGCGCTGAGAAACTGAAAAACAGAGATTTTCAAACACCAGCTCACCACACAGCCTCTGATTCAGTTAAGATTAGATTGCTTTTCTGTTTCACAGGATTACCAAAAATTTTCACTGTGTTTCTCTCCTTTTATGCATGTGTCACCCCTCCTCTCTTCGATAAACTGGAGCCACTGGCACCACTGGCCTGGCTCCAAGTACTTTTTCTTGTCCTATGTACAATGCAATTGGATTTCTGTGTCTCTTCAATCCTTTTACTGTCTGATGTTGAATTTCAGTGAATCCCCTCCGTCATCCACCTCACTGAGAAGGTGTACTCCTGCGGCATGAATTCTGAGCCATGAAGCAGCTGTAAAATACACCCTTCCTCTGTTCCACCATTTTTCCTTCTCCCTAAATACAAGTTTCTAAAAATATGTCTTTGAGCACTTATATCATTTTTGCTGCTTGATCGAGTCTATTGTTGAGGCCTTTAGCTGAATTTATTTAACTTATTGAGCTCTTGTTTTCAAGATTTCTGTTTGGTTATTTTCCAGAATCTCTTTTTGCTGAATTTCTTTCATTATCTTTCTTTTAATTTCATCTGTTTGTATATATTCTCTAGATCTCATTGAGCTTTTCTAAAATCATTCTTTTACATTGTTTATCAGACATTTCATTCACTTCAATATTTTGGGGACTATTACTAAAGAGTTATGATCTTTCAGAGGTGCTAGGATACCTTGTGGGGAGCCACAATAAATGACCACACCCTTCCAGTCCTGATGCCTCAGATTCTGACCAACCACTGCATTTGCTGTGACTTGGGCAAGGTCTAGCTCGGATAATAAGGGATCTTCCTTGTGGGTATGCCCCTAAGGTTGAGTTACACTCACCCATCCCTTGTAGTCCTGCCCCTTCTGCCCTTTTTTGGATAGAACTTTCTAAGAACAAGAGTTCCCCCAATAAAAGCTCACTTCTGAACGTGTCCCCTCTCTCTCACCTGCCTCTTGTGATTTTCTCTTGCTCTCCCATTTGGGAAGCCTGAGGCCGAGAGTGGGGAAGCTGTCCTGAAACTTGTGTAAAGGCAAATTGTGTCTGTGTTTTATTTGGTGTCCCTGCAAATTCACAAGAGCGGTCTTAAGTTCAGCTGTCCGCATGGGGGCAGCACCTTGTTTTTCCATATTTCTTGCATCCCTACGTTGAGATTTGTGCTTCTGATACAATGGATATTTCTACCATTTTTATGGAATGGCCTTCTTAGTAAGTAGCTTTCTCCTGAATTTGTGTCTTAGGGTATTGCAATGTTGAGTTTATTTGTAACTGAACACAGTAATATAATATCCCTGTATCTTCCTTGACTGTAATCAGTGAATTTGGACACAATGATTACCATATCAGAATCACAGAGGCCCACTGTCTTTGTGGTCAACAGTAGTACACACCAGAGGTTGAACAGGAGTAAGGTATAGTTGGAGCTGGGCAAGATTTCTCTCAGCTCGTGTTCTCATGGAAGCAAGTAAAAAGCACAAGGCAAAGCTTATCTCCGGACTTTCTTAAGCTGCATACTCTGCGGACATTCCAATAGGCATAGCCACAGTATTGTTCAAGACAGCCCCATAATACCCCTACAGGTGGGGGCAGCAGCAGAACCACAGAGTATATTCCCTGCCTTGTAAGTGACAGGTACCAGGACACAGTGCTGGAAACAGGAGTGAATGGACTAGTGTGGGTAATTGCCCTCAATTCTAGTCACTCCTGGTCTTGAAGGACAGGATCCCCACGCATCCAATTCTTGAGGGTGTCAGCCTCTGTGCCCCTCCCTGTGGCAACACTCATCCACTTCAGTGCAGTTCTTTCACTGAGTTTGTGTCAGAGTTGTTCTACTAAGCCAAGTGTATTAGTCAGTGTTCTCTAGAGGAACAGAATCAACAGGTAGTATAATTATAAAAAGGGGATTTATTAGGTTGGCTTTCACAATCAGTAGCTGGATAATCCCCAATGGCTGTCTCCAGGCTGGAGATCTGGAAGAACCAGGGACGCGCCCGGGGCTGCCAGGGCGCCCTATGCGCCGCCGCCGACCACCACTGCCAACACCTACTTGTGGCTCCACTGGCCCGACTTTTGCTGCCCGCCTCCAGGGCAGCCGCCTGGGGCAGCGGCCAGATCCTACTGGCAGCCACCGCCCAAAGCGTCCCTTAGCGCAGCCTGCTCCCGACACACCCGGGGCGCCTCGAGAGCCGCGCAGGCTGTGCGGTCACTCTACTCAGCGATCGTCGCCATGGCCCTCCAGAGCACGGCCATACCAACGCATCGAGGCTGGCGGGCAGAACTTCATCCGCCACGACCTGTCGCTCAAGACTGCTTTAAGATGGTGCCCCGCGATGAGGACGACCCAGGGAAAGGTAACTACTGACTCTGGATCCAAACTTTGAGAAGATGTTTGACAACGGAAACGAAGAGAAAGCGGCGCTTCAAGGCCAGCGGCAGCTCTGCGTTGGTTGCAGGGACGTCCAAGTCAGAAGAAGGGCTGTCCTCTGGACTGCGAACCACAGTGGGTTGCACATCGGAGGGAGACAGCCCTTCCTCTATGCTTCTGCCAGCGCAGTCGCTTGAGCCAGAGGGCGCTAAGCGCCCCGTGTCCCCTCCGGGTGGCCCGGTGCTGGCCTCCGACCCCCTGCCTCAGCTCCTTCTTTAGCACCCTAAGCGTGGACTGCAGCGGGAGCATCCAGCACGCTTGCCCCACAGCCTCCACCTGGGGGTCCGGGGCCCTCAGCTGCCCTCCAGCAGCGCCTTCCCTGCCCCCTCCATCTCCGAGGCTTCCGCGGAAACCTTATCGCTGAGCACCAGCAGCGGCAGCAGCCAGCGATCTTTCTACTACAGCCCCTTCCTGGCTGGGGCCAGTGCAGCTACTCAGTAGCCCCTTCTAAAACCTTGGCAAGGTCAAGAACTACCCGCGGGAGGGCTCTGAGGTGAAAGACCTTGCTTCTCAGACTTCCACAGCACACCTGAGTCCCGGGCTGTGCGGATTCCCAGTCCCGGGTATGGGGAGGCTAAGGTTCTGCATTTCTTTGAGCTCCCGGGTGATCCAGTTACTACCGTGGAGGAACCAGGTGGCAGGGAACTCCTAGACCCCAGCAAGCTTTACACATCTTCTAGAGATGGGCCTCTGGGGAGAAGACCACCTGCATTCCAAGGCAGGTAGCCTTAGAGCTCTGTGAGGGCAGGGACTGGGTCTATAGGCTTGTCGCTTTATGCCAGGGGGTGGGCTCAAAGGTGCTCAGACAGCTGGAATAAGCCCTGAAGCGGCTAGGTGGTAAAGGTCAGCAGCTGGCACCTGAAGGTGGTGGCTGGACCCAACAGCCAAATGCTCCCTGAGCAGCTGGCTATGTCCAGCAGCTTTCTGGTTTTTCTAGAAAAGCCAGGTAATTTGGCTTTTTATAGGAATTCTCCAACTTTGTGTCCTTGGCCTCCAGTTAAAGTTTCTATCAGTGTGCCAGGAAGCACTACAAATCCTTGAGCTGTGCCTAGCTCACTGTGCAGACAGTCCTAGGTACCAAAAATTGTTCTAGACTCAACAGTCATGAGCCCACAGAAACCTCACCTCACAGGAGTGGCAGCAGAACCTTGCTTTCAATGCAAGGGATTTGGGCTTTTAAGATGAGAGGTGATTTGCCCAAGGTCCCAAAGAACACATGGTGGAGCTGGGCCTGGCTCCAGAGATGGTGCTGGTAACATGCATCCTGGCTGTTAAACAAACTGCATCATGGGCAGACATAAGTAAGTAGGCATAGCAGGAACTGGATCTCACTTGACCAGAGATTCTGGTTGAAATGGAAGTCCCTGGCAATGCTCCCCCAAGCAGAAAGTGGACCCCACCAGCTCTGCCTCACTCTCTGCCCAAATCCAAGGTCTCCGGTGACTGCTGAACCAATTGATGATGGCAGCCTGGCAGCCTGCCCCTCCTAGTCTGTCCCTCTTAGCTCCTGTCCTGGGTGTTTCTTTGCCTAAGAAAGTATTGTCAGAACTTTATTAAAAATAATTTTAAAGTGGAATTTTATAGTTTTTAATATGATAAACCATTTGTGGTCAAAATCTTTAAAACTAATGATTTTATGTATCTTAGCATCCCCTTTCACTTCTCAGAGGCATCTTGCCTTGCATAACTCTGACATTCCCTCTTACACCCAGCAGAGACCTGGTACATAACATGGCAAACACTTGGTCATTATTTGTTGAATAGCAAATTATTTTAAAAGTGCTAATCAAAAATGAATGGTTGTTGGATTCACAGGAACAGCGTTCCATTAATGAGTTGCCTTTCTGTCGTGTTTTTTGAGTTTTACTCTGGGGTTTGAAATTTTCTAGAAACAGGACTACATGCACATTATTAAAAAAAAACTTTTTTTCTGAGTATTCTTTAAGATACAATATTTTTTAAACTGTTATTTTGAAATAGAGCAAGTAGGAAAAATTATTAGCTTATGAGGTAAAGATCATGCCACCATTACTTTTTAACCATTATGCAGAAAGACAACAAGAGACTACCTACTCTCTTACTCTGTGTACAGAAAGCCATTTTTATGGATAATTTTGTATGTAAGCAAGCATATGAACTTTTATGAATATTGTTTCTAGCACAATTCTATATTTGTGAATTAATTTATAATGTGAACCAGGGCAGCAAAGAAAAAAACAATCTTGGGAAAGAAAACTACATGCTAAGAAGGATAACAAGAAATAAACTCTAGAGGCTGGGGATGTGGCTCAAGTGGTAGCACGCTGGCCTGGCACGCGTGCGTCCCGGGTTCGATCCTCAGCACCACATACAAACAAAGATTCTGTGTCTGCCGAAAAGTAAAAAAATAAGTAGATATTTTTTAAATTTTTTTTAAAAAAGAAATAAACTCTAAGTTGGATGGGGGGAAAAACTGAACAAACTACAAAGGATCCAGCTATCCTACTACTGGCTATATACCCAAAGATTATGAAATCTGTATGCTGAAAAGATATCTGAATTCCCATGTTCATTTCAGCATTATTCACAATAGTCAACATATAAAATCTATTTAATTGTCTATCAATGGTTGAATGTATAAGGAAATGTGGTTCTGACACAGAGTAGAATACTATTTAGCCTTAAAAAAAAAAAAAGGAAATCTTGCCTTTGGGAACAATGTCAATGAACCCGGAAGACATTATGTTATGTGAAATAAGCCCATCCCTGAAAGATGCATGCTAAATGATCTCACTAATACATGGAATCTAAAAAATTCAGACTCACAGAAGCAGAGAGTAAAATGCTAGTTACCAGAATCTGGGTGAGAGAGGGTGGTTATTGGTGAGATGTAGGTCAAAGGACATAAAATCCCAGTTAGACCAAAGGAATAAATTCAAGAGATTTATGATATGCATCATAATGACTATAGTTAACAACTATGTAGTGTATTCTGGAAATTGCTGAGAGTAGATTTTAAATATACCACAAAAAAATTATGTGTGAGGTAATACATATGGTAGTTAGCTTCATTTATCCATTCCACAATGTATACATATTTCAAAATATTTTGTATATTTTAAATTTTTGTTATAAAAAATAAGTTTTTTAAAATAATAGTGTTCAGTGTCAGAATCAGGGTAATACAGTTTCCAAGGTCAGGGTGAGGATAAGAATTAGAATCAAGGTTAAAATGAGCTTTGTGGTCAGAATCAGAGTTTGTGGTCAGGGTAAGTCAGAGTTAAGGTCAGATTAGGATCAGGATTGTAACATAGTGAGGTACAAGAGTATAAAAAACAGAGTTAGGGTCAGTTAAGTCAGAATAAGGAGAAGGGTAAGAACCAGGATAAGAGTCATAGCCAGGGTCATAGTCTGGTGGATTTTCTTTGGAAGGGTAAGTGTTAAAGTCAAAGTTAGAATTAGGTTCAGTGTAAGGGACATCCATGAAAGTGAGTGAGCATATGAGTTGGTATCAGGGTCAGGTTGAGGGCCTGAGTGAAAGGTAAGTGTGTTCATCAGATTTTTGTCACTGTGACTAAAACAAGAACAACTTAGAGGAGGAAAAGTGTATTTGGACTTGCAGTTTCAGAGGGTCTCCATCCATGTTTGGCTGGAAGGAAGTGGCAGAGGAAAGCTTCCAGCTCATAGCAGCCAGAAAGCAGAGAGAGAGAAAAAAAAATATCAGGGACAAAATATAATCCCCAAGGCTATGTCCCCAATGGCCTACTTTCTCCAGCCACATCCCACTGACCTACAATTACAATCCCAGTAACTCATTTAAATTATTAATCGGCAAGTGGTTTAATCTTCTGATGATATTACAGACATTCCTACATTTCCTAACATATGAGCTTTTCAGGGGACACCTTATATCCAAATCATAACAGTAACTGGGTGAGAGGGAGAGTCAGGGAAGTATCAGGGTGTGGGTCAGGTTCATGATAAAGTTCAAATCACCAACAAGGTGAATGAGGCTGATGTTCGGTTTATGGTGTCGCTATGTTGAGCATAAGATTCATGATCAGAGTCAGGTTCTGGAATCAAGATGAGTTATTTGCAGTGTCCTTGCTAGGGTGAGGTTCTGGGTCATGCTCATGAACATAATGAAGGTCAGAGATAAAGGTCAAGGTAATATTCAGGTAGGTGTCAGGATCACAGTCAGGATTAAAGTTAGGGTCTAGTTCATCATGAGGAGCAGTGTGAGGTTGAAAATAATGTCTGTCATGTTCAGGATCATTGAGGGTAAGGTGTCTATCCTGTTCAGGGTTAAGAGCAGGTAGGAAGCAGGGTGTGAGAGTTGAAGGAGAATTAAAAGTGAGTTCAAGTTCAGGGTCAGCCCTAAAGTGAGAATCAACATCAAAATAAGAATAAAGAAGGGTTATGGCTGTAATAATTCACCTATTTCTAGAATTGATTCAGGCACTGCTGTCAAACAAAATAAGCATTATCCTTTTTGCTATTTCTGGTTAATTTTTCAGAAATAATAATGGATTGAGGGTATTCACTGCTTCAGTAACTTTATTTTTATTCTCATGGATCACCAGATCCTGATGATTCATACCACCATTTCTGAAAAGACAAAATTTTCCAAATTTTACTTCTAAATAGACTTCTAAATAGACAAATAATATGAATGCTAGAATACGCAGAGTCATCAAAAGGTTTTCTGTCAAAAAAGAAACTTTTTTGCAATGTCTCCAATTCACACAGCTTACAAACGGTTGAAATGGAGTTAGATGTTGAATTTTCCACCCGCTGTAAGAATCTTTTGTACCAAAACTTATACTTATGTCACTATACGAAATATAAAATACAAAATTTCATTCCCAAGCAAAATATTTTCAAATAATAATTTTTTTAAAGTATTTCTTACCACATGCCTGTTAATTGGTTATCTTTCTTTGAACACTTGAGGAATGGTCATCTAAATAGTTCCCAAGGTTAGATAGTTCTAAATTTAAGAGCATCTTTGCGAATTGAACCAAAGTAGCTTCCAACTATTCCTTTCAGCTACACTGCACACAGCAACAGTGTAACTCCAATAACTTTTTTCATGTAGTTTCTCCATCACTTTCTTCCACTCATGCACACTAGTCCAAAGGAGAGGATGTTGACTACTGTCCCAGTGAGTGAGCACCAGGTCCCAGTTAACAGACTGAGATTTTTCTGAGGGGTACAGAAGACAGGCACTGGCCCCTGCCTAGGGCACCGGCTCCACCTCAGAGGTGCTCGCAGCCTCTTTCCATTGGAGGCCAGCATTTTCTGGCAGAGTCTGAAGCCTCCACACATCCACACTTTGGAAGAATGGCTAGGGACACTGAACTGAGGTCTGGTTCAGGGTAAACCAAACTGCAAAGGAGAAGAAAAAAAAAAGAGATGGGGGTGCACAGATCTGAGAAAGCCTGCTAGTGACAGGAACTGGGGAACGACGCCTCAGCCCTGAAACTTTCCCCACCCAAGAAGAAACACAGAAAAGCTCTAGGCGGCGCCAAGCGGGATCTGATTGACGTGACCCACCTCCTCGCCCCGCCCCTCTGCCCCGCGCAGTCTCTAAGGCCTCGGGGCTTTCAGACGAGTTAGCGCTGCAATCTAAAACCTTCATTTCGTATTCGTTTTGTTTTTATTCTTTTTAATTATACACAACATTAGGATTCATTTTGACATAATAATAAAAGCATGGAATATAACTTGTTCTAATGCAGTCCCCAGTACTTCCCAATTCCCTTTCCCTCCTATCCTTCCTCCCCCTTCCCTTCCCTGTACCTTACTGATCTATTTACTTATAGTTTTGTGACTTTTTTTTTCATTTCGTTTTTCAAAAGTAATGACCCTGACCCAATTGTGGTTTCACCCCAGAGCTCTAATAGGAGTCAGGAGGTCTGAGAGAAAGGAGGAAAGTGACAGAGACGGCTTAAGAAGTGGGAAAGGCTGGCTTCTGATTTTTCCCAGTCCTGGGATCTGGGTCTGAAGGATGGTGGAGCCAAAGGGTAAAGATTTGGCCATCTGAAATATACCAGACGTATTGAATGGTTCCCAATATCCTTTCTAACTCTGAATTCCTGCGATACTCCGGGGAGTACCCCCAAAGGTATTCTGTAGTAGCCTTGGAATCAGAAAATCCTAGAATATTGTTCAAGTAGGAGCTAAGGGCAGGTGATTGAATAATCGTGGCAGTAAACCTGGCTCTGGTTGAACCAAGGAGACTTGCAACAGCTTTCTGCTAGAGTAACATATCACTGGACCATAATTTCTGGAAGGCTTTTATCTCCCTTTTTCTACCACCCACTTCATCCCAGCACTTTCTCTTTAGTCCCTACCTTCCTGGCCCTTAGTTCAGCCTATTTTAGTACTGCCCAGTGGTTACTTAAACCTGCTAACCTCTATTACTAAATTAAGTCTCCAAGATCATATCTAAGAAGGATTGAAGAAAAAGAAACCAACTGCCCTCATAAGCCAGGGCCAGACAATGGAAAAAGAGCCAGGAAGTCCAGTAAAACCAGTACTGGTATTTATTGGGGTATCATGAAGAAGCACGTCCTGAGTACATGATCTACAAAGCCAGAATTTAAGGGCTTCTTGGAGATGAAGGCCTGGATCTCTGGGCTAGAAGGAAGGAAGCTTATGGTTTGGGTGGTCATGGGATTTCAGGAAGTCCTTATATTTAACCAGAAAAGATTTTGCCAGAATGTCCAACTGTTGCTGGAGTTCCTGCAGAGCCCCGACTTGCTCTTGCTGCTCCCCTTTCATATGTTGCTTGTAATAGTTGACATAGAAGTTCACCCAGTCATCCACCACAGTCACCATGTCTTCTTCAGAAATAAGAGGATCATTAAAGACCTGGGGAAAGTAGAGAGAGAGAGAGTTAGCAAGGAAGAATGTGGTCAGCAATGTGATTCAGGAATACCAGAACAGTCTCACAAACTCTCACGTCTCTTTTCTCTGATTTATATTCCCTCTCTCTAGTTCATTCCATTAACCACCATCACCCTCAAGTTTCAAATTATTCTCCCTTCTCTGTCCTCACCCCAACACACGTACTTCAGGCCTGTCCTTTGAAACAGTGCCTGGGCTTACCTGCTGATTCAGCAGAACATTAAATTCCTTCATTCCCGAAGAAATGAGATCCTTATTAGACTGAAGATGGGCCATCTGCCTGTATAGAGAAAGAGGTAGAATTTAAATATCCCTTTCCCTCACCCTTGGTTATTTCCCTCAGTTCTCTCACTGCCTTTAAAGGTCCCTGGTGCTTTGCAGGTACACCTTCTTTCCAAAACTTTTCAAATCTTGCTCTGCTCTGAAGTCACATTTTTCCCAAGTTGGACTCACCTTCAAGTCTAACAGAGTCCCTATGTCCTTTGTGCTGAGTTAGATGCAGGCACGAAGTCAAGTGTTCACTTCAGAAGAAAACCGCCACATATCTAGGTTCTGAGGGAGGGTGATAGGTCAGCCTAGGGTGGAGAAGGAGGGTGAGGCTTCCCTGAAGTTAGAGAGATAGACAGCCCAAGAAAAATAGATAAACGAAGAGACCCAAAAATTGCAAAAACTAAACCAGGAACATATGTTTGCCCTCCGCCCCTCAACCCAATATCCAATATCCCATCCAAGTACTCAAGAAACTAACATTAACTGAGCCCTTGTTACGTGACAAGCACCTTTACATCATCAACACAGTGTGAGGGCAATCCTTCTCGCTATCTATAGATGACATACTAATAACAGCTACATTACATTTATTCATTTGTGCCAGGCACTATTTCAAACATGTACTATTTATCTTTATTTTGAGGATCCTTTTAGACATATTTTGCTGATGAGATGTGGATCAGGATATGTTCCACAAAAAAATGGAGATGTATTTATCTTGTTCTCAGACATATCATCAAGTATTCAATAAAGCAGAAATAGAAATACTTTTTCTTATTTTTAATTTTTTTCCTAATGTTTTCCATTCTAACAGATTATTTTCAAATTTCAAAATCACTACATACTAATCAAAATAATCAAAGAAATACAAATGTGTACACTGGAAATTTTGATCATTTTTCTGTCCACACAGAAGTAACCAGCATTAAGGATGTATGTATTTCCTGTTGTAGTTTTTGCCACTCAAACACCAACATTCAGGGGCTGCTGTTGTAGCTTAGTGGTAGAGTGCTTGCCTAGCATGTGTGAGGCACTGGGTTCAATCCTCAGCACCACATACAAACTAATAAATAAATAAATGCATAAATATTTCTTAAAAAACAACATTCATAGACACTTATATATTCATAGTGACTTGTTAATTTGCTTTTTGATTACAGTGTTTTCTTGATAAACATTTAACAATATTGACTTCTTTTTGGTGTGCAGTTTATTAATTTTAAGACTTATATAGATTCACATCACTGTCACCACGATAAGGATATAGAACATTTCCATCACCCAAAGAAACTTCTTTGTGATACTCCTTCACTTTGTAGTCACCTCCATTCCACTCCTGAACCTGGCAATAACTAAACATCCTCCATCACTATCCTCCATCACTACAGTTCAGTCTTTTTAAAGATGTCATGTCAATGGAATCAATCATAAAAAATGAATAACCTTTGAGACCCACTTCTTTCTCCTAGCATAATGACTTTGAGGTTCATCCAAATTGTTACAAGTATCTATAAGTTCTTTTTCATTGCTGAGTGTACGTTGTATGGATGCACCACAATTTATTTATTCAGTCACTGAAGGACATCTCAATTGTTTGCAGTTTTGGCAAATATGAATAGAAATTCTATAAACATTTGTGTACAAGTTTTTGTGTGAATATGTTTTCATTTATCTAGAGCAGAAAATATGTTTACCACTAGGAGGAATAGTTACACTACAACTTAACAAAACACATATATATAGAAACAATAACAAATTCTGACAGTTCAATAATAAAACAAATAACCCAATCTTTCAAATAGTCAAAATATTAGAACACATGTCATAAAGAAAATATACAAAAAGATAATAATCAAATGAAAAAGATGTTCAGTATCATTACTCATCAGGAAAATGTGTTATCACTTCATGCCCCTTTCAATGACTAAAATTAAAAAGACTGGCTAAGTGTTGGTGAGGTTGTGGAACAATTTAGAATTATCATACATTACTGTTGGGAGTGTAAAATGGTACTATCACTTTGAAAAACAGCATACAGCAAAACCACGTGCCTTCTGGTTTAGTTCATTAATTTCAACACACATATTAATTCACATAATTACTACCATAATAAGATACAGAGCATTTCCATCACTCCCTCCAAAAAAAAAAAAAAACTCCTTTGTGTTACTCTTTTATAGTTACCACCATTCCCATTTGGCAATTTCCTTTAAAAAGTTCACTTACCACATGACCCAGCAATACCCTCATAGGTATTTTATCCATGATACACATGACACTTACCACATGACCCAGCAATACCCTCATAGGTATTTTATCCATGATAAATGAATATATATGTCTACAAAATTCTTAAATGCAAATGCAGGTGTTCATAGCACCTTTATTCATCATTGACCTAAATTGGACATCACAAACCAAAGAATGGCTATACAAATTGCAGTATATTCATGCAATGGAATACTCCTCAGCAATTTTTTAAAAGAATTAGACTAATGTTTGATAATATGATAATATGAATGAATCTCATAAACATGCTGTCCAAGGATGACAGCTATAAAACTACATATAGCACACTATAATTCTATTTGTATGCAGTTCTAGAATAGGCAATATTAATCTGTAATGGAAGAAAGCAAATTTGGTTACATGGAGTCAGAATAAAGTGTGAGAATTAAAATGCAGAAGTGGCTGATTGCCCTTTTTACACACACACACACAAACATCTTGATTATGACAAGCAACTTCATATACTTTTAGAAGGAGTATAAATTGGTAAAACTTTTTAAAGGATAATTTTACAATTCTTTGAATTAAAATACATATGTGTTTCAATCCAATGATTCTGCTTTGGATTCTACCTTGGACTCTACTTTTATAACACATAGATATGCTTGTACAAGGAATTTGCCATCCAAGTTTGTACAGATGAAAAGGTAGAAATAATATAAAATTTTATCAATAGAGAGACTCTTGAAAGAAACTATGGCATGATGTGGAGCTAATAAAATAAATGAAAGCCAGACAAAGGCACATGCCTGTGATCCCAGTGACTTGGAAGGATGAGGCAGGAGGATTGCAAGTTCGAGACCAGACTCAGCAAATTATTAAGGCCCTAAGCAATTTAGAGAGACCCTGTCCCAAAATAAAAAGGGCTGGGGGTGTGGCTTAGTGATTAAGTGTCCTTGAGGTCAATTCCCCTGTCCCCCCCAAAATAAAAAATAAAATAAAAAAGTGTAGATACATATGTGCTAATATAAAATATCTTTAAGACAATGTTAAATGAACTATAGTTTGAATAAATTAAACCAGGGCAGGATACTGGAGTAGGAATTAATTTCAAAATTATTTATGTGTATAATGATAGACTGTTAACTTCTAGAGAGGGACTGTTATTGGCTGGGAAAATGGAAGGAGGAATTCTTGCAAGGGAGAATTTGACCTTACCTCTTAGTATTATTTGAATTATTTTATAGCAAAAAAATTATCTGTTTTTTTAGGGGCTGGGTTTGTGGCTCAGTGGTAGAGCACTTGATTAGCATGTGTGAGGCACTGGGTTCAATCCTCAGCAGCACATATAAATAAATTAATAAAACAAAGGTCCATCAACATCTAAAAAAATCTTTAAAATTTTTTTTAATTCTTAAAATTAATGTAATATAAGAAAGTAAAGGAGGGTATTTTAAAAATTGTTCATTTCAGGTTTGAATCCTGCTTCATTTCCTAGCAGATTAATAGCTGTTCACTAAATATTTGTTGAATGAATAAATGAATGGTTTTGCCACTTTTCAGCTCTGTGATGTTGATGAATTCACTTTAAATATATGTGTCAGATTTTATTCTGTGAAGGAAGAATAAAATAATAATATGTCTATTTTATAAGAATTATTGGGAAAAAATTCATTCATTCATTCCACAAGTAGATATTTGGCATCTACCTTGTGCCAGGCACTGATATGAGGCAACAAAATATATTGACACCAAAGATAAAGTTCCTGTCTTCTTGGAGCTTACCTCTAGTTGGGGACTTGAAGGAATGAATTATAAGGGGCAAACTGTGAGAGATAAGGCAGGACCCAATCTACAAAGCTTTATGGGCCATCAAAAGAAGTTTGGGTTTATTTTCAAATGTGAAGAAAAGTCATTGAAGAGCTTCAATACCGAAATCTCCTTCCATAAAAATAATGAAAAGCCATCTCCTTCCATAAAAATAATGAAAAGCCACTGAAAGATTTTAAGCAAGGGAATTATAAGTTATGAGGTCTTTGGAATATATATATATATAGGCAGGAGTAGAATTGGGGAGATCAATGAGAGTAAAACCAATAATATGAGGAGTTTGGACTATTCTTCCCAGGGCATAATATACTACTTGGTGCCAGGAGTTAGGGGCAGGCTACCAAAAGGTAAAGGAAGTGGAATTATTTCTTTTTCAAGTCACTAATCTGCACCCTTGGGTCAGGGGAGGTGTATGATAAGTCCTTGTCCTCAAAGACTTAAAGTCCACCTGGGACATGACAGAGATAACTAATAAAATGAGATACAAAGTGGCTCAAGGCAGCATTTTAAGGGCCAAACAGGTATTACAATGAATAAGGACTGCCATGGTCTCTGAGCAGGGATAGTTCAATGTGACATTGATAGTCAGTAAAGCTGAAGAAATCCTATAAATATTGCGACCATATCAGTTAACCCAGGACAGCTCCACTTTAGACCTGTTATATAAACATAATTACTAATAGTAATTCTTTGATGACACTCTCAAAAGTCCTCGATTAGACAATAAATTATACAATGAAACTAATTATGAATGTCACTTGGCCTGCCTCACATGAAGCTAAGGGCCTCACATTGAAACACTTAAACAATGGCTAATGCTTAAATAGTATGTCCTTTGTGCCATATACAGTGCAAGAGCTTTACACATGTGACTCACTTAATCCTCATCTTAACCATATGTTGTAAGCACTAATATTGTTCCCATGTAGAAATGAAGAAACTAAAGAGCAGAAAATGAGTAACTTGTCTAAGATCTCACAGGTACAACCATAGTGGAAAAGAACCTTCTATGAATGAATTCCATCCAAAGGTAAGGCCTTTGGATGGAATTCATTCATAGAAGTTGCTCTCAGAGTTAGGTACACTCACAGAAATTAATATTTAAAAATTAATGAAGTATTTATAACCTTTCAATTTTTCACCAGGAAACTCAATTTAAAAAAAAATTAAGTACTTGGGTTTATCTCAGCCTCAGAGAGACTCTATGTAGGTGTCAGATAAGGTGAGATGTGGTAGAAAGGTTTCCATGAGAAGGGGGTAGTTTGGGAGAACCAGAAGTTTTAGGGAGAGAATTTTTAACTGGGACCAAACTGGATTGAGGGGAGTCCAAGAATGTCAGGTTAAGGAACCAGGATATTTTATTTTCTGACTTAAAACAAAGAGAATGCTCCTGGCAAATTTCTACTTCTTGGAGAAGACACTGCATTAGAAGATAAAAAAGGGAGCATATAATATGAGTTGGAAGGGAAAGAAATATTCTGTCTTTGGACTCTCCTCCCAATTTCATGGACCTTCTCCCCAATGAACACACAAAAACGTCCTGTTTATCTTGTTATCTGACACTATTGTTGCAATCTCTTGATATTTTTCATCCCTTCAACTCCTTAGGAGGCTTTCAGAAATAATATTCTCCTAGTCTTAGGGATGTCTGAAGGGCAGAGAATTTCTAGTCAAGTCTAGGTGTTACTGAAGCAAGTTCATCTACTCACTTGAAAAGTCCCTCTAAAAGACTAATGACTTGAAGACAAATTATTGGGACAATGAAAGAGATTTATTTGGAAATCCAGCAAACCCAAGAGAATGGGAGGCTATCTCTAACCAAGACCATCTTACGGAACTCAAGTATGCAAAGAGGCTTTCTAGGGAAGAAAAGCAAGGCAAGGGGAGCATTGTTCAAGAAAAACTGATGACTAAAGACTTCTAGGTGCTGCTCCAGTGGCCTGGAACCCAACATTATCTTAGTTACTCTTACCTTGGTGTCTTAAGTCTCAAAGACAAAGAGAAAGATTAGGTAAATTTAGATAAAATCAATCTTGTATTATTGTTCCAGATAAAACATTTCTTTTTTTTTTTTTTAAGAAAGAGTGAGGGAGAATGAGAAAGAGGGAGAGAGAGAGAGAACTTTTTTAATATTTATTTTTCAGTATTTGGCGGACACAGCATCTTTGCCTGTATGTGGTGCTGAGGATCGAACCCGGGCCGCACGCATGCCAGGTGAGCGCGTTACCACTTGAGCCACATCCCCAGCTCAGATGAAACATTTCTTAAATGATTAATATGTCAACATGCAGAGTTGAGCAGAAACATTCTAATCTAAAAGTTAAGGTAGCAAGGAGATATTCAGTATGAAGGCAGAGAAGCCAAGCCTTTTCATCCTATTTTAGTTGCCAGTCGGATATCTGCAGGCCTAAGTGAAGAGTCAATGCCTTCAGCAAAAGCAGCCTTCAAGTCCCTGGAGAATAACCTAGGCAAAACTGTTATCATCATAACCAACAGGTCTAAAAGTGTTATCTACAGCAAAGTTAGTGGGAGATTAATTATATATTGCTCAGCTACTGTGACGTCCAAAATTTTTTTTATTTTTAAGGACAACTAAAAGCTAGTAAAGCTAAAGGGCTTATTTAGGTTTTCCCTGAGTTACATAGGGACACCAGAAGAGAGTAGGGCAACTGAGTGGCTCAATAGGGCCTCAGGGATCATCTTGTGAAATTTCTTCTCTTCATGCATTCATTCATTCATAAGTATCTTTTAGCATCTACTGTGAGTTAGGTAGAACTGACAACAAAGAGAGAGAGAGAGAGAGAGAGAGAGAGAGAGAGAGAGAGAGAGAGAATATTGTCCTTACCCTCATAGCAAAGGAGATCAATTGGAAGGGATTTGAATCTGAAGCCTGTACATCCTTCAAGATGCAGAGAGAGAGAGAGAGAGACACTGATTAACCCAAAGCCACACAGCTAAAATTGTGCAGCCCCACAAAGACTAACGATTAAAACCATTTCCCTAGAGATAACTTCTTTCCTTTTCCCCATAAGTGAAAGTTCAGGTCACAAAGAATTAAAATGTCTTTCAAGGCCAAAAGCTCCCATTGCTTCTGTGTCCAAATACAATTTGCTACCTCGCCTCCGACACCACCCCCCCTCCAAAAAAAAAAAAAAAAAATCCGGATCAATCCTGCAGTATTCAAGTAGGGTTGCAGAAGCCCGCCGCCAATTAGCGAAAGAATGTTGCCTCTCCGCAGCCGCCGTAGCCGAGCCGGAAGTGTCGCCTGGCCTGTCTTCTAGCAAGATTCCAACCAAGCGGGTAGAGATGGCTGACGTGGCGAGTCTTGAAACCCCACTGTGCTCGGAACAGTTTGGCTCCGGAGCTGCACGGGGCTGCCGCGCCGCCCCAGACGGCAGCCTGCAATGGGAAGCGGAGGAAAGGCGCTGGTGGAGGTTCCCCGCCTTCGCGGTGAAAC
Organism: Ictidomys tridecemlineatus; assembly: GCF_052094955.1. NCBI lineage: Eukaryota > Metazoa > Chordata > Mammalia > Rodentia > Sciuridae > Ictidomys > Ictidomys tridecemlineatus. The sequence continues at coordinate 123,362,252 of NC_135486.1, forward strand.
CCAGAGGACGTGAAGGGGACGGAGAGGGGTCTCCTGGGCCCGCTTTACTCCCTCTGTCGGGTCTGCAGGCCGTTTTCCTGCCTCAAGGCTTCCCCGATAGCGTCAGCCCCGATTATCTGCCTTACCAGATATGGGACTCCGTGCAGGTCAGCCCAGCCGTCCGGGGCAGATGTTGGCATATGACTGGAGGTTAGGGAACGGAGAAGGCCACCTCCCTGCTCATTTATAAACGGGAGACTGGCCGAGCCTTGGCGCACACCTGTAATCCCAGCAGTTCTGGACGCTGAGGCTAGAGTAGATCGCGAGTTGAAGCCAGCCTAAGCAACTTAGCGAGCCCATGTCTCTAAATAAAATATAAAAAAGGACTGAGGATGTGGCTATTTGGTTAAGCCTGGGTTCAATCCCTGATTCCAATAAATAAATAAACGAGAGACTGGATCCCAGAGAGTAACTATGACATGTACTAGGCCATACACCAAGAAGAATCGATAATAGAACGTAGACCGCCTTGCTCCTGCGACCACTTCTCACTCCCCTTCTTTTCTTCCTCAGGCCTTTGCTTCCAGCCTGTCCGGCTCCCTGGCCACGCATGCAGTCTTGCTGGGCATAGGTGTGGGGAACGCAAAAGCCTCTGTTTCAGCTGCCACGGCCACCTGGCTTGTGAAAGGTGAGCAGGACCCCTGGAGCCTCACCTGTTGCTCTCAGCTATGCCTTTTCTTTGGCCTCCTTTTCCTCCACTGCAAAACCTAGCCCTGCTTTCCCACTTGATCAGAGTTTGGACCTCCAACTCTGGGCTCTGACATGTGTATGCTGCAGGTAGCATACAAAAGCCAAGTATCCCCAGTGCTTAGAACAGCGTTTTATACCTTCATCCCTTACACCAGCCCGGCCCCAGCACTAGTTGCCCATACAAACTGCAGAGTCCCTAAATCATTTGGATCCCAAATCCCCAAATTAACTGCCCCCTCCCCTTTACACCAAGTCTCTGTAGAGATTTGCATGAAAATGTAATTTTTTAAATAAAACCGACCGCCTAGGATTGATTTTTTTTATGGAAATTGGTTAGTTCATGGGGGGAGAAGGATATAGTTGGTCCTGAGTAAAAGAAGGTTCTGGAAAGGATAAATGGTATCCTGTATCCTCTAAGATACTAGATGCTACTGTAAGTGGTAACTATAGTGACCATCTGCTGAGTGTGTACAATTTTTTAAAAAAATCACTGAGGGGGAAAAAAAGATAGTTTGGTACTGTGTCACCTACAAAGTGAAGAATAGAATAAAAGGGAAACTACCACTCATTCTTCAGGAGTACACATTGGCCACTGTCCTTTGTCCCTCACCTCTATTCCTAATGGATGTTTAAATCAAATCTAAGGGGAAGTGCATTCTCTCCTAGCTTCTGTCTGACCACACCTCTGGTGAGCCTTTCTATATCTTTTGGAGAATCAGGAAGCTTCTGCTAATATCTTATTAATAAGGCTGAGCAAACTGTCCAGATTAGAGTCACCTCTGGAAAACTTTCTCTGATAGTGCATGCTAGTGGAGAGGTGATGGTAATCTGGCTTATTGTCCTGATTGTCTCTTTGTTTAATGAAAACAAGGATAGTTACTGCTAACAGTGCTTACTGTCAGTCTTTGTATGCTGATTTGGTTTTCACAGTAGCTCTGACATAGATATAGCCATTATCCCCATTTTATAGATGAGAAACTCATTGCTCACATCCAATTTAAGTGGAGTTAAATACTTAGGTTCAAGTGGTAGGGCATGGACTTGAACCTAAGTGATTTACCTCCAGAGTCTATTTTCATGTTACCATATCCTGCTGAATTTGAATATTTTCCATTACTCTCCTGTTGGCTCAGTTTTTGGAAAGCAGTTGGAATTTGGGTCAGTAGTTGTTGTTGTTTTTTTATATGTCATTTCTTAGCACCCCAGTCTCATCCCTCAGTATGTTGCCTATGTATGTCTTCAACTCAGATAAGTTATTAAGAAAAAATAAGACAATTTGAAGGTATGAAAAAAATATCTACTTATTTTACAATCTGTTTTCATATTAAAAGAAGCCCTCTTAATTAGGATTTTACAAGGATTTTATGTTTGTTTCCATCAAACATAAGAAATTTGTATGCAGAGGATCATGTAAGAAACTCTCTTGTAATTTTTTGATGTGAACATTTTCAGCTACAAACCTCATGCAATGAGGTTAATTGTTATAATTAGTAATAGTACTACTACTAGAAGCTAATACTTTGACAGCCTACTGCAAGCCAGGTGTTTTGCCCACGTACATGTAAATGTGTCTTAATCCCTGCAGCAGCCTTGGATACCATTATTCATTTTTCAGGTTGGAGAAACTGAGGCACATAAAAGTTAAGTAACTTGTCTAAGTTCACTTAGGGCCAGGATTTGGATCCAGGCTGACTGATGCCTGTGTTCCACTCTTCACTATCATACTGTGCCAGTTAGTATTTTAGAGTAGAGTCAAATATAGTTTGCAGACAGCTGATTCCTACTAGACTCAGACGTTTCTAGATTTTACAGCTCTGCTAATTGTGAGATAAGGAAGAGTAGGTGGGAATTAAGTTTCCTTTTCTGGTGGACAATATTGACTTTCACATATTAAGGGAGGTATTATTATTAATGCATCCTTATGCCAACCTGCAGGTGCTGATGGGTGCCCTGCAAACTGCCTCAAAGAAAGGTAGAGTAGGCTCCCTTTGTGTTAAGTGGCTGAGGAAGATAATACACAATTTGTTGACTGTATAGTCAAAGGAAAGATAAATGGAGTCTGGCCCAGTGGGCTCCCCTCCCTCTCAACCAATAAAAGTGGTTTTGCCATTTTTTAAGTCACTAAGTTGATCCAGTATAAGAATTTAAATGGAACAATGAGAATTTTATTTAGAATGTAATGTACTTGAGGGAAGAGGATAAGGTGAGTGGCAGAAAAGAGGAAGCCTATAAAGCCATCTTGATGGGTATTACTTCCAGGGTCAGAAAGGGGACAGAAATGAAGTAGAATAGACTGGATGGGAATGGGTTATATACATGCATCCTCTGAATGAGGTAGCCACTGCTCAACCCCAGCTGATTGTGATAGTAAGGGAAGTAAGACCTCAAAGTCTTCCAGAAAATAAGTCATGTCCTCAAAGTCTTCCAGAAAAGCTAGAAATTCAATTTTTCTTATAAAGATATCCCAATTTTGTTCATGAGTCTTCTCTGAACTTCAGTGGCTTTGTCTGTGAAAGAGAATGATCCCTCCCAAGTTTATAGGATGAGTGAAAATTGATAGGTGTAGGTATGTCAGGTGTCCACCAGAGTGCTTAACAGTCTCCCTCAAGTCCATAGTTGGTGAAGCATGTCCATTAAAAGACCTCAGTGCCCAAGAAGAGAAGTTACTGCACATCTGTTTTCATTGGCCTATGTCACCACCTTTGTATATTTTAGGATGCTTCTACCCTTCATTCCCACAACCTAGTTTCCTTTCTCTCTGGATCCTTCTCTTGAGGGTCTATCACCTCAAGCTCAAGCAAATTGGAGTTCTCTGCCTATCCTACCTGTCCTTTCCAATGCCCACCATGTGAGTACCTCCCAGTTATCTGGTTCTCAAACATTCCTTCCTTGTGATCCCCTTGCTGGGCTTAATGGGTGCTATCTCAGTATAAGATATGACCTGAATTAAAAATATTTTCTATAAAGAGCCAGGTGATAAATAATTTACCCATTGCAGGGTGTGTAGTCATAGCCACTCAGTTCAATCATTGTGTCACAAAAACAATCACGACAATCCATAAACAGATCTTTTAAAGAGTTTTACCAAATAGATATATATTCCTAAGCACTATGTGGTTTTAGTTTTAAAATTCTCTGAAAAATTATCTTGTGCTATCTAGGCTTCATGCAAGATTTTAATACTAGTGTTCATCTATGTTGATGAGAGGAGTTGGGGTTCGTTGTGCATTATTTATATGCCACTGAGTGAACACACCAGAATTTATACATTCTTTTCTCAGTGAGCATTTGCAGTATCCCAGTTTCTTGCTGTTTTTAACAATGTTGCAAAGAATATTTCTTGTCTGTGTCTTTCAGTGTATATGTGTACATAGTTCTCTTGGGCACTTCTGACCACATCAGACAGCTATGTCTGTTCAGAACTTATCATACTACATGCACCTCCTAAGGACAGTGTGACCCAGGGTGAATTAGCCAGTTCCATGCTAGAGTCTGCCAGGCTCTGCAGCTCCTAAATCTCTTCCTTGTTCCTTACCAATGCCTTTCTCCCCCAGATTCAACTGGCATGCTGGGCCGTATCATCTTTGCCTGGTGGAAGGGGTGAGTTTCTCTTCCTAGGCAGCAGACCTAAAGCAATACTCCCCAGTTGTGGTAGTCATGATAGTAATAATGTCACCTTCAATGATGATTGCAAAGATCAATGCAATAGTCTGAATGTGCTAAGCACATTGCATGGCACATAATAAGGACTCAACTGTGTCCCATAAGCACTGTATATATTTCTTGAATCCTTATAACAACTTTATAATTGAATGTGTACATTTTAAAGATGTGAATCATGCCTAGAAGAGGCTTGTTACCTAAGCCATATGATCTGTATTAGTGAAATAGGATTTGAACCCAAATTTGTACTCTTTCCATGGTATCAACTGGTTTATTGGGCAGAACCCCCAATCAGGCCCATATATTCAGAAGTTCCACCCTGTATGTGCTGTATACCCTACCCAAGAATGCTCTCTCTTTTCCTCCAGGAGATTTCAAATTAAGGCTTGGGACTAATGCTGTAAATTCTGAACTGGCCTGAGGGCTGCAGCATTTCCTGCCACTGGGATTTTAGAGAAACGGTATCCAAGTGTTTATGCACAGGCCAGGGACACAAGGACAGAAGAGGTAGCCATCTGTGGTGTCATATAACAGAAATATCCTCTATGTATGTTAGACCCCAGCTCTTTTCTTGGCCTTTCTCCCATCTGCACCCACTGTGGATGTGATCCAAGAGAATTTGTATCAGATATCAGTAACATGCAGAATTATACTGAATTTAGTGTTTACCAGTTTAAAATATATGGACTTTTTTCTGGATATCCTCAATGAAGAAGGAAGGAAAGAGGTGAAGAACCCAGGAACAGCCTCACTCAAAGGATGGCAAAGGTTAGGGGTCAGCCACAAAACAGATTTTTCCCTTGGTAAGTCATGGATTAGTAAGGGGAAAACAGTTGCCTGAAGGTTCTCCCACTTAATGGTCACATTTTAGGCAGCAGTGACAAATGTGGCTAGAGATATGTGTTTTCCTTGAACTCTTTAGATCTGTCATGGCCTAGGACTCCCCAAAGTGCCCACAGGATGTTTTTTCTTCTTTTTCTCCTTCATTCTAAATTGCAACAACATTTTCTTCCCTGCAGGGGCAAACTGGACTGTAATGCAAAGCAGTGGAGGTGAGGAAGGGACTGGGACAGAGAGGAGGAGTCATCTTCTACTATGAAGGTCTCTTGTCTCTGACTTCTAACCTCTGATCCTTCCACCAGGCTTTTTGCTGACGTTCTCAACGATTTAGCCATGTTCCTCGAGATTATGGCTCCCATTTACCCAATCTGTTTCACCATGACCGTCAGCACCAGCAACCTGGCCAAGGTATCCACCTCTAGGGCACCCCTTTGCCCAAGATCCATCTGCCTTAGTAGTGCTCTGTGTGGGCTCATCTGGGCTTGTGCTCAAGGTATTTCTAAAAGAATAGAAAGTTAAGATATTTCTACTCAGACCCAGCCAAGTTTTCTGATCTGTCTCTAGCCAGATAGCCCTACTCAGTCATCAGTCCAAGGCAGGTTCAGAACCACTAGTGAGGGAGCTCTAAGCTGAGGGTAAGTACTAGTCTTCTATCAACATTTGGAGTCAAGCTTCCTGGCCATTTTCCATTCTTTGAGTAAAATATCTATTGAGGGCTGGGGTTGTGGCTCAGTGGTAGAGTGCTCACCTAGCACACGTGAGGCACTGGGTTCTATCCTCAGCACCACATAAAATAAAGGTATTGTGTCCACCTACAACTAAAAATATATATATTAAAAAATCTATTGAACATTTGCTGTGTGTTTGGCATCTAAAAGGGGCTAAATATATAGTGAATATAAACATAAAGTGAATGAAGGTGATGAGAGGTCAGGGCCTCCGGTATAGGTTTTGAATTATCCTGAAAGACTAAAGAGGGCTTAACTGGGACAGAAAGAGTTGAGATGTTACAGGCAGGCATAAAGTTGGAAACCAGACTTATCTTGGTTGCTTAGCAAGATGGAGGATGTAGCCAAAGTAGGAGTTGAATATCTGAGCCAAGAATGATCTTTAAGCTTCTCTTGAAGAAGGAAATTGAGGTTCCTGGGGCCAGGTTCACACGGAGATATTGGCAGGCAGGACTTTAGTTTTCTCCTAGAACAGTAAAGGAAAGGTGTACCTAGGAAGAGTGCAGGGTGAGAACTGGATACCAGGGCAGCCTTCAGTGCTTTGCTGGGGAGTCACTTCAGGACTTGTTTTCTCAAACTGGTATGAGTCATTTACTTGGTTTACCCACAGAAAGGGTGACCTTCATTCTTTCCTTTCCCCACCCAGTGCATTGTGAGTGTGGCTGGTGGGGCCACTCGAGCTGCACTGACTGTGCACCAGGCTCGGAGAAACAACATGGCCGATGTATCAGCCAAGGATAGCAGCCAGGTAAGCAACCAGGATTGGAGGGACTGGGGAGGGCAGGGGAGAAGTCAGACCAGAGCACAAGTTGGGAGTATGGAGAGAAGTACCTGAGTGCCCCTGGGAAGGAAACAGATGGAAGACACCAAGGAAGTGTTGCCTACTGTGACTGTCAGGATACACACACAAACACACACACACACACACACACACACACATGTCTGAGGACACCACTCTGGTGTCAACAAAGCCAAACTGATCTCAGCCCTTGCCCATTGCCTTTATGACTAAGAGTGAGCCCTTACCCTTGCTTTCTAGGCCATATCCCACCTCAGGAGCTGGATGTTCTGATCACAGGAGGTCCAGCATACAAAGACACTTGGCAAGTCAAAATGTACTCAACATGGGGCTGTTAGGATCACAAACCAGAGACCTCCACTTAGCAGTTTAGCAGGCCCTGACCAATGAAGCCTGGAAAAGGGGGATAGGGACATTCTTAAAACTGAATCCTGTAGGTATTAGATTTTCCCCAAACTCCTGAGCTCAGTGCTCATGTGCACTGTATCATTTAACTCTCAAACACCCTCTAAGGTAGATACTATTATTATCCCTGTCTTAACAGATGACAAAAATAAGGCCCAGGGAGGCTCCAGAGATGTGAGGTGGTTTTCTTTGACACTGAAGCAACTTCTTTTCCCTCCAGTCCTACTTTCCTGCCTTCTCCCATATTGTTTTGTTCAATAATACTAACACAAACTAACATGTTTAAAGCACTAATCACATGCCAAGTATTCTTTTCTAAAAACTCCTTAAATCCTTAGTGTTATTTTGTAGTAAATATTCATTAGGACCATTGTACAGATGAGGAAGTAAAGAATATAGAGGTCCAATCCATGTAAGTGCCCCTAGGCAAGTCCTTTCTCTCAAGAAATGGTTGAACTAGTTCTTCTGTAGGGTCTCTTCCAGTTCTAATTCTACAAGGTTGTTAAAAGTGGAAAAAAATAAATACTGGGCCCTTCTCTTTAGGATCACCCAGCTTCTTGACCTGGTCTCTCACTGGCTCCCAGCCCTGCCTCATCCCAAGCAATTTTTTTCCAAGGTTCCAGGGCTTCCTCAGTGAGGCAGTAATACACACGGGCAACATGCACTAGGTTGTAGGTCCACAGCAGACCCTGATTTCTGATGATGTTGTTTTGTTGCCACTCCATGTAGCTACTAGAAATGACTATTTTGCCTACAAAAGAGGAGCTTCCTCTGTTCCTGTACTCTAAGGGCCCTGATCCCCCATGCACACCCTTCATTCCACAGCCCACACCATACCAGGAAGGCTAGATAAAAAGAGCCCTCCAGCTTCTGCACACCTTTGTGCCAGGATCAATTCTCCCTGGAACCCCAGCTAGTCAGGAACACCAATCCAGACTCCTCCTCCTCCCTCATGATGATTTGGAGTCAGGCAGTCTGGGATCTTTTCACATATGATATCCTCCATCTGGCCATCAGCATATTCTGATAACATGAGTTCACAAGGGAAGAGGTTTGGGCCCTTTTGTTCCTTTCCTGCAGTGTGGTTTCCTGACCCTTTTGCAGATTTGTCAGTTATTGCATACCAAGAGATTTGAGAGTCATTTGCCTTTTAAAATGACTATTTAAAAGTAGTTCTTCACACAGCAGGGAGTGCCTAAGTATGGATGACTTGCAAACAAAGAAGACATGTTCCAGGGCAGTTCTAAGGGTATTGAATGTACATGGGCAGAGTAGTAGCTGTCCAGATTCTCTCACCAAAAATGTTAGCAATTTACTCAGTACCCCCATCAGAGTAGGAAGGCATGCAGTGAAAGTTACTTAAAACTGGAAGTCTGGCCTGGATGGGAGCCTTCCAATTCCTGACACCTCTGCCATTTTCCAGGAGACGCTGGTGAACCTAGCAGGGCTCCTGGTCAGCCTCTTGATGCTTCCTCTGGTGTCAGATTGCCCTAGGTAAGCCAGGAGCAAGACTGGGGAGCAGATGCCCAACTGGGTCTCTACCCCCATTGGCCTTTTCACTCTGTTGCCCCAGCCTCAGCCTTGGATGTTTCTTCCTCCTCACTACTCTCCACATCTATGCCAACTACCGGGCAGTCCGTGCCCTTGTCATAGAGACTTTGAATGAAAGCCGGCTTCAGCTGGTCCTGAAGCACTTCCTTCAGAGGGGAGAGGTACTTGACCCCACTTCAGCCAATCAGATGGAGCCATTGTGGACAGGTGACCCAACCCTTTGGTCTCAAAACCAGTGTTTCCCAGCCTCTCCCCATGCCTGGGAATAGTAACTCCAGCTTCCCGCAGGTTTCTGGCCATCTCTGTCTCTTTCCCTGGGGGTTCCATTGCACCGCCTGATCTCCAGGTGAGTCACCCAGATATCCCACTCAATGCTGCTTCTTCCTACAATTCTCAGACATGGAATTGCCTCTCCTCACCAGGTTCCACTTTGCTATTCTATGTTTTTCATTTTCACTGAACAGACTTGAGGGTCAGCATGAGATCTTAAGAGCAGCAGGGTATATAATATAGTGTATAAAAGAAATACGGTTTATTGAATGAAGGAAAGCTGGTGGGAAAATGGGTGATTTCATATAAGAAGAAAGGAAGGATGGATCTGAGGTGTATCGGTTATGGCTAAGGAATAGATGGGAAGTGAGTGAAAGACAAAGTATGGACAGTTATGTGAAGGACCCACCCTTAACAGTTTGACCAGATGAGGACTCCTCCCTTCACTTTCCCCTCCCCCCACTGCATTCCTCTCTCCACCAGTGTCTTTGAGCTGCAGCAGCTGGTTGAGGGGCATCAAGAACCCTACCTCCTTTGCTGGAACCAGTCACGAAGTGAGTGTGCCACATTCTCCTATCCTTAAACCCACCTTCATTACTCCTCTGTGGACAGTTTAGAGACAGCCTGTGTCTTTGAGGGCACCCTAAACTAAAACTTTGATGCATTCAATTTATAACTACACGCCCCTATGAAATTAATTTTATCACTCTGTAAAATGGAGCCATAGTAGTTGCCTTATTACCTTTAGCATTTTTCTGAAAGTCAAATAAGGTGATGACATAAACACACTCAAATAAGTTTATGATCTTTGGCTATCTCTGGGGAATCATTCTTCTCTCCCATCCTGAGTCACCTCTTGGAGAAACAAGTCCTCGAGATTGCTGATATGTTGATATGTGTGTTAAAAGGTGTTAATCCTCACTAGCAAAATAAACCCACTTCAGTGGGCTGCTGTGAAATTGCATTGTGAATTGAGCATTTCAGTTTGACCACTGGGAAGCAACAGGAGATGTAGTCAGATTGGGAAAGGGTGGGAAGAGAGCCTTCCATATTTGGTTAAGGCCTCTGGAGGAACACAGGTGAAGCATAAGTGGTGTAGGGTTAAGGACTTTTGGGTCAGTGGCCCTTCCCTAATACCCATCTTTCCCCTGGGTCTCTCCAGACCAAGTACAGGTAGTTCTGAGCCAGATGGCAGGCCCTGAGACAATCCTAAGGGCTGCCACACACGGGCTGGTACTTGGAGCCCTTCAAGAAGATGGACCACTTCCTGAAGAACTGGAAGAGCTAAGAAACCGAGTGCGGGCAGGTAAGCACCTCATGGTCTAGACTACTGATGACTCAGAGGGGTGGAACATCTGTCCTGGTAAGGTATGAGAGCTGGTTCTGCATCCCACCCCAGGTGCTGAGAAAGATAGCTGGGTCATCATCAGAAAGACACATCAAGTGTTGAACAAGCTGTTCCCAAAGTTCTTGAAAGGTAACATTGACCCTGTGGCTTCTTAGACCCTAAAGCCCTCTCCTGTGGTGCTTGCCTATCCTTACCCCATGCTTTTTACCTGGGACATAAAAGACCTGACTTCTCTCTGTAACCTTAAGTATGGGAATCAGTTTCCCTATCGATAAGATAAGATAAGGAAGTTAGGATGTCTCTGAGGCTGTGTTGATATTGAATGTCTGTGTAATCCCAGTTGGAATTTAGGAAAGGGGGGGGGGAGAGAAGAGGGCTCACCTTTACTTATGATGTCCTTTTATCCAGTACTTACTCCATCCTGCCCCTTTTCCATGTGCTGTCTCTGAATTCTGCTGCAACCAGATAAGGTTTCAGCCTCATTTCAACCTCCCCCAGCAGAGGAGCCCAAGTAGTGCATAGAGTCTGCATCTGGCTGTGCCTCTCCTTACCCACCTTCCAAGGGTCAGCCCAGATTCTCCTCCCACCATTCGTAGCATCATCCTGTGACCTTTCCCCAGGATTACAGACAGCTGGCTGGAAGACTGAGAAGCACCAGCTAGAGGTGGATGAGTGGAGGGCCACGTGGTTCCTGTCTCCAGAAAAGAAGGTCTTGTGAGCAGTCCAGATGAAGGCCCAGGGCCCAGGACAGGAGCATGGAGCAAGGACACTTAGACCACAACAGGACATAGGAAAGGCAACTTTATTTTTGCTTTAGGTGAATTGATATGGCAGGTTGGCCAAGGCCTCATAGGAAGTGACTGCCAATCAGATGGACTGGACCCCAGGCAGAGATAAGGCAGGAAGAACGAAGACCTTCCCATTCTACTTTTGCCCCTTCTCCTCCCTTCCCTGGGAACTACTATAGGTTCTCCATCCCCAGTTATTGTGAGGATGAGCCCTACCCTAGTTATGGCTCATGGTATCCAACACATTTGATGTTATGCATAAAAACCCCAGAAGAATGTGGCCACAGTCATCATAAGAAGGGCATTGAGGTTGACTACACGAGCCCAACTTGGGTCCTCACTGATATCCTCCAGTTGCCTGGCTGCTGCAGCCACTTCCTCCTGGGTAGGGGGTGGAGGACCACCTGCACGACCCCTACTCATTCCACAGAACCAGAGCAGGCACTGGCGGAATAAACCTGGTGCCACGGACTGAGGTTCTAAGAGAAATTGAGGTACTACGGTTAGTTTGAAGGAAATTCGCCCCCCAAGTTCCCAGGGCCCACCTCCCTAGGCAATGACTTACCCTCCATCTCCACTGCATGCTCTGGACACCCATTCTGTACAGGCGGAGAGGTTGGACCTTCTAGCTCATCAGCATCCAGGTCCTCTCGTTCCTCCTTGCTGTGCCGGAGACTGAAAACCAGGCGATGAAGCTGGGAAGGGGTGGGAACAGAGACCAAGTGGGAGTTTCATTCTCCCACTTCTGTCCCTAAGGCCTCTTGCCTACAGTGGCATACCAGCCTTGTCACTGCCCTCCCTCACATACCCTTGTCCAGTCTACATATCTAACCCAGGCTTAGCTCACTCAAACCCTAAGCTGCTCAGCGAGGTACTTAAAACCATTGACCTTGCTCACCCCCTGCTTCTACACGCCAAGTCTCCTGTACCCACCCAGAACTGTAGTACTATAGACTGGTCTTATAGTTCTGTTCACAGTGTTCCTTTCCTATGGGCATTTGCTCACAGTTTTCCTGCTGCTGAGGAAACTTTCCCGTCCTTGCAGGCCCAGCCCTTTTGTCTTGCCTGCCTCAATCAGCCCTGCTCTGGAGTACCTGCCTTGGTTCAGCATAAGACCAAACTCTTACAAGATGATACTCTGTCCCTCTCAGCTACTAGTTGTATTCTGCATTTGAGTTCCAAAGGCCATACCCAGAATTGGCTTTGGGAAACTTTAATTGCCAACCCTCGAAAATGTTCAGCTCACCCTCCCCCCATTACTTCAAATAAATATCATTTAAATAAAAATGTGCTTGCTCTATAAATGCAACTTCAAACTGGTCTCCCAGCCAGCTCCTACTAATCCTTAGCATAGAAATTCAGGTCCTCCCCCACTGGGTATTTCTTGAATCAGACTAACAGATGGGGATGAAGATGGTTCTGGCTCAGACAGTGCAAGTCTGGTCACCCAGCTTGTCCAGAGGCCAACACTTACATGCTTTTGAGGAATAGGCTCAGTGCACAGGGAGACTATGAGAATGAGGAGGCCAGAGCAGACGAAGAGCATGATGGCAAAGTACAGGTAGTGCACCCGGCAAATGAGTGCTGGGCATGCTGAGGGTCTCACACAGCTGCCAGACCCAAAGGAGAACTCAGGAATAAGGCGTGCCAGGCCCATCAGCAGGCCTCCAATCAGTCCCCAGAAGGCACCCTGTGGAAGAAACATCATTAGCCTGCTCAGGATGCCCAAGCCCTGCCCCACATTCACAAGTACACTGCTTACCTTCTCATTAACACGGGGCACAAAGAGGGCAAGCACAAAGACTGCAGATACAGGTGGTGCCAAGTAGCTGGAGACTGACTGGATATAATCGAAGAGCTGCCCGCCCTGTGCTGCCTGCACTACTGGTAGCCAGGCCACTGACACTGCCACAATGAACACTACCCAGATCCTGCAGTTGGGAGCCATCAAAAGATTTTTACCCAGTTCCCTCCTGTCTCCCATAACCTTGCAGGTGCTTTATGCCCCCACCCCAGGCTCATTTGTGGGGCAGGAGTTGGGGGAGGGTAGAGGGAACCTAGGCCGCACCGTCCAACTATCAGCAACTCCCCTTCGCCTGCTCGAGGCCGCAAGCGTGTATAGATGTCCATGGTGAAAAGTGTGCTGCTGCTGTTAAAGATTGACGCCAGCGAGGACATGAGTGCGGCCAGCATGACAGCCAACATAAGTCCACGAAGACCTGTGCATCAACAGGAGCTGTGAGGATGGGGCTTCCAGGGTGTCGCAAGGTGGGTGCAGGCTTGGCAAGGAGTGACCCTTTACATTGGCAGTCTCCTGGCCTCCCTGCACATGTGGGCAGGCAGCATCCCAGGTACCTGTCCTCACCATTGGGCATGAGTTTCACAACAAGCCGTGGGTAGGCGATGTTGGAGCAGCCCACCTCAGTCCCACATATGCGTTTACACACCTCCGGTACCACACAGGCTACTTCATCTGCAAAAAGAAGTCACAACAGGCTAGGACAGAGAATCTGCCTCCCTAGTAGATACTGGGAATACCAGCAGAGGCGAGAGATGGGGTCCCTGGTGGAAGGTGGGACTGGGATACTGGATTCCCAGAATTTAAAAAAGTAGCAAGAAATAGGACATAGGCACTTGAATCCTTGCATAAGAAGGGAGCTGGATGGGGCACAGACTGTTGGGCAGGACAAGAATGCAGATATTACCTGGGTAAAGAATGCGACTGATCATGCCTGGCATGACCATGAGAAACATGGGCAAAAGCTTCAGGTAGCCGCATAAGATGCAGCCCGCCTTGATGTGGGTCAGGTTCTTTCCAGCCAAACAGCGCTGCACTATGACCTATGAGAGGTGCATTCAACTACCATGTACTGTCCCCACACCCCACCCCTCAGGCCTTGCCACCCCCTCCCAGCTCTAATTTGCACCCTGCTTCTGGTTCTGAGATGCCCCTTGTAGGTTTCCATCTTCAGATCCTGCCACCTGGTTCTGTCTTAGCTCCACCAGGGCATGGCTCTCACCCCCATCAAACCATGCCTTCTACATAATTCCAGGGGCAGAGGTGAGGTGTGAGGGCATGGGGTCAGGCACCACCCATCTCAGCTCTGCTCAGGCATTTAGGATTCTACCCCAAATCCACTTTGGTCCATGCCCTGACCTCACACCTGGTCACTGCACCAGTACCAGCCTGAGACGATGGTAAGCCCAACGAGCAGTGCAGGCCAAGGCAAGTCCCCTGTCACAGGGTCCCGGAGCAGGTGGTAAGAGTCGGGCCGTGGCTGATAGCAGGAGCTGGAGATGTTGCCCACAGCCGGATCCTTGGACACCGTCAACGAAGTCATTGCTCCCAGGTATTTGTCGAAGAGCCCTGAATAGCCACCCACCTCGTGGAAAGCTGTGCAGACAAGGCCATCAGGGGACTAACACCAATACGAATACCGTCCTTAGGACCCACATACTAGTGACTTGCAATATCCTGTCCCTGATTCTGGGTTGAGATCTTCATGCCCCTCCCCCATTGGCTGAGCCCCATACCGTAACCTGAGAGAACGATGGCACCCCCCAGAATGACGAAGGTCTGCACAGTATCCGTGTACATTAGTGCTGCCAGTCCTCCTGCAACAGGCCTGAATTAGTGGAGACTGCCCAGCTCCTGATCCCTAGCATATACGATGTCTTTTTGAGAATTTGACAAGGAACCCCTCTCTGAAGAATATATCTCAAAATGATGGCCCATTCTCCAGGCTCATGCACTAGAGTACAGAGAAGCAGGGCTTGGACCAAGCAGAGGGTGGCTGAGTTTTAGGGCCCACTGATGCACTTCTTAGAAAAGCACCCACATGCAGTATCCCAGCTATAGATCCCTCTTGGATGTTTTCTTGTTTAGGTAGTAAAAGGGGGTGGTTCTCTAAGGTCTAATTCTGTTTCATCCCATCCCCAGAGACTGCCTGACAAGCCTGCCTTAGCACCAGACACCACCTACTTTATTCTGTTTCTGACCTTGGTCTCCACCCTGGGATCCTCAGAACAGCACTGAGTTTTGCTAGAGGTATTAGAGAATAGCCAAGCCACTATGTCTATTCAAGAAGAGCAAGAGCTGCAAAATTTTCACTTATCCTCAGTCCCCACTCTTAAGCCCAGCACCAACTAGGCACCCAAACCTCCAGGCCAAATCCAAGGGACAGAAGGGACAGAATATGAGCTTGTTTTCCAAAGAGTTAGTTCCTTCTGACTGGACCATATCACATTCCAAACCTCTTTGTCCCACTTTCCTCTAATGGCTTTCCTAAACCCCAATCACAGTCCCCAGCACATTTTAAAGCCAACTCCCAACCCCATGCCCACTCCACCTAAGGCCTTGCTGTAACTACCTGTCACAGTGTATATCATGGTGATACCCAAGAGGGCAATGACAGAAGCATAGATGTTCCAGCCCAGAGCTTGCTGAATGAATACTGCACCGGAGAACATGTCCACCTTGGGGAAGAAGAGCAAGCATACAGGTCAGGACCCAGGGGCAAGGGCAATGACCAAGTTCACCTCCTGCCCAGGCCACAATTTTATGTGGCCAAACCTTAAAGGTTCCCTCTTTTTTCAAAGCCCCGGCCTTCTCAGGTCCTACCCAATGTGGTCACAGCCCCTGAAACCTATTCCTTTCAGACCCCGCCCCTATCATGATTCTTAAAACGATCTCTCCTAGGTCCCGCACCCTCCTGTGATCTGTAAAGACCTCCACTAGGTGGCCCCGCCCTTCTAGGAGCTAGTACTGCCCGCTGCGCATGCGCACCGAAATCTTGGTGAAGATGTACAGAAATAGTGACAGCACAGACAGGTAGAGGCGGATACGATGGCCACCGAAGCGCTTGCGCAGATACTGCGGCATCGTAATGACACCTGCGGTCAGGTACACAGGAGCGAAGACCCAGCCGAGCAGCAGCACCACGAACAGCGCCTGTGGGTGCAGCGTGACAGTTAAGGGTGACTCCATGTCTAGCATCCTGAGTCTCGCCTCGCCCCTAAAGGACCTGAGAGACCTTCTCTTCCAGAACAAGAAGGTCCCAGGAAGGTCTGCACCTGGGGCCCAGAGGACAACTGCAAAAGATGACCTTCGACCCTAGGCATTAAGGAAAGGAATCTTGACACCTTACTGGATCCTTAACTAGAGCCCTTTAGTCCCTCTCAGGCTACCACCACCACCCCCCTCCACCCCATGCCCCATCAGTCCCTCCCAGGAGGATCCTTATGTTCCTCCATGCCTTCTCAAGCATATGAACCCAAGCACAGAACCTGCAGACTGACCTCAGCATCTGTCAGGCATGGCTGTCTCTCCTCTCTTCTTCACCCACTCAAACTTTTTGTCTGTCCAGCCTCAGCTCAGAGGGAGGAAGCCCTGAGTTCAAAGCCTTGATTTCCCCCAATCCTCTAAGGTCAGCCCTAGTCCCAGAGCTTTGTCTCTTCATCAACTTCAACAAAGGGCTTTAATTTGAACCAGAGATCCTCACAGAGCCCAGCTTCAGAACATGTGCCTCTCTGCCTCTGAGCTGCTTGGGCCACTTCAGAGAGCAGTGCATCAACACCTAGAGAGGGTAGAGGCTGGTACCTGCTCATATATAGAAAGTCAGATATCCGTGACTGGATATCCCACCCCAGTCTCATATGCCCCCCTACCAGGAGCTTCCCCAAGGACCCTTCTAGGGGTTCCTGCTGGGATGGGGTTATTGTGGAAAATGAAAACTCACGTTCCACTCAAATCCAGCCACAGCCAAGCCGCTTGCAGCACCAGTCCCTGCCAGGCCCACAAAGTGGCCACTGCCGATGTTGCTGGCGAAGAGAGAGGCTCCAACCTTGGTGACCAGAAATGGGGATGAACCAGGCGGCTTCTCTAGAGTCCCTCCTCCCCATCCCATGGCTGAGCCGCTCTCACCGGCCACCAAATCATGCTTCGTCCTGCCAAGAAGTAGCCACCAATGGTGCCCCTGTTGGTTCTGCACATAGACTGGGGGACAAAAATGGGGGAAACCTGGGTTCAGAGCACATCTTTGGACTTCATTAGCCTCCTCAACACATTCCTCAGCCTTGTTCCAGGCTGAAGATTAACCAGCACTCGGCTCCCCTGTTTGTTCATACCCCCACCCCCAACCTTCTCCCAGGCATCCAGAGTGACCCAGGCCCCAATCCTGGTGTCCAACTACTCAAGCCTGAGTGTGGCTGGATTCTTTAACCTGACTTTTCTGAGGACCTGGGATGTAGGCTGATAGTCAGCCGTAATGTAGACAAAGGAACAGAGGCCTCAGAGTGCTAAACTTAATGAAAATCCATTGATCCCCCCTCATCTAGCACAATCCGAAGATTGAAAGACAAGGAGTTAATGTTGGCTAGGCATCACTGAGACTTTCAAAAGATTTGATTGCCTTCCCAGCCCTGCGTTTCTCCCTCAAAGATCCAGGCATCCTTCCCCCACACCTATTCAGGGTATCCAATAAGACCTTTTCCCCCAGGCCCCAGAAACCCAATACCCCTTCAACTTCTCACCCACAAGCCAACACCAATGACCAGCAAGAAATAAGCGGCAATGACCAAGATGTCAGCAGGATTGTCGATTAGGACCCTCTTGTCCCCTATTCCTTGTTCAGAGCCTGCTTCTATATATTCCTCCATTCTGCCCAGGATCTGCTCCTCAAGGGACCAGTATCTGGATTCCCCTCGGGGAGGGATTAATGGTTACCTCAGGGGCAATGAGCCGACAAGTCTCCTAGGTCTTGTCCCCCCTCTGCAGATTTATTTAGCTGAATCAGGCCATATCAAGGCCGAAGGCTGGTCCTGGGGAGCTGAGCCCTTTCAAGTTCAGAAACACTCCTCTCTGGGCCTTAGCCTCCACCCCCTCCTCAGTGTCCCAGGCTCAAAGTAACCTCATTCACCCCCTAAAAATGTTATCCCCTTCAGCCTAGGAAAACTTGCTGATCCAGGTTCTGTTAATTCAGAGAGATTTGGGGTGGTGGGGATTACCAAGGATTGAACCCGGGGGTGCTTTACCACTGAGCCACATCCCCAGCCCTAAAATTTTTTTTGAGATAGGGTCTCCCTAAGTTGCTTAGGGACTTGCTAAATTGCTGAAGCTGGCCTCAAGCTAGCAATCCTCCTGCCTCGGCCTACAGAGCTGCACCACCATGCCTGGTGAGAGATTATTTTTAACCCAAATCTGTTAGGATCACTCCCCTGCTAAGAAATCCTCCATAGCTCCCCAAGACACTCAGGAGAAGTACAAGCTCCTTGGCTCAATTTTCCAGGTCTGCCAAGCCCTGATTCCTGCCTAGCCCCTTAGCTTCTCCATACCAAAACTAGAATGAAGTCACAATTTCCTTACCACTTTCTTGCCCTATCCAACCCAGACTTTCTTTTATCTTTTTTTTTCTCTTTTTATTCCTGAACTGGAAATTTTCATGCCCCTCTAATTTTGCTGTGCCTTCTACTTAGAGCACCTCCCTGCTTCCCAAATGGCCAGCTCTTCTTCAGCGCTCAGTATCTAGTCTATGACACCTATATAGAAGTCTATAAAGATTTCTCTGATTTTTCTGATAGAGTTCTGAGCACATTGTGTGACCCTTGTCTGGGTCTGTCTCCCCAACAAACTAGAGACTCCTCAAGAGCAGGGACTGATCCAATTCACCCCTAGACTCCCATTGCTCAGCATAGGACCAGATGTAAGAAAAGATGGTGATTATTTGCACATCTGCCTTTCTAGGACTGACCAGACTTGGAAGTCAGGAAATGGTGGCGGGGGACTCCTATCTGATTATGGCAACTACAATCACCCTTGCTATGGGAAACAGAGAAAAATATTTTAGGGAACATGATGAATTTGCTTAAGAAATGCTTTAATATGGTTTCTTCAAAATAAATCCCTCAGATGAGAAAAGTCTGAAACCAAAATAGGCAGAGAATGGGGAGCAAATCACACTTACTTCAAGATACGGGGAGCTGAAGAGGGAGGAATGGAGGTGGGAAGATTCACTGGGTGTAAGGAATTTGGCTGTGGATATGTTCAAGGCAGCATTCCTCTGGTGAGAAATCTCCTGGAGGGTAACAGGTGCTCTGATTTGGATATTCTACAGTTTCTCCCTGGAACTAGTAAGATGACTAATACATGCTCAGTGCCTAACTGCTGTGGTAATGTCCTTTGGGAGGAGGCTCTGGACTAGTCTTATCAGTCTCAACCTTAATCTCAAACACTCAGCTTCTGGGAATAAAGGAACTCTCTTAGACAAAACCAATGTGTCACTGCACCTAAACCTGCCCACAGAACAGTAACTTTATACAATGAGCAATATGTACTAATGACGTCAATGACCTAATATAACCTATGGATATATATATAAAGCTGGCAGCTCAGAGGAGCAGCCCTTTAACTTTACCCCTGCACCTTGCTTGCTTCTCTCTCTCTCTCTCTCTCTCTCTCTCTCTCTCTCTCTCTCTCTCTCTCTCTGTGTGTGTGTGTGTGTGTGTGTGTACTTTACAACTGGGGCCCCAGCTTGAGCTCCTGTCCTGGCTTCACCACTATCTGTATAGTCTTGCAGAGGTCACCAGCTTTCCAGCTTGTGGCTTATCTAATATTTGATGTACACTCATCTCTTGGTATTTGTGTGGAATTGGTTTCAGGAGGCCCCTGAAGATGCTAAAAACTAGAGACAATCAACTCCCTTGGATTAAATGGCATAATATTTGCATATAACCTACTCACATCCTCCCATATACTTTAAATCACCTCTAGATTGTAACACCTAATGCAATGTAAATGCTGTATACATAGTTGTTGTACCTTATTGTTTAAGGAATAATGACATATTCCTTAAACAATAACAATGACATATTCCTTAAACAAGGGCCTACGAGGCCCTTCATGACATAACATCTATTTTCTCTTTGATCTCATCTCCTGCTACTCTTGGCATAGCTCACTCTAACCCAGACACACTGGCTTTATTTCCTTTCTTCCAATATGCCAAGCTCTTTCCTACCCCCTGGCCTTTGCATTTGCTGTTTCTTCTGCCTTGAGTGCATGTTCTTAGGCTCTTTGCTTGGCTGGCATCTTCTCAATCTTCAAGTCTCAGCCTAGACATTACATTTCACAGAGGTTTTCTCCAACTCCCTGGCTCTTTCCCCACCTCCTCTTAGTTCTCTTTTTTCCCTTTTCACTCTCCCTCCTTTCCTTTCTTCCCTGTTCCTTCCTTCCTTGACAAACATTTATTGAGCACTCATTATATACTAGACACCATCCCAGACACTGGAGAAACAATGGTCAGCCAAATAAACAGGTTGCCTGCTCTCAGGAGCTTTCGTTCCAGATTCAGAAGCAGACAAAAACAAGTAACAAACACCTATTCACAAATGATAAGTGCTATGAGGAAGCTAGGGAGGTGCCATGAGATGGAAACTGGGGAAGAGCTGACAGGGAAGGTCCTTTTCCTTCATTACACTTGTCACTCATGTACTTGTTTGTCAGCTGTCTTCCCTACTACATTTTCGTTCCCTGAAGAGAAGAAGCCACATCTGCTGGGTTACCCATTTTCCCTCACCCCCACCCAAGTCTGGCCCAGTAAGGACTCAGTAAAAATTTGGTGGATTAATGAATCAAGACTGGAGATGGCCAATTTGGGCATCCTCAAGAGAGCGAGGTAATTGACACTAGAGAATGGACAGCATTCCCCAGGGAGGATATGTGGTAGGGGAAAAGCAGAACTGGGAAGAACCAGGAAGACTTGGAAAAGAAAAGATCAGAAGATCTGCCAGAGGCCAGCATGTATTCCTAGGGGTCTAGGCGCCCTCCCTAAGGAACTGCAGGATCCTAGGTAAAGGTTCTAAGACTCATAAAGGTCTCTGGGATTTGAGGACTTCCGTGGAGTCAGAACTCCTCCAGACCTGAAAACCCCTGATCCCACCCTTTTCTGCTCTGACTTATCTCAGGTATCACTTCCTCCAGGAAGCCCTCATTGACTCCTGGTCTCATTTAGAAGCCTCCTTCCATCTCCCACAGCCCCCAGAGCTTCCCTCAGTCACTCTCCTGGCCACACCACGTGTCATCCATCTCTTCCACCAGCCTGGGAAGTTCTGCCTAGGCATGACTTATCTCTGTGTACTCAGCACCACCCAGCATGCCTGATGGAGTTACTGATGAACCAGCAGGGGAAGAAAATAATGAGTCTGAACGTGCTGACTTCCCTGCCATGTCTACATGACACCTACAGGGGGTAGAACATATGGGGGTGGGGGGAGTTAATACTAGTAAGAGGCAAAGAGCACCGATCCAAAC
Source organism: Ictidomys tridecemlineatus (assembly GCF_052094955.1). NCBI lineage: Eukaryota > Metazoa > Chordata > Mammalia > Rodentia > Sciuridae > Ictidomys > Ictidomys tridecemlineatus. The sequence continues at coordinate 123,383,679 of NC_135486.1, forward strand.
GGTGGATATAACTTGGCACTTATGGAAGGAGCACAATCTCTGAGGTTACTTTAAGGGGATAAAATCTGGAAAGCAAAGAAAGAACAGCAATTTCCTTATTTCAAGGATAGAGGAAGCTGAGGAAAGGAGGAATGAGGGTAGAAGATTCAATAGGGCCCCAGGCTGCTGTCCTGGTTCTGCCACTATCTGTACAATCCTAAGCAGGTGGCTGGCCTTTTCAGCCTGGGGCTCAACTGATAATTTGAAATACCCAAGCTAAGATCTGAGGCTGTAGTTCCTGCTCTGGCCACAGGGTTGCGGCCTAGAACTTAACTCCCGACCGATCCGCACAAGGGGCGGGGACTTCGATGGCAAGGTTCTTCGGCGCAGAGTACACAGCACCAATGAGACGTGGAATGTGTATTTATGTACGTAGAAAAAAAGTGCACAGAATGGTGAGGGAGCGGGAAGCAGGGATGTCCTGATCTGGCCTCTGATTGGTCGGAATTGCAAGGATGCTTCCTCCAGTCAGGGGGCTGTTTCAAGGGTGGGAATAGAGTGAAGGACTCGGGATCTCTCTTCAGCCTAAGATCCTCTTTGGGCGTGTGGGTTAGGATGGGTGGGGCCTTTTCTGAACTTGGCCACCGGGGGACGTAGTGTACTTTAGGGACGGCTCTCTTCAGCAGGTGGGGCTACAAAGAGCGGGAGTTGGGAACAGCCGTAAGTTCAGAAAGCAAGACCTTGGGGTCTGGAGGACTCGCTCTTTTTCTTTGCGGGAGCACGGCCTCACGAACGGGAAGCTCTGCGGATCAACCGAAGAGCTTAAGGAAGCAGGGCTGGCAGTAAGGCTTGCCGGCGCGCTCCTGGAAGGAGCCCTTGGTGAGGGGGCGCAGGCAGAAGGTGCAAGTGAAGTGATCCGGGTGAAAGCGGCGGCCCAGGGCCGAGACGCAGCGGCCAGTCACTGGGAGGCCACACGTGGCGCACAGCGAGCCGCGCCGCGCATGGAAATGGTTTTCGCATAGCGGACGGCCCTCGTGCTCGAAAAAGCTGCCTCCGGAGAAGGGCGCGAAGCATTCCTAGGGAAGGAAGGCCGCGAAAGAATGAGTCAGCAGCCAAAGCCCGGACCAGATAACTAGTTAGTACTGGAATAACTCACCCGTGACCCCCTGCTAAGCCTCGCCCCCTCCGCCCTCCTAGTCCTGCCTCCCGCTGACCCTTCCCTGCAAAATCGGGTCCCACATCACCGCACCCTGCAGACGAAGCAGTCAGGGTGCCAAAGCGCGCTGAGCGCTGAAATGTAGTTATCCAGAATGGGGCCTTGGCAGCCCTGGCAGCGCGGCGCGAACAGCTGCAGGAAGTCCCGGCGGCAGTAGGGGCGGCCCTCACGCTCGTGGAAACCTGGAAGCAAGAATCGAAAGGACTGGAAAAAAAAAATGGTGCGGGCAGGACTGAAGACCTGTAAAGATCTGAGACTGCAGCACCAGCAGAGGGGCAGTGTGAGTGAGTGGTAGGGACTCAGGGATGGGTCTGGTGCGAGAGCAGAATGAGAGGGGATGGGTCCAGGAGAAAAGTCATGGTCCGCAGAAGTCTGGGAGCGGCTAGATAGCCAGTGAATCTACGCTGTTAAGGTGGGTGCGCAGCTCTCACCCTCATCTCCGAAGGGCTCCCCGCAGCTCACGCAGCAGAAATGCTCTGGATGCCAATGGGTGCCCAAGGCGGTGACCATCTTCTACGGAGAAGGAAAGGGAATACTCAGCGTGGCCCTCTGTCCCTTTTCCCCTCCTGCTCCCGCCTGGAACCTGGGTGACTGGGCTGAGGAATTAGTCTGAGGCGCATAAGATCTAACACGAAACTCTAGAGTCAAAGAGAGAAAGCCAAGTCCAAGGGGCCACGGAGGTTGTGGAGTGATAGAGTTGCGGTGGAGGTGCAGGTGGGTAGGTGGAACCAATCAGGGTGACGCCCACCTCACAGGTGCTCTAGATGAGACAAATATGTAATCTAAAGGGCCAAGCGGGGCTTACGTGTCGGATAGGTTGGTTGCAGAAGCCACATCGTGGAGAGAAGCGCTCGAAGTAGCACTCGGGGCAGAAGGGGGCTCCATCTTTCTCGAAGAAACTGCTACCTCCCAGGGTGGTGGAGCAGCCACCGCAAACGAAGTGCTCCGGATGCCAGGCGCGGCCCAGGGCTGTCACCACCTGAGATTGGGGGAGAGGTCTGGGACCGAGTGGCCCTAAGACTGCCATATGCCCATTGAGCACTGGACACTTTACAAGGCACTTTTCAAGTCTTATCTCTGAAAGACTAGGATGAAAAAAATCTAACATTTAAGGTCCTGCAACCTGTAATTGATGGAGATTCAACTCAGTTCTTGCAACTTTGCCCCAGGATTGACTTATCCACAAGGTATGCCAGGCACAGTGCATACAGCTCACAAAACTTATAGGGGCTCATGGAAAGGTTTTAATTTCTTTCAAAATCAGAACAACAAAAGATGAACTAAAAGAAAATGATTTAAGGGGCTGAGGTTGTGGCTCAGCAGTAGAGTGCTGGCCTAGCATGTGCAGGGCCCTGCGTTGGATCCTCAGCACCACATAAAAATAAATAAACAAAATAAAGGTATTTGTCCATCTACAACAAATATATATATATATATATATGTATGTATATATGTATATATATATAAATTAAAAAAGAAATGATTTAATATATAATGTCAATATTTTCATCTTTATACCAGCATAGCACAGGCATGATTTTTTTAAATAGCAGAAGGGACCCATAAAGATGAAAATGCCTAGAGCCCAAGAAAGTCAATGCCACCCAACTTTGCTGAGACTGGCAATCCTGGGATAGGAATCAAGCATATTATCTATCAGGAGACTCTAGGTCAACCACTGGGCACAGCTGTTGTTAGCGACATCTGCTCAGTCATAAGCCAAGAATCAGAGCTCCCAGACCAGACCAGACTCTAAAGGGGAAAAGAAAGCCTGTGGGTGCCTGAGAGATGCTGGATAAAGCCAGTGAGCCTTTTGTGAGATGGGGATTTGAAAGGAGCTAGCATAGTGCCTGGCAGACAGTAAGACCACAATAGTAACTAGATTGGAATTCTCTACCACTTATTTGCTGTGTGAGTCAGAGATTCAGTTCACCCACAAAACATAAATAGTGGGCTAGGAGTATAGCACAGTGGTAGAGTACATGCTTAGCGTGTGCAAGGCCCTGGGTTCAATCCCCAGCACCAAAAAAAAAAAAAATCAGAAAAACAAAAATTATAAATAAATAATATCCCCTTTACAATGTTATTTATTTAAAGGGAACAACGGGAAAAACCCTGAACCTGATTCTCAATAAGGATGGGTCTGTGGATATTATCTCCTTTCTCACAGGAATCCACTTACCTGCCCAGCAATAGGTTTACTGCAGGAGCCACAGAGACCCTTGGCCTGGGTGGGAACACCACGGCGGCTGAGGTCAGACTGGAGCAGCCCCAGCATGGTGTCCAGGCTGCCCTTGTTAGTTGGCTCTGGAGGGGATGGGGAACCTTCATTAGTGGAGCTCACCACTGGTGGCTGGGTTGGCCCAGAGGCTGGAAGCTACAGTAGAGAGGACATAAGAGTTGAGTCAACAAGGCAGTAGATGTGGAAGGGTCTAAAATAGGTCAAGGAGTCAAAGTTCACACTAGCCCACACCTGGCCTGACTCACATGGTTCTGGACACGGAAGTCAGAGAGTGAGGCCATCAGTCTATCCAGCTCCAGAGTGGCCGAGGTGGCTGAAGGCTTTGGGAGAACAGGGGATGGGCTGGGAGGACTGCAAAAATCATATTTGGTGTCATCTCAGAGCCTCCCAGAGTAATTTCCCTTTAATAACTCAAACATCCAAGACCCATCACTTCTCTTCCAGCTCTCCCAACAATGCCAAACTCACAGGCTGGGTCTTTTCTTGTCTTCAGATTGTTCCTCCTTCTGTTCCCCTGCAGTCACCTTGCTAGATGGGAACTGAGACATTATTTCATCTGGAGAGATAAGAGATAAGTAGTGGGCATGGGGCCATGTTCAAGCCACCCTCCCATTCAAAGGTTTGTGTCCCTTTAACTGGACATTTAGAAAGTCTGTGCCCCTTAGTCTCTGCCCTGCCCTGCCCCCATCCCATCAAAGTCTGTTTCAGTAACCCTGGTACCTGTGATGTTGAATTGGGTGGCATTAAGTTCCTGAAGCAAACGGTCTAGCTCACAGAGTCCAGTGCCCAGGACACCACTGGAAGAAGAGAATGGAGGGGCCACGGGGGCCGCAGGCTTTGGCGATCGAGGCTTGCATACCGTGCTGAGAAACAGGGTAGGAGCTTGAGTTTAGGAGTGGGTAATGCAAGCCTCCTCACCTGTGCCTCAAGAGGCTTCCCCTTCTCAGTGCCCTATTTCCTAGGTCCCTCACCTGTATAGATGGTCCTTGTCCCCAGAGGCTCCTGAAGATTCCCCAGACCCTGTCTACAGAGAGAAGAGACACCATGTGTGGAATGACAGGTCTGTGCTTTGCCCCATACAGGCTCAAATTCTCCTAGGCCAGAGTGGCTGCCCCAGACCCCCATATCTTATCTCACCTGCGGCTGGTGGCCATAGGGTGGGGGAGGTGTGAGTGGCTCTGGGGGCCGCTCTTTTGGAGCCCCTGACCTTGGCATGTGTGAGGTGGTGGTCTCCAGGTCAGAGAGCAGGGCATCTGCAGGGAGAGGCCCTCAGGGTGAGAGATTAAGGAGTTAAGGTTAAGGGCAGAGACAGGGCCTTAATTGATTAGAGGATAATAGTTCCAAGTAGGCATTATTTGGAAAGGGCAGAAGCCAATATTAAGAGCAGAGATCAAAACGCATAAACATGGGGCCAGACCAAGGCAGAGAAGTGGAAGGGTAGCAAGGAGTATTTATGAGCAGACATCCAGACTAGCTAACCCAGAGTCCAGCACAAACCCAGCCACCTGCTTCATTTACTCTCCACGTCTTTCCCAATGCAGTCAAAATTGACTCTACTCGAGCCAAATCTGGATCCACTTTAAATTGCTCAATTGGCTGTTTGCCTGGCACCCAACTTCCTGATACTTGCTAATTCCTCCTTCTATCTAAACAGGCCCTGCCCAGCCTGGTCCCTTCCCAGCCCCACTGAGTCCCACCCTAAACTCCTCATTGGTGAATTTGCTGGGACCAGCTTTCTGATTCCTTTCTTCTCCCAGGTACCAATACCAGTTCCCTCTACTGAGGAGCACCCTCTACTGCAGGGTGCCTGAACATCTTGTCTCACATGGAAGACGCAGCCTTTCTGCCCCAGTTCAGCAAAGAGAGAACAAGATACCTGGGTCCTTCTTCTTGCCCCCAAACATCCCACACTAGATTCGGGTGCCTTGAACTCTTTCCCTTCCAGAATCTAGAAGCCCCTGCCCCTTCACTCTTCCTCTCTGAACATCTTGGTGGAACCCTTCACTTTTCTGTAGCATCTTGGCACTCCTCAATTATTATTCTCTATCCTGCCCCAAGGACTTGACCTTTTCCATACTTAGGAGCCCTTAACTCTTTCCTTCCCGAAATCCTGGCGCAGGCCCGCTGGTCACTTTTATTTCCAAAATTGATGTCACACACCTCTCCGGTTTCCTTTCCCAGTCCCTGGAACCTAAGGCTCCTTTAACCCCTCCCTTTCCAGCGTCTCTTAGTCCAGGCGCTGCACTTCCCTGACCATCCAAAGTCAGAACCGAAGGAGCCGAGCGAAGGAAAAGGGAGGGAGCGGCCAGCCCAGGAAAGGCAGGAAGGGAGAGGCAGGAAGGGGGACGTGGAGTGGAGTCGGAAAGGAGTCTCGAGCGGACAGAGAAAGAAGCAGGAGTGAGAAGACAGGGATGGGGAGATGTGCGGAGTGCAAGGGTGGGGAAGCGTTTTCAAGGCAGTGGTGAGAAGCTGGGGACCCCGGGTTCCGGGCCCCACTCACCCAGATCCTCCATGGCGGGGCGCGGGCAGGCGGCGCGGGGCGAGCAGGGCGGGGGCCGTGTCCGGTGGGGGCGGGGGGCGGGGGGACGTCCGGGAGCTGGAAGCCGGGCCGTGACCATGTAAGGAAGCTGGGACCCGTTGGGATGGGGATGGGGGGAGTGACGAGGAACCGGGGAACCCGGGGTGGGGGCGTGGACGAAAAGGGAGCACCGGGGCCCACCCAAACCCAGCCCGCTGGCCTGCCGCGGAGACGGCCACACCCCGGCACTGGCCTAAACTGAACAGAGAGCCCAGGGCGGCCAGAGCCAGAGCCCGAAGTGGCTCTTCCAGATCAGGCTGTGGAGCCCCTGTCTAATGAAACTCATAACCACAGACTACTCCCGGCCCCAAGCCAGTATTAAGCCCTAGACAGAGGCCCCTCCACCCAGGGCATTCCTGAGAGGCTTGTCAACTGACAGAATTTTTGAGCTGGGGACAGGAGTGCTGTTCTAAGGATCTGTCAGATCCCAGGTTCAGAGACCTTCCCTTGGAGACCCTGACAGACAATCAAATACAGGCACTCCAAGAGGTATACATTACTAGACCACCACCCCCCCCAAAAAAAATCAGAGACAGAGGATACTGAGCCCAACTAGACTCTAAGGTAGAAACCTGGAAAATGATATACAAATGAACAAGGAAAATGAAACCCAAGCCCAAGCCCCAAACAGACTCAGCACTCCCAGTCAGTCTGCAAGACTAAGCCCTTCCCCAACCCTGAGGTGCCCCAGGCTATTCCAGAGTAGCTCCTTCCCAAGATTCTGATGAAAGAGAAGAAAGCAAGACAGAGACTCCAGCCCCAAACTAACCAAAAGCTTTCCCCTGACCGACACTCTGAGAACTCAAGGTAGAAAAGTGACACTCAGGGCTGGGGATGTGGCTCACGCGGTAGCGCTAGCGCGATTGCCCGGCATGTGAGCGACCCAGGTTCCATCCTCAGCGCCACATACAAAGATGTTGTATCTGTCGAAAACTAGAAAATAAATATTAAGAAATTTTCTCTCTCTAACTCTCTCTTAAAAAAAAAAAAGTGACACTCAGAGATGGGCAAGGACAGCTGTCCTGCAGCCACTCTGGTAGATACACCTGAGAACTGAACTATGGGTCTTAACCCAGGAGCAAGTCAGAAGCTGGGAAACTTTTTTTTTAAAAAAGTACTGATGCCCAGGGCAGCCCTCCAGTACAATTCCATCCAAAAGGGCACAGGCATCATATTTTTTAAAAAAATATGTCTGCACAGCCTGACAACCAGAGACCTAGACTAACATCCAAAGAGGCAACAGCATGTGCCAACCTTAGTTTCCCCAAAGCAGACCCAGGCAGGCCCAATCCAGAGTTCTCCTGAGAGTCAGGCTGTCAAGTAATCAAGGATCTGGAAGGCAGATGATAGAGACCTTGGAGACCAAAGCAATGTGAGTCCTTCCTTCACCTGAATGCAAGCACAAGGCTGTGGCTCTCTCTGGACATGATTAAAACAGTACCTTGAAATATATGGAACACAGCAGGCCTTCCCTCACCCAGAAAGCATTAGGAAACTTGGTCCAGGAGACAAAAATGGACTCTGAGACTAAGGGCCCAACAGAAAAAAGTGATGCCAAGGCATTAAACTCTACTTTACAGCATTCTTTTAGCCCTGACCAGGTTATGTGTCAAGGTGGTTGTCTCTAAGCAATGAGATCCTTCCGATGGGGCCCAAAACCACATCCCAGGGAGGAAACTGGCAACTCCACCCTATTTCAGGGCACCAGGAACCACTAGAAAGTTACTTATAAACTTCTACATGCTATGGGTGGCCTGTATCAAGACAAAGAGATCTAGACAAGACCATGCTTGGTGTGTGAAGGGGTGGGAGTACTCCTACAGGAAAGTAAGCAGAAACACAGACAATAATAATATTCAATTGCCAAGTTTTAATCTCAACCCCATAGTGCTGGGCCAAGTCAGATGCCCGGGTCCCTGGGCTCTTCTCCTTCCTCTGGGCCCCATGCCCAGACCCTGGCCTTGACTTCTCACTCCTGGGTCTTCAGACCATACTGAGGTCCAGGTCCATCCTCTCTTCAGTCCTCGATGATAACTCTGCTCGGGCTTCTCTCGTTACACTCTGAGGGAGGCCTCCTGCACAGCCAATCCATCTTTAGGTCCTCTCCCAAGAGACATCAACAGTCTAGGCTGGGTCCCTAGCCATTTGACTCAATCCCCATCACCACAGCTAGTAAAGCCTCAGTCAAGAGCCCTGCTTCCTCACTTGCTGCCTCCACAAGCCCCACAAGGGCCAGGGCCCGCTTCCTTGGGCACTGCCCTGGCCCCAGTGTCCAGCGTGCACAGTGGGCAGCCAATCGGGGCCGGCCCAGGCGGAATACCTCTCCCACTGACTGTGGGCCACCCTGAGGACCCAGATGGATGCGGCCCACAGCCTCTTCCAGCTCCTCCTCCAGCCCAGGCAGCAAGAATCTGCCAGCAGCCTCCAGGGCTTCCTCTGCCTCTGAGCCCAGCAAGGGTTGGCCTGGTGGGGGCACAGGTCCCAGGGCAGCCCCACAGCCCCGGCAACCATGCAAGTGATGCAGGATAGGCCAGGCTGCGCTGGGTGACAGCCCTCGCAGTGGCACCAGGTTCATTTGGGCTTCGGCAAAACTGCCAGACAGCAGGGCCCGGAAGAAAGGGGAGGCCATAGCTGAGGCAGCTCTCTGAGCAGGGAGCTGTAGGCCTGAGTCCAGGAGGAAGTGCAGGTCAGGAGCTGGGACCGGGGCTGGGCCCAGCATAGGTTCATAGAGGCAAGGGGAGGGTGGCTCTAGATCCAAGGGGATTGCAGGTGGAAAGGCTGGGCTCGCAGTGGGAGACACCAGGCCTTGGAGACAGGAAAGGGAGTCCGCAGCAAAGAAGAGGAAGAGTGGATGTGGAGCTGGCCGAGTAAGTGCTGTGAGGAGGAGACGGAGGCCACCCTGGTCCAGAAGTAGCCGGCGCCACAGAGAGGGCTTCCTAAAGGGAGAAAGAGGGTCTTTCAGAAGGTGGACAAGGTTAGGACTTGGAACAGCAACCCTCTTCCCCAACCCCTACAAGACACCCACATCCCCCTCACCGACAGATGAAGGGCAGGGTCAGTGCACAGGCTACACGTTCCTCAGAGCTCCCAGAGAGCAGCAGGTGAGTGAGGGCACCGACTCCAAAGGGCGATTCAGCCTGTACGGTCAGGTTCTGAAGCAGCATCTCACCTGCAGGGGCCAGCAGACCAGGTCAGATTGGGAGTTGATGTCAAAGACTGGGGTAGGATGAATAATACAGGGACTTTGGGCTCTTGAAAGGAAGGGGTAAAACCTCAGGACAAGAAATCGAGGCACAGAAGAGGGGGACGACTTTAGGCCCTGGAGAGGGAGGGTTAAGACACTAGGGATTAGAAATCAAGGGCAAGAACAGAAAAAAGCTTTTCCCTGACCAACAGGGGATGTGATTCTTGACCCTCAAGGACTAAAAGAATCTACCATAAGGGCACAGAAGACAGGGAACTTCCTGGCAGTGTTGAAAATGGTGGCAGGGTCTGGGTTCACAAGTCAGTGTGCCCAGGGCAGAAGCAGTCAGGACAACGCAGAACCTATTGAGTAAAGAAATGCAGACAGGCAAGATTCTAGGTTGTTGGGAGCCAAGCCTGAGGTCAGGTTATCTGAGATTCAAGATTTAAACAGATGGTAGAACAGAACTCTCTCTACATGCTACGGAGCAGAAGGGATAGTCCCAAGACCTCCTGTTCTCTTCAACACCCCCAACACCTGGTGTCTAGGGTTGCTTGGATGGTGGGCTAGAGAGGACAGTGAGAGGGCCGATGAGCAGTAAAGTCAAGGTTCTGGGCCCACAGAAGGCACAGGAGGAAAATGGGGTCACTAATGTAAGCAGAAAGACAGAAGTCATACCCAGTTCCCGGTGCTGGCTTTGGAGTGCAGGCCGGGCACGTGGTGCAGGCCAATCGTCTGGTGCAACACCGAGCACTAGCCAAGCTCGCAGCAGCGCTGCACCGTAGCTGCGCACGAAGGCCTCAAGACAGGCAGGGTTGCAGGTGAGACGTGCCAGGATGCGTAGTGCACGTGGGCTTGGTGGGCCTGGTGCACCTGTCACATAGGCCAGCAAGCCACACAGTGCCGGACCAGTCACAAGTGCACCACTTGGGTCAGGAGCTTGGGAGAAGCGTGACAACAGCAGTAGTGCCGGCCCCTCACGTCCCCAAGGCTCCTCTGGGGCAGAAGCAGCAGGGCTACGACCCTGCATGCGTAGTGTACGTGGTGTCTGCAGCGAGGTCTGGCCAGGGGTGGGACTGACTGGCTCTGCTGGCTCTGGCAATGGACAACGCTCAGGAGACCAGTCTGGAGAAATGTCTCCAGGGCCTGCAGCATAGCCCTCAGAGATCAGCCATGACCTGCAGAGGGCAAAAAGAAAAGAAGACTGAACCCAGAGCCAAGGCAAGGGAATAGAGTCAAAAGAACTGTGAAAAGAAGGTAAAGCCAGTAGGGGAAGAAGAGGTTGTATTAATAATACATAATATAATAATAATAAATCCTCATTCAGTAATTACTGATATTAATCGTGTGCCTAGTCCTTTTTAAGTGCTGGGGAGAAGCATTGAATAAAACAAAGTTCTTGCCCTCCTGAAGTTTATGTTCTACTGAAGGGAAACAGACAACCTAAGTAAGTAAACCGTATGGTAGATTAGTGTCATGTTAGTGTGGTGTGAAGTAATAATAGTGAAAAGAAAAGGTTATTAAAAGATCCAAGGCAGGCAAAAGTTGAAATTTAAAATAGAGTGGTGATGGATCCCCTACAAACGTGGCAAGAGTTGAACAAAGACTTGAAGGTGGTGAGAGATGAAGGCATGCAAGAGGAAAAGTATTCTAAGCAGACAGAACAGCAACCAGAGAGGTCCTCAGATAACATCTTCCTGTCATGTTCAAAAATAAGGAGGAGACCAGTTCTAAGAGTGCAACAGGCACCACAGACAATGATCAGAGATGAATCACAGAATTCACAAGGCTGACATTTACTGAACATTGCTTTGTGCCATTAATCTTTACAACAACCCTGTAGGGTATATTGTTATCCTCCATTGTATGCACAAAGAATCAGAGACCCAGAGAAGTTAATTAGCCTTCCCCTGATGTCTCAGTTTGTAAGTGATGGTGACAGAATAAGAACTTGTATTCCAGAACATACCACTATAAATAATCAATGTATGTACTACCTCCCAATGAATTTGTCTGGGGCCCAAAGTTCAAGGTGATGAGATAGAACCAATGTTAAAAAGCAGATCCAAGGGATAGAAGCTGTGTTTAACAGGACTGGAAAGTAGTCCTGTCAGGGAACAAGAAGGAATCAGGAGTTAGAAACAACAACAACAAAATCTTACTGAGACAGAATGGAGGGTGGAGGTGTAAAGAGGGCCAAAGCAGACAAGCCCCCATCCCAAAATATATCACCCACCCTCCTAGGCCCTGTGGTAAGGACTCACCTGAGGCTTCGGAAGCTTCCAGCCTCAGGCCGCTCAGGGGTCCGTTCCTCAGGGAAGTCCCAAGAAGCCGCTTCTGTTCCCTCCTCTTCCTCATCACCAGCCTCTCCACACAGCTGCCCAGCCAGGAGAGGTACAAGTCCCAGAGCCTGTAGCCGGCCCAGGGCCCCAGTATCATAAAGAAAGCCCACAAGAGCAGCTACAACACGTGGATGCCAGGCACTGGCACGAGGGTCCCTCAGTAGGCCCATGAGCAGCTCTAAACCACCAGCATCCCGAAGCCGGGCACGGTTGATAGCCTCCCGGCACAGAAGGCACACAGCCCGCACCAACGGTTGCTGGGAAGCCGAGCTGGCTCCATTGGTGCTTCGACGCCGCCGGAGCTCACCTAGTAACACCTCCACACCACCAGCATTGCCTAGTGCAGGCCGTACTAGGCCCTGGGCACACAGGTTGGCAAGGATCAGGATGGTTGCTTCACGTACTGCCCGTTTTGGGTGAGAAGTCAGGCTGACAAGTGGGCCCAGTCCCCCACCCAGACTTAGCTGCTCAGCACAGGCTCGGGAACAGCCTCGGCTGAGTTCCAGGAGGGCACGGACTAGGGCTGAGGTTAGCGCAGGGTCTGGGGCAGCAGCCAGGAGCTCAGCCAGTGGGCGTACTGCTCCCTGCTGTGCCAGGGCCAGGCGGTGCTGTGGTGAGTCTGCCAGGTTGCGAAGGGCACGCACCACACTCTGCAGGCACTGTGAGTCCTGGCAAGCTGTCAGGCTCTCAACGAGCAAAGGAACAGCACCTGGAGAGGAAAGGGGAGGACAAAGGGTGAGCAAAGTCGTCTACCTAAGCCCTTATCCCACCCTAATTCCCAGTTAACCCCACCCTCATAGCCTTCTCACCAGCAGAGTGGATATCCCCACAGCTCTCAGGTTCCATGGCTAAGTTCCCCAGAGCACGGGCTGTTCGGTTCTGGATGCTATCTGTCTTCACACACTGAAGAATGGTCACTGAAAAGAGAGTTTAGCCTTTTATTTGTCTATCAGTCACCTCCAGAATATGGCTTGAGAGAGTCAGGGACAGTCTCTGAAAGAAGCTAACACATGAGCTGGGTCTAGAGGGTATTTACTAGAAGGATGGTGGACGGGGATATTACAAGTCATTTTGGATTTGGAAGCAGCCTTTGCAAGAGCCCAGAGGTAACACCGAGGATCTGTGCCATGATCTAATGAAGGGGCTCAAATGCCAGATCAAGAGCTCAGGACACACAGGAGACACACAGGATTTTAAGAAGGGAAGCAATACAATACAATCTGGCAACCATGGGGGGTATGTATTATAGGAGAAAGGAATAGAGTCTGAGAGTCACAAAGAGGCCAGGTGAGAATGGATAGTGGTCTGAACCAAATAAGTTACTGCACTGCTGAGAACAAGCAGTCTCTGATCACATGGTGGAAACACAGGAGGAGATGGATTTCAGAGATATTTAAAATGCAAAATAGTGACTGAATGATGGGAGTGATAACAAATTCTATTGCTTACTGAGGGGCTTATTAATCTTCCAGGCTCTTGTCAAACTCATTATAGTCCACATATGTTTTATGCAAGTTTTAAATATATTAATGCTTCCCTTTATCCAAAAAATTGAGCTTACATCAAAACTGGAATAATTTCAGAAGACAGGCATGACGTGTATAATGCATTTGCACGGTGTACTGTATACGGGTATACTGCGTTTGCATGCCACTAGGAGGCACCAATTTATCTGGTAAACAGAAAAGCTTTTGTTGGGTTCTTTTATATTGTATGAGTTTTTAATTACTCGAAATACCCTGCCTGTGCATAGAGTCTATGCATTCTATCTTTGCATTAAGTTTTCTCTATACTCCAATTATGCAAGGTGGCTATTATTATTTCATTTTACAAGGAATCCTAGTTTTGGAGGTGTTAGGTGCCTTTATTGGTATAGTTAACTACACCAATTTCTGAACTTCATCTTTTTGCCTGCAGCTCATCCAAGGGGGGTTTCAGTCCATCGCACAAGGTCAGACTATTAATATCATAAATGCAAGACAAGAATCATCTGAAGTAACATTAATAACCCTTTAGTCTCCAACTGCCTAGATGCGGGAGAGGTGCCAACACCTAGATTATGGTTGTAATTATCTGGTCTGAGCTCGAGTATAACCTACAGAAAAAGTAGTGACGTCATGGGAGAGTAGTGACATCTTGAGAGATAGGTGGGCGGCGCCGTCATAAAGCACGTTATTCCAGAGTTTGACACAAAGTACTCAAAACAGTCTAGGACTAGACAAGGGGGAAGCGCGGGTGAAATCATTCTAGGAAATGGAGGCGGAGCACTTACCCAAAGGGAGAATGCCTCCGAGTCTGCGCACTTCAGCCCGGCACGCCCCTTCCGTACAGCAGTTGGCTAGGATGCTGAGCGCCAAGTCCAGCGTCTTGCGCAGGCGCACTGGCGGCGAAGGCGTCGACCCAACAGAGTGGGTGGAGTCAGAGGAAGGGGCGGGACCAGAAGCAGCTGACGCAACCGACGAGGGGGCGGAGCCAGGACCTGCCTCGGACGGGGCGGGGTCCGCTGCAGCCGCTCGCCGTAGCAGCGCGAGAAGGGGGCGGAGCCCGCCGCGTGCCCGGAAGCGTTCGATTCCCCCCGCTGCCTTGATGTGGCGCGTGCGGAGAGCTAAGAGCGCGCGGCCCAGGGGTGTCTCGTTGCTAGCTGGGTCCTTTTCCCCACCCTGACCCTCCCCTGCTGCCGCCGTGAGCTGCGCGAGGCAAAACGAGAGCGAGTCCGTAAGGGTTGGTTTCGCAGCCGCCATCTTGGCTCGGGCCTAGGGCTCCGCCCCGCTTCTCGCCGCTTATCTGAGACAGCGGAACTGGAAGAGAGGGGCGTGGTCAGACTACTCCTTGCTGACGCTTCTTAAATAGCGCCGCCGCAGTTATCATGCGAGTCGGAAACCGTAGTTCTCTTTTCCGGAACTCTGGTTCTTGCACAGCCGCAGAAGGCTCGTGGGAATGGTAGTTATGTTGTGCGAGTCTAAGAGGCGCGTGAGGTGTATGCTGGGATATGTAGTCAGCACCAAGCTTAACACTCCTCTTTTAAGATGGAAGGGAAACTTTCTTCCTAGGGCCTCGAAGTGTGCTTTGGAGAACCCAGACGTCCGACCATGGAGTCTTTGTGCTGTGCCGCTCTGAATGACTTTGTTAACTCTTCTCCCGGTATGTCCTTGGCAGCGACCGCCCTTCTTCCTTTAGCCCTGCTTTGATAGTCGGGGCCCCGAAGTCCGGGCTGATGGACTCCTGGAACCCCGAGCCAGGCCGACGTTCCTGACAGCGGCTACTGATGGAAAGCTCTCGCTCGACCAGGTGAATGAGGGGTTAAACCTACCGAGAAGGTTCGCAGCCTCTTCCTAGAGGGGCACAGGCTTGTGGACCTTTCCGTTTCCGGTGCTGGACCCCTATATCTTACCCTTGCTCTGGGTTTGCTTGTGAGCAGAGTAACTGACGTCTAGGAAACGGGCACTCTTCACTCGCGATGGAATTGACGGCGCCTTATGTGGCTAGGGATAATCCGGACGTGGTGGAGCTTCAGGGGAATAGAACATCAGGCTACCGGGGAGCCCTCCGGTTGCCCCTGCGTTGCGAAATTGTGCAGCCTGAACAGCCCTTTCTGGTGTGGCCAGAGCAGCCAGCCGCCCAGGAAATGCTGCTAGGCCTGCAGTACTTATATAGGTCAAGCTCTGCCGCTGGGGAGGAAGAAGCTTCTGCCAAGACCAAATGGTCCTACAATCTCAAAAATCCTCCAATGCCAAAATTGTGGCATTTGAGGCAAAATTCATCATCAAAGCAGTTACAGCGTGACAAATATGGTAAAAGCTTCCGATGTGACTCATATCGGCTTAAGCAACCCTTTTGTAAGGCACGGAGGAAGGTTGCCCACACAAATCTCTTTCTGCTAGTGAAACTGTGTACTGGAGCCAGGAGGTAGGCTTCTCAAAGCACTCCGGTACTCTGTCCTCAAGCAGAGAGTCCATTTCCTTCTAATAGCTACTAGTGTTCCTGGACTAGGCACAAAATAGCCCTTTTGAAGTTGAGAAGGGTTATCTGTCTTGAGGACCTAATGCCCACTCCTAGAGGATAGTCTTTCTATCATCCCCAGGCCTCTGGACCCCTACCCCCCAATTTTGGCACTTTTAATCAGGCTTGCAGCATCTAGTTCTGTGCTCACAAAGAAGAGGCTGGAAGGAAGGAATTTGAAGTGATCCACCCTCAGTTTCTAGCACAGAGGGCCCAGGTTTGCCTCTTCCCTGCTGTGTGATCTGTACCTCTTCTGGGGCCTCGTTTCCCCCTCCCCCCTTAATCTGTAAAATGGATGATGAGGGCTATCTCACAAGGTTGTAGTGAAGATTCCATGGGTATACCTATCCCCAGTGCATACCTAATAGGCTCTCAATAAATAGTTGCTATGATCTGGTCCTGTTTATACTACTTACTAGTGATCTTTGGGCCTCGGCTTCCTCAGAATTGCACTGAGCAAGTGTCAAGTATTGTAAATGTACCTACATACGAATATTGTGTATGTGGTACAGGGGAGCATGGAAACAGGATTTGTTTACAAAATCCCTTTCAGAGAACTGAAAGCTAATCTCTCACATTAGGGTAAATAGCCCTGGGCCCCCTCTCCTCTCCAGTGGCAGAAAACAGGTCCTGACCAGAAAAGGAAACAGACCTCAGAAGCAGGAGGTACAGCTTAATCCAACAGCATTTATCCAGCATTTACTGTTCCTTGAGCTGGGAGTAGGACCATGTGACCAGTCCTTAGACCACAGATGGCAAATACATCTGTTTGGTCCCTCACTGTGTGTGTGTGTTATTTAAATAACATTTAAATCAGGAGACTTCACAATCTATATTTCTGGGGGAGGAGATTGTTTCTTTGTGTATTTTGTCTTTTAAGTAAAAGATTCAGCAACATTTGATCATAACATATAATCTGTTGAGTTGTGTCTATTCCACACACAGCCCCCACCACTCCTTGTATCCCTGACTCAACATATTTCCTTTGTGTTACTCATCTGACCTCTACAGAATACATTTGGGGTTACAGTCCCCAAACTACTATCATGGGTGAGAAAGATCTTCTATCACTTCTTGCTCCCTGTCCTCCTATTTCCTTTCCCCTTCCCCTCACTGCCCCCCCCCCAGTGACAGACTTGAACCTGACTTCCTGCTCCCCATCCATAGTTGTCCCCTGAATTGAGCCCTGTATGGTGATTTCAGTCTATTATTAAAGCTCCTTTCCGAATTTGAAAGATGGCAGAGCAGACTCACGTGCTTTGATCAGAGGTCAGAGTACTGGGCCCTGTAGGCCTCAAGGAGATGTACCTGCCACATCCCAGACATTCCTCACTGAGTTATTTTGGGAATCAAGCAAACAAGTGTGGAAGCACTCTTAAATGCTAAGGCCTGAGTGGAGTGGGGAGGGTTGGGAGTGAGATAACATTGTCTTCCTAGGATGGCTGGTCATCTATCTAGTTCTGGACATAAGAATGATTGTGGTACAATTATAATTCTGTTGATCTCATAAAGACCTGGTATCTAGGTTCCCCCATGTGAGTCTAGTGGATCATGCAAAAGCTGGTGCTGTGGGGTTGCACATGGCCATGGTCTGACAACAGGAGTCCTACTTATCACTAAGCTGAACTGGTAAGTACTAGTGAGTGTTATTGTGATGTTATGGGATGCTGGAGCAGTGCCCCCTTACCCCAGGACAACTCCCTTCTCAGGACTTGGCCATAAACATACTCCAGGAGCATAGGGACTGTGTATGCATTGTACCTGCTAAGTCCCAGCATCCGTATGGGCAGGTACAGAGAGTCCTGAGAAAGGCCTAATTGCTGTCTAGCAGCTTCTCTTCCCTGGGATGTGGGTCTGATGAAGAAAAAGTTAATCCTCCCACTCCCCAATGTCAGCTTCTCTTCAGGGAACCTACCTATAGGATTGTAAATAGGTTTCTCTAGGAGTCTCCCTCTCTTGGAATGTTTATATCCCAATGGTAGGCTTTCAAGGCCAGATAGGTTCCTTTAAAAAGAGTTGTTTCTTATGTTTTGAAACTTTCTGAACTCTAGAATGTAACTCCACACTTAATTGCTATGCCAATTAACTACTGTCTATAACCTCTTAGGTTTTGTTCTTAGAAATATAGTTCTTAGGGAGATAAACTCAGTCATCTTGAGTTGCTGCTGCCTGTGGTGAAGGCCATATCACAATAACACTCACTAGTGTTTACTGTCTTGTTCTACACCTCTGAACTTCTTATCATAAATTTCCTTTGCATGGTCTTTGGTCTCACAGACCAAGAATTCAAACCCACTAATCTTGTAACAGTTAAGAAATGATGTCATTTTTCCTATAAAAGCCCCATGTAACCTCAGCTCCAGTCCCAGAACTTAAGAGCACTAGCTCATCTCAGTCCACAGGCAACTCTCTGAGACGTGCTTGGTCTCTTGCTGAGTGCAATTTCCATAACAAGTCTATTTCCCAAGGGTGTAGAAGAAGAGGGGAAGACTGTACCAGGAATGGATGAGCTGGCTTAGGGAAGACCTGCCCACTTCCTACCCCAGCCCAGCCAAAAGGCTGAAGTTCCCAGAGCAGTTAACTTCTGCATTGGGGCCAGGGGAATGCCTAGGAAAGGGCAAAGACAAAGGGAAAGGGCAAAGGGGATCACTTGGAAATAGTATTGTGGGCAAGAGGATTGCTGACCAGATCCAAGGCAAAAGAGGAGTTTGGGGATTTTCTGACCCCTCAGCAACCCATGAAGGGTAGGGGAGAAGTCCTTAGCAAGAAGTCCAGGAATGTGACAACCCCTTCTCACCTGATAAGATGCTTCCCTCTCTACCCTGGCCAAGTTTAATCCTAGGAGTGTGAAGATCTCTGAAAATGTCTAAGGTAAGTCCTGGTTTGGGGGCTGAAATTCAAAAGTTATGACTCTACTTCTGGGAAATGTCCACAAAGCCTCCCCTCCTCTTTCCTTCCACTGCTTCCCCACACTGGCTTCTCCAGATCATGGACATGCTGCCTATCACCTTCCTTGACTCCCAGACCCAATTCAGCCCTTGTGCTATAGTTGCTCAGAGTTGGAAGGGAGGAGGCAAGAAAAGAAGCTCCAACTGGGGTCATGAGAGTGAAGAACTTGGTGATGAGGACTTTCATGTGTTAAAGCCAGAATTAAAAACAGTCAGTACAGATAGGTAGGTGATCCTGGTTGGGTCTAGAGTGAAGGCCACTTGGGTCTGGCAAGTTGGAGACCACCCCTGAGAAACTGAAATGTTAAAGCCTTGAGAGCTCTTTCTCCACCTTTATCAAAATTACCTGCCCCTGCTCCAACCTGTTGCTAAGGTAACCTGTTCCAGGGGTTGTTCCTCCCTATAGGGAGTTGTAAAAGTTGTTAATTAATGCAGGGGACCCCCTTCCTGCCTGGATCACTCTACTTTGGCCCCTCCAACCCATTTGCTTCTCACCTTTTGGCCATTCCATAGGAGCATTTCCTGAACCTAGTATGTTCATGAGCCTAGTCATGTATACAGGAAGGAGAGAGATAAGAAGGAAGAAAGCAGGAGAACAAATCTAGGATGTATAAAAGGCAGTATGCTCTCACTTCTTGGGATACCAGCTCTGGCCTCTTCATCCATCCCAGAAGAAGTCTGTATTACCTCTTTTTAAATAAACCTTGCTTTGTATGCTTGCCTCTGCATGCTTCTCTAATGTTATACTTAAACACATGAGGAAGCAGAACTTGTCACCAATAACCGGTGATATCAGTGTGACCTCCCCAAGACTTGCCAGCCTTCCCCATCCAGAATCCTGCTAAGCTCCAAGAGTGATGTCAAGGAGGCCTCTGGGAAATAAAAAATCAGAGTTCTCCAAGCACATGTACCCAAACTCATACACTCAACTCCCAGGAAAGATCTTAATCCTATTAAACATTTTGTATTATGAGGGCTGGAGACAACTCAGTTGGTAGAGTACTTGCCTAGCATGCATGAAGCCCTGGTTTCATTCATGCCCAGTCACAACAACAACAAAAAAAAAAACCTTTTTTATGAAAGAGTACCTGTAAAAATGATTAAGAATACAATTAGAACTGAAGTTGTGGCAGTGGGGACTTAAAAGTCTGATGTCATCCTGCTGTCAAAAGTCAAGAGGTGGACCTGGGCAGGACTCTGGAAGTGTTTCTGGGATCCCTAATAAAATTGGAGTGCAAGGGAGGCACTCTGCCTCTCTTCTGAGAGGATTCACTCTCTCTCCTTGAGAGTGTTCCCTTTAATAAACTCATTTCTGTTACTTTGATCAACATGTCTGAAATCTTTCTGAATTGATTCCAAAAATTAGGGTTTGAAGTGGGGTCTTCATGCTGCCTCAGTTTCCTGGAAGGCCCCAGTTCTGTAACAAAAGTAAAGGTTGAAGGGTTGCACACCCCACTCTCCTTGTGGCTAAGGGCCAAGAAAGTTAAGACTGACAGGTTTCTGATTAACATAGCCTGGCTAAATCTACTTAGGTACATTACCTGACTTCCCCTGGCTCCACAACACCTTTATTCTACTTATTTACTTTTTTTTTTTTTTTTTTTTTTGTGGTGCTGGGGATCGAACCCAGGGCCTCACACATGTTAGGCAAGCATTCTACCACTGAGCTACAGCCCCAGCCCCATTATCTGGTTTTTGTTTCTATTAATTGTAACTGCTGGCAGAGAAGCAGTCTAGCTGCTTCTCCCCAGTTTAATCAAACTGCATAAAATTCATTTTTTCCATCCTTTGCCTATTTCCTATGCAGGCATGTGGAGGAATCCAGCCAACTGGAAATCAAGCAAGATTCCTAGGCTAAGCTGCTCATAACAGACTGAGGCTGGTGTGGGGCACAACTGGCCCAAAGTATTTTAGAATGGGTGGCAAATTTCAGACTATCAGAGTGCTGCCCATTTGAAGCCCAATTCCTGCCTGATTCCAGGACCGAGATGTGGCTCCCAGATCTCAGGGTATCTGGCAGAAGCAGGAATAGGGTAAAAGTGAGGCACTAATCTCTAATGCAAAATTTAAGTGGCTGCCAAAGTAGCAATCAAGAGAAATAATATTTTAATGCAAAATTTAAACAATCAGCAAACCACAGCCTGTGCACTTGTTTTGGTAAATAAGATTTATTGGATGTAGGGCCAGCCAGGCATTATAGTGAGACCAGTAAGTCAGGGTCATGAAAATGCAGGGTAGAATAGTCTCTTAGAATTTAGGTATTTTATTCATTATTGGGGTTTTTTTTGCAGTAATTTTTTGAGTTATTGAAATTAAAATGCTGTTTATATTGATTACTAAGTCTCCCTACTCCCAGACTGAGGGACTCCAGGGACACTCTACTCCTGGGCTAATCCCCACCACTTTTTATTTTTTGAGACAGGGTCTCACTAAGTTGCCCAGGGTGGCCTCAAACTTGTGATCCTCCTGCCTCAACCTCCCAAGTTGTTGGGATTACAGGCATGGGCCTCCTTGCCCACATTAATTACTAAAGCTTTTTTTGGCGCCTCCTTAAATTCTGTGCCAGAAGTTAACGTGCCAAGTGCCAAAGGTCAATGCCTCATCTCACCAAGAGATTACATTCCAGCAACCCAGTGTTCCCCTTCAACCTGGGCAAACCTTCTCGGCTTCCTGGAAGGCTTTTCTGCCTGACGCCTCAAACTTCTGATTCCCTGGTGAACCAACCCTCTAGAAGCTCAGTGGCAGGAGCGCACTCCGGGAGGGGCGGAGCTGTCGCGAGCGCACAGATCAGACTCCACTCCCCGGCGCGGTCACTTCTGTGTGACGTGACCTGCTCAGTGCAGCTGGGAGGATCCCTAACTGACGTGGCCTAATGTGATGTGCAGGGATCTAAAATTTTTCCCCGAGGAAAGATGGCTCCTAGTTCTCCCTCTTCTTGTTAGGGGCTGGAACAGGGCGGGTCTTAGGCAGCTCTTCGCGGTGGTGGTGTACGGACTGCCCTGAACACTTCGTCCAACTTGGGAATCCAGTGAGAAAGGAGGGGAAAGTTCTTGGGGGAAAAGAGATGAAAGCAAGGCGGCCGGGAATGGAGCTCCCCTGGCTGGGGTAGCTGAGGATGCTCAGGACCCTCTGTGGGGCTGTGGGGACCTCCACATGGATGGCCTTAAGGCGCCCCGGTCAACCTCCCGCTCCCAGGGCCCTTTGTGGGGACTCCCTTCCCAGTAAGCCCACGAAGGCTGCTGCCAAGGGTCCTTCGCCTCGTTCCCTCCCCTCTTGGCGCTGCTAGGGTGCAGAGCTAGGGTCCGATCCTCTCAGGAGAGAGAGGGTGACTAGCTCCCGCTTGACTGCACCTCCAGGAGGCAGGCAGCCATGGGTAAGAGCGAAGGGCAGCTGCCTGGGCTTGATGCCTGCTACCTGAAGAAAGGGGGCATATGTGAACATGTGCCTTTGCCAAGGCCCCGAGCCCTATCCCGAGAAGGTTTAGAATCTGCGCAAACACTTTGGAGTGTTTCAGCTTACCATCTACATGCTCTTCCTGGAGCCCAGTTATCCCATGATCTAACCCGTTCCCCCGCTGTAACATATCCTAAATGGTAACCTGCTGCAACGCACCCCGACCTGGCCTTGGAATCACGACCTCCTACTACTGGCCCAAGTCCTTCATGGGATTCAGCCCTTAATCCCACCACTGCCAGCCCCTGTATATATAGAGGCCTAAACGCCCACCTTCTGACTACGTAGCTTTTTCTCAAAACTTCCACCACATCATTGTGACCAAAAGTTTGTTCCATATGGTAAGGTTAAGTTTTGCCATTATCTTACTGTTGAGTCCAGCCTTAATATCCTGAATCATTTTGCATGTTTCCATTTATATGAAATTCAACAATAGGGGAAACTAAATTTACCCTGACGTAAAAGAAGAATAAGCTGTGGAGGTAACTGAGGATGAGTAGCCTTTTAACTCAAAATTTCTCAACCTTGGCAATCACTCCTGGTGCATCCTGGGTAAAATAAAATTTTAAAGGTCCTGGGTAAAAATTCTAACTTGCACCCAGGGTTGAGAACCACTGCTTTAATCTTGGTCTGGAAGCAGCCTTAACATCCCAGTGTACTGCTCAAATTGTAACATTTTCTTTGTGTTCCCTGTAGGGCATACAGGAAGCACTAACCTAACAATAACAAACATGTCTGATAACCTGTACAAGATAATTGAGAGAGAAAACAAACCAAAAAAGACCAACTAGAAAACTTGATCATCTAGGAATGAATGGGATAAATAAAGCCTGGTCTAGACTAGTGACAGTGAATGTAGGAAGGGACAGCTATAATAATACAGAAAGAATGACAAGTTATGATGGTTAACTATATCAAAAATTTTGGTAGCCGGTGGCACTTGTAATTGTCACAAAGATTAATGTCACTATCATGTCCCTGCTGGTTTCCACAGAAGAGTTGCCAGGATTACTTTGGTCTTCTTAGGGGCTCTCAAAACCATAAAATGGATCATGGTCATTGTGCCTAGACCAGTCTTGGGTACTAGCAAACAGACCGGCAGTTCTTACTATTATAAAAGTTTCTGTTTTTCCCTTTCTCATATGGGGCGGCAGCTGCACTCCTGGGAATAATTTCTACACAAAATATTCAACAAGGGAAAAAATGACCTCTTCGCAGTGCCACGAAGATACTAATGACAGCATTCTCTGTGCTAATGATGTATTCCCACAATAATGGAAATGAATAAAATACAATACTTAGGTTTGTTACAACACAATTCACAATCTCTAAATTATGGAATAAACCTATCAACTGATGAATGGATAAAGAAAATGTGGTGTATATATCCATAATGGAGTTTTACTCAGCCATAAAGAATGAAATTATTACAGGATTATATGAATAAATATGAAAAAACACAATAATCAGAAAATGTTCATAAGTTAAAAAGAAAGAAAGAACACATCATTTTGGAGAGTTGTGAAGTTTGATCAATGTGGAAACTCTTAGAACAGTACCTGGCACATAAGTACTTTATAAGTATTAGTGTTTTAAACTTTTGGTTTTAATTATACCTTAATAAAATCTTTTCAAAATAATTGACTAGTCAGCACTGACACTCCTGTCCACTATATATCTTAGAAAAGTTTACCACATCTTTGCTCACAGCTTTAATGAAATATAAATTTCATATAAAGGGCACCCATTTTGAGTGTATGATTTCATCATTTGATGAGTATATATACTTGTGTAACCACCATCTCAACTCCTCAAAATAAAGGACATTTCATTATCCATCAAAGTTCTTTTCTGCAGTCCGCTGCTCCCTCCCCGACCCAGCTCTTAGATAACAACCATTGGTCCTGCTTTCTGCCTCTATAAATTTAGTTTTGTCAAATTTCATATAAATGGAATCATTAAAAATAGAACACATTATGTACTAGAAATCTGATAACCCCAGGTGATACATTAAAATAAATCTTACAATCAAGAAGCATTGGTTCCCAGTTATCTCAGGAGGCTAGCCTCAGAGATTTAGTGAGGCCCTAATAACTTAGTGAGACCCTGTCTCAAAATAAAAATTAAAAAGGGCCTGGAGGTCAGGGCTGGGGATATAGCTCATTTGGTAGAGTGTTTGCCTTGCATGCACAAGACCCTGTGTTCAATCCCCAGCACCAAAAAAAGGAGGCACTGGGGATGTATCTCAGTGGTTAAGCACCCCTGGGTTCAGTCCCCAGTACCAAAAAAAAAAAAAAAAAGCCACATTGATTATATGATTCTGAAAACAAAGCCTCCTTTGCAGCAGCTTTTTTGTTTTGTTGTTTTGGGGTTTTATTGTTGGTTGGAGAGGGCCACTGAGGATTGGTGCTACAGCACTTTTAATTTTTTATTTTGAGATAGAGTCTTGCTAAGTTGCTGAGAGTCATGCTAAATTGCTGAAGCTGTCCTCCAACTTGCTATCATCTTGCCTCAGTCTCCCAAATTGCTGAGATTACAGGCATGCACCACCATGCTCAAATCCTTTGCAGATTTATAGTAAAAATGCCTTCTATAGTTTACTTTTCCTCTCTGAAGAGAATTATAATGAATCTGAAATCTCTATTTTCTTCCAAGGACCTGGAAACAACAATGAGGACAAGCTTATTCATGAGGAAGGACACTGTGATGGAGGATATCAAGGGATATGCCCAAGAACAGTGTTACCTATTTTGGGGACTCAGTCTCAAGAAACACATTCAGAATCTTAAATTAGGAAAATCTCAAGGCAACTGCTTGGTGCCATAGACTGCCAAAACTTTTGGGGCTGGGTACAGCTCTCAGACTGTGAATTCACTGGCCACAGGAAACCTATGCCTGGTGAGAAATGTTACAGCTGCATTGACTGTGGCAAGAGTTTCCTGAACAGTTACTCTCTAACCCATCATCTTCAAAGTCATGTTTGTGAGAAGCCTTAATCCTGTCCCAACTGTGGAAAACATTTCAGCCAACATTCCAACCTATTCCAGCATCAGCAGATTTGCTAGAGAGATAAGAAGGTCCTATGAGAAAGGTTTTGCTTAGAATGCATCCTTTATCCAGCACAGAAGGGTCTACACTGGCAAAAGGCCCTACCAATGTCCCTAGTGTAGTAAGACTTTCAGTGAAAGCTCCAAACTCATTAAGCACCCGAAAATCCGCTCTGGGGAGAAACCTTATATCTGTGGGGAACATGGCAAGGGCTTCATGGGCAGCTCTCTGCTGCTGGTTCAACAGGGAATGCATACTGGGTTAAAGTCCTATGTCTGTCCCCAGTATGTGAAGGCTTTAGGGATCAGTTGAAGCTGATATGCCACCAGAGTCTATATAGGTCAATGTATTTTCTACTGCTCCACCTGAGGAGATAGCTTTAGTCAGAAGACCTCCCTCACCCAGCCCTTCTGCCTGCATACAGGGGAGAAGCCTTAGCTTCAGCCTCCATACCAAACTCAACTACCATATTGCTTGGCCCTTTATCCTATCCCCTCAAACACACTGACTGATTCTGCCGCCCACCCTACTCAGTCTCCAACCTCTGATCAGACCCATTTTCCCCTGATTCCTTACCTCACCCTATCCTTACACCTTCACTTATGTACCCATTTCCACTCCCCAACATATCAAATTTCCCCCATTCCTCCTCTACTCTCCTTTCCCAGTGCTGCATCTACCCCAGGACCCATGCAGAATCCAGATTCCAAGTTTATCCCTGTGGTGAACCAGAAGCAATGGCTGCCAAGTTTACCTGTTCTCAGTGTGGGAAGAGTTTCCCAGGCAATGCACCCATACAGATGAGCAGCCTTACATCTGCTCTGAGTTCCTTCCTGATGCATCACAGAAAGATGCACTTTAGCTGAAAAACCACATCTTTGTGTGGAGTATGGCTGGAGCTTCAATTCAGCATGTCCTCCTGATCAACCACAGGAACATGCATTCAGGGGAATGGCCTTTTACCTGCCCCAGGTGCCAAGAGTGCTTCCAGGAGGCCTAGAAGTTGACCAGGCACCATCAGACTACCCACCTAGCTACTCAGGAGGCTGAGGGTGATGAGACCCAGAAGCTACACAAGTATGAAACTTGTGGGAAGTGGTTAGGCAACAGGCTACTTTGAATCAAAACTAGAGGACTCAGTGCAGACCAGTCCTATCCATTCTAACAACTGTGGGTGTGGCTTTAGAGCACCAAACTCCACCACCATGGAACACACACTGGAGAGAAGTCCTACCAGTGCCTCCAGTGTGGGAAGATTTCCAACCAGCCATCTAACCTTGCCAGACACCAAAGAACCCATGCAGTGCAGGTCTGAGTGAGACCTTGTATAGCCTCTCAGGTACACCTGTGGAACAGCCATACATTTCCTTTCTTCTACCCATACTAGCTTCTAAAAGATTTTCTTTTACACATCAATTGTCCTCAGAAATGCTGGGTTTTTTTGTATATTGGTGAGTTTTTTTTTCTTGTCATTGTTTTTGGGGTTTTTCCCCCTTTGAATTCTTTGCTCTCCTTTTCCTTAAATCTCACAGTCTACAGAGTAAAGGAATTAGGCAGGTGGTAAACAAAGGTATATTATTGAAATATGTTCTTGGTATGGACATGAGTAATATAAAGTGATGTATTAATAATAATGGTTAATATTAAATTATTTCTTTTATTTTCTTTTTTTTGGGGGGGGGTAGAGCACATTAAACCTAGGGGTACTTTTCCACTGAGCTAAATCCCCAGCCCTTTTTTAATTTTTTGAGACCAGGTCTCTGCTAAGTTGCTGAGGCTGGTCTTGAACTCGTGATCCTCTTGCCTCAGTCGCCCAAGCCACAGAGATTGCAGCCACTATACCCAGCTTCCTTTTGCCTAATTTCTCTGGCTAAAATTTCAAGTACTGTATTGAATAGGAGTGCTGAGAGTAGACATCTGGTCTTGTTCCTGACTTCAGAGGAAATTCTTCCTTTAGTTTTTTTTCATTTGATATGATGTTGGCTTTTGAGTTTGTTATATATAGACTTTGTTATGTTTAGGCAAGTTCCTTCCTACTTTCTTCAGATTTTTTTATATCATAAAAGGGTGTCGAATTTTGTCAAAAGCTTTTTCTGTATATTTTAATATGATCGTGTTACTTTTGTTCTTGATTCTACATATGTGATGAATCACATTTATTGATTTGCATATGTTAAACCATCTTTGCATCCCTGGAATTAAACCAACTTGATCATGACATATGATCTTTTTAATATATTGTTGAATTCAGTTTGCAAGTATTAAGGATTTTTACATCTATGTTCATCAGTAATTTTCTTTCCTTGATGTATAATCATCCAGTTTTAGAATCATCATGATACTGGTTTCATAGAATGAGTTTGGAAGTGCTCCTTCCCCTTCTATAAATGGAATAATTTGAGGAGCATTGGTATTAGTTCTTGTAAAAGGTATCTACAAATCCATCTGGTCCTGAGATTTTCTTTGTCAGCAGATTTATTTTTTTAATATTTTTGTTTTAGTTGTAGTTGGACACAATACCTTTATCTTATTTATTTACTTTTATGTGGTGTTGAGGATCAAATCTAGTGCCTCGAATGTACTAGGCAAGTGCTCTACCACTGAGCCACAATCCCAGCCTCTGTCAGGAGACTTTATTATTGTTTTAATTTCACTGCCTATTATTGGCTTGTTTAGATTTTTGTGTAGGTCATAGAAATTTATCCATTTCTTCTGTATTTTTCCAATTTATTAGGATTTAACTTTTCAAAATAGTTCCTAATGATCCTCTGGATTTCAGTTGTGTCTGTTGGTAATATCCCTTTTGTCTCTAATTATATTAATTAGGGTCTTCTCTCTCTTTTGCTTAGTTTGACCACAGGTTTATCAACCTTGGTTTTATCCTACCTTTTCAAAGAACCAACTCTTTGTTTCATTGGTCCTTAGTGTTGTTCGTTTATACTCTAATTAATTTACCAGGTGGTCAAGTTTGTAAGGATTCTGGCTGTGGATATGTACAAGGCAGCGTTCCTCTGGTGAGAAAACTCCTGGAGGGTAACAGGTGCTCTGTTATCTTCATTTGGATATTCTACAGTTCCTCCCTGGAACTAGTAAGATGACTAATACATGCTCAGTGCCTAGCTGCTATGGTAATGTCCTTTGGGAGGAGGCTCTGGACTAGAGTCTTATCAGCCTCAACCTTAATCTCAAACACTCAGCTTCTGGGAATAAAGGAACTCTCTTAGACAAAACCAATGTGTCACTGCACCTAAACCTGCCCACAGAACAGTAACTTTATACAATAAGCAATATGTACTAATGACGTCAATGATCTAATGAAACCTATAGATATAAATAAAGCTGGCAGCTCAGATGAACAGCCCCTTTTTATTTTGCCCCTGTTTCTTGCTTGCTTCTCTGTCTCTCTTTTTGTTTTTCTCTACACAAATTTTTATGCTAAGATCCAGGTTTTTTTTTTTTTTATCATTGTTGTCTCCTATGATACAATGTGAACCTACTTAAAAGGTTAACTAAGGTGATCATGAAGGTGATGATACCCAATCTATGTCTTCCTGGTTACCTTGCCTGTCATTCAATGATTCTATGGTTATTCTACAGTGATAATAGAGAAAAGCAACTAAAAACAATGTTCTTTATTTGGGTCAGGTGCATTTCATCCACCAACTTGGAGTAATGAGATTACCACAAATTACCAGATGGTCACATCAAATTTTTAGCAGCATCAGGGATAATAGAAAAAGGCCTTCAAAATATCTCTTTAATAATCAGCACTTGCTAATGTTAAAATACTGGTTTAGAAAATATCTGAGATTAATAAGCCATGATCTCAGGGCCCCTTTTATACTGTCTAATGCACACAGCATATAGAATGTAGACAAAAGTCTCACAAGGGAATAGCCACTTCAACCTCTGTCCCATGGTTAATTCTAGCTCTGGCTTGAGTTCTACCAGTCATGAGATCAACTGAGCACAAGTGTGCAGATGTGGTCAGCTCAGCCAAAACCCTGTGTCCTCAGCATTAGATATAGATTTGAGGGAAACCAGGTTGTAGCATGTGAATTTATTTTGTAATGTAACATTATACTATTATGAAATGGAAAAAATAAAAGTATAAAGCCTCAACCATTACATATTTTGCAATTTGGGCTATCTCCCAATGTGTAATTTGTTTGACTAACTTTATTTTAATGAATATTAAATTCCCTCAAGTGCCCATTACATTTAATTCATTAAAGTCATACATACCCCAGAACATTTATCTATCTCCAAAAGAAGGCAAAAAAAAATCCTCAATAAAACATGGATCACAGTACAGGGAACAAATTAGAAATTTGCTGATAAAAGTTTAGAGATATGCTATAGTTTCACAGACTTTAGCAATAAACTAAGACTTAAAACCTCAACTCAAATTTATTTATTTTTGTGGTACTGGGGATTGAACCCAAGAGTGCTCTGTCACTGAGCTACATCCCCAGCCCTTTTAAAATTTTATTTTTTTAAAAAAATGTTTTTAGTTATAGATGGACACAATACCTTTACCTTATTTGTTTATTTTTCTTCATGTGGGTGCTGAGGATCAAACCCAGTGCCTCACTTGTGTTAGGCAAGTGCTCTACCACTGAGCCACAACCCCAGCCCTTAAATTTTATTTCGAGACAGGGTCTTGCTAAGTTGAACAGGCTGGCCTCAAAATTGCAGTTCTCCTGCTTTAACTTCCTGAGTTGCTGGGATTAAAGGCAGGCACTCCCATGCCTGACCCCATCTCAAATTGAGTTTTAAAAATGGAAGATTTGTTATTTCACATAACTGAAAATTCAGGGTACAGAAGTTTATCAATTCTGGCACATCTTTATTTAGGATCCAAAAAACAAGGCAAAATCTTTCCCCATCTTTTGGTCTGCTATTAAAAATGGTCCCAATATTGGCTTCAGTCTACTGCTCCAGTCTGAGGTTCCAGCAGCTCCATGTCTCAATAGTATAAGAAAGAAGTCCCAAAATTCATGACCCATAGACTTCAGTTCTTCCCTAAACCAATCACTCATAACCACGAGAACAGAATATTCTAATTGCCTAGGCCTGGATCATGTGTCCCCTCATAGAGCCTGAGAAGGAAGTCAACCACAAATGGACTGTGAACTTGAAATAAAAGGCAGTAGTTTCACAAAGAGACTCTTTGGTACAATTATCAGAAGAAGAAGACATGGATATGTTAAATACAATAAATAAGAGTCCATTGGCCTGAGACTATTCCATACTTTGAGTTTCTACCCAACAAACTACAATCGAATTTAATATGAAAACTACCAAAATCTAAATTGGGAGTGTTGTTGTTATTTGTAACAGCAAAATCTCAGCCCACCACAAGCAACCCAAATCCAGTCGATCACAGGCAACCAACTGTCAGGCAATGTTGAATAAAGGCAAATGCCTAACTATACCCTGTCAAGTTGTTTCTGTATTTCACTTTGCTATTCAGCCGATGAAAGCTCAAGGCCTACACTGCACAGGAGAGCTCTCAACACCTTTCAGTTTAGAGTGCTGCCCTATTCATGAATCATTCTTTGTTCAAATAAACTCTGTTATGTTTAATTTGTTTAAAGTTTTTCTTTTACAGATATATTGAGCACATGATACAAAATAATAGATGTCCATTATAACATGATTATAGGCCCTCCCAATGGTAGAGGGAGCTAACAACCCCTCTTGAGGCCTGTAATGTTTACAGCCCAGTTGGGCTAGGGTAGTGGGGTAGGTTGCTGAGAGACCAAAGAAGACACCTAAAGATGGGATGTGAGATATAAGGTTTACTAAGAAACACTTATGGGGAAGATCCAATGGCAACAGTCTAGATGCCTGGCCAGAAAACTCAATGGCAATGGGGTGGACAGGTGCTTCCATTTCACAAGGTGCCTCCAGTGCTTCACCATAAAATAGTGCCTCCGACCCCCTTCAACACTTTGTACAGTGAGGGCCAGCTGGACAAGCACACCTTCTCCACAGTGCTCTGATACCACAAGAAAAGAGGTTGTATATATGCTACAAACGTAGTGACATCATCAATTTAGCTTGCTTTTACCTGTGACCAGCATCCCAAGGAACTTGTTGTGAATGCAAAAAAGCCACTTTGTACTGATAACACTAACTTGCCCTAATTCCCAGCATACGAGAGAAAGCCAGTGTCCCTCAGGATAATTTATATCTGGATATTTGAGCCTAGACTCACTCTCATTGTTCCCTTAACCTGGCTAGGTTTTGGGGTGTGGGGAGGGTCCCTTCAGGGACATAGTATTTTATTGTCCTTTTCTTCACAGATGACACAAGACCCTATCATTCTATTGCCATTATTGATTCTGTCTTGTTTCCAACTCTCTTTACTGTTCATCCTAGTTAACCCATGTTCTGTGTCATCATATAATTGTTTTTGTGGGACATCTCCAATTTCGAGTATTCCATTCTAGGACACCACACACAAAATTTATATTTAATAGATCACATGTTGTGATTGATCTTGGCTTTGGAAAATCTAGTCATAGTATGTCCCAGGAAGAGGCATAAAAGAAACTGACAGAGTTGTCCCTCTGCCTTCACCACCAGTAGCTGAAGTATGTCTCCCAAAGGATGGGAATGCTACTCACTGGGGTCTATTTAACAACTGGAAAGTTTGTTCTTCCCTCTACCTAAAATAAAGAACAAATGAAACCTCTAGAACTTGGAAGCTTCGGCAGAAAGCCAATTAATTTATGTGAGAGAGAACTTAAGAAATAATGGTAGGTACAAAGACTGCTGCCTCTCCACAGAGGCAGTTAGGACAGAAGTATGATCAGCCTAGAAAAGCACAAACTAAGTACAAGTCTTTGGGTACTTGGTCAAATGCACCACACGATGGCGACAGCAGCAGAGGAAAGTAGCAGCCCTTGGGGCATTAACCAAAGGGGTTGGTGAAGTGTTTGGTAACCGTCAGCAAACAAACCTGAGGGGCTATTCAGGGAAGAAAGAGAACCTACAAGCCTTCCCATTAAACACACCCCCTTGTCATTTCTGTTTCTTCAGGAGCTACAGTTGGCATACTGAAGAGAAGGGATTTGATGGATTGTGAATAGAGGGAGATGCCAGGGAAATTTAAAGTCCCATCTCCACAGCTACTCCAAAGTCACTAGGAAAAGGCAATTGAAAGAATTCTATAGCTCAGTGAGGGCTCAGGAATAATTTAGCCACGCTATGTAACATTTGACCATTCAACAAGATTGAAGAAGAGAAGGCGTGGAGGGAGGGAGGACAAGAAGGAAGAAGTGGTTCAGCTTAGAACCAAGAGGAGGTACAGTTATAGAGCCCCTTCTTGAAATTGTACCTTCTTCATTTTTCTTAAATTCATATTCAGCATATCAGCCTTTGATAAATGTTGGAGGCCTCCTGTTAAATTCTGAAAAGACATTTATATAGGGTTAACCAAAAGAAGATGGTTCAAACATTCATTAAATACATATTTTTGGAACATCTACTTCATGCCAGGTTCCATGCTGGGTGCTGAGGATATGACAATGAACAAAGCAGATGTCATCCCTGACTGGTCCCCTAGCTTTATGGTGACCTGCCTTGATATAAGCTGCGTGCAGGCCTGCCTATGCTTTCTTTTTTCTCTCCAAAAAAGTCGAGTGAAATAACACATTTTGCAGAAGACATTTGTTAGATTTGTGGCTACCCAGAATTTTCTGAATAATTTTCCCATTCTTGAGGATTTTCCCCACAGTATAATTCCTGCCTGCCTAAGACAGAAGCCAAGACTCACCTTCCCAGACTTTCTTGCAACTAGATCACAAGCAAAATGACCAGGTATTGCCAATTGGTGCACCCACATGATTTATTGATTAAAAAGAGAGAAAACCCGTGGAAACAAACTTCACAAGGAAACCATTTTCAAAACAGGGTGAGGATGGACAAATTTAGCTTCCCAAAGCTGTGTAAATGGAAGTTTTTGGCATCCAGGGTTAGCAGTGGTCTTCAAAACGGTTCATTTCTCACTGTGCAGATTGAGGCCTCTCTGGCTGTACCAGAAATACCCTGAGCTAACTAAGATTGTCAGCTGCTTATCTTTCAAAACGAGTTATGAGTTCTGTTCTTTGCAAGGAACTGTGATTAAAACATATACTAAATGACTGTTTTGTGTCAGACTTTAAACTGGCACACTTCTATTTTACTTAAACTTCATTAGAAAAAATAATTTAAGTACAAATTATAGACTTTACAGTTGGAAAAAAGGATTCAAAAAGACCCTTGGTCTATTCTACAAATACTTATTAAAGGCCTACTGTGTGCCATCCACTGGGAATATGGAATAAATTAGTTCTCCGCAACTATTTTAAAAACAGCATATTGCACTTTACATGTCCCCTTGTCAAAATAAAAGACACAGTAAACCCACCGCCTGGAGAGGATCTCCTTCCAGTCAGGCCCCACTTTAAATATAGAAGACCCCTAAAAATAGCCACCCAAGTTGCGACTCAACAGGTGATTGGCTCAAAAAAGGGGAGGAGAACGTAAGCCTCAGTGAAGGAGAGTGGAAGGACAGTGCCATTCCCAGCTTCTCTTGCCACAATGGCTCTGCCTCTGGGGTCCTTGAGTAGGGGTTTGGCCAGCACAGCCAAGGGAGACCACGGAGGGGCAGGAGGTGAGTGGAGCCAGCATGCCTGACCCTCTTGCTTACTGGTTTTGCCCACCTGGTTCCTACACACACACACACACACACACACACACACACACACACACCTGGCCTCCGGGCAACCCCCTACTCGGGCTAAGCGACCCCAGACCTTCCGAGGGCCTCCGCCTGGAGGCCTTGACCTTCTCTCTCACCCTCGCCTTTGCTCTCACCCAGCCAACACCTGGCGCCTCCTGACCTTCGTGCTGGCGCTCCCCAGTGTGGCTCTGTGCACCGTCAACTGCTGGCTGCACGCAGGCCACCGCGAGCGCCCAGAGTTCATCCCCTACCACCACCTCCGCATTCGCACCAAGGTATGCGGGACCCAGAGGGCTGGCAAAGGGGGTGCGGGGACACCCCCTGGCCGGGGCCGCTCTGACACTCTCTGTCCCTTCTCGGCTCTCTCTACAGCCCTTCGCCTGGGGGGACGGCAACCACACTCTTTTCCACAATCCCCACTTCAACCCTCTGCCCACGGGCTACGAAGACTGAAGCCCCAGCGGACAATCCCAAGCACAATAAAGGTGTGAAAGTTTTGTGTCCTTAGGCTTTTTGGGGACAGCGGGAGCGAAGGGTTGGGTGGGGCGCCGCTGGGCTGCACCGATTGCACGGATTATCCAGGGCTCGGCCTGTCGGCTCGGCGCATGCGCGGGCTGCGTGGCTGCTCTAGCGTGTTACTCCCAAGTTGCTTATGATGGCAGGTGCTCGAGGGACCTGAGTGAACAGGTAGGCAATCTCCGTCCCCCTCTCTTACCTATTAATATTTAGGTCTCTAGGCTGTACAGGGTTTTCACATAACTGAATCCAGATATAATTTTGTTCCTCTTCTCTAGAGGAGGAACCTAAGATTCTCAGCGACTTCATTGTCTGCAGCTGATCAAAGGTCCGATGGGAACCCAGGAGCGTAGACCTGAAGTAACTCTCCCCTGACACACCCAGGCATCTGTGAATCCTGGCTATCTACAGATAGCCCTAATTTCAAATGTGGGCCCTGCCGTCCTCTGTGTGAGGTGTCATGACCTAATTCTGGATTTGAAATATTTTGGTCATTCTCTATGAAGCTTTTCTGTATTAGTCTGGAAATGAGGGAGTCCTTTCTGGAAGCCTGGCTCTCCTGGATTTTGGGGTCCCATTCAAGGGAAACTTGGGTTCAAATGAGCTGTGACTGAACATTCCACCACCTTTCCCACTTTTCATGACTAAAGATTCTGAAGCCTGTGCATAGCCCATGACAGACCAATATGCTCCTGGCGCGCGTGCGCGCACACACACACACACACACACACACACACACACACACACTTCCTTTAAATCTCTCCCCTGATACTCCCAGGTACCAGAGAAAGTGAGAGGACATTTTTAATCCCACAATTTGGTTTCTCTACCTATTTCTAGAACCTCATCCCTGGGTTAGAACTCTTCCATACAAGGAAAATGTGATAAACATTCTCAGTTTGTATGACAAATATCCATATGAAAATTTATGCTGGCATCATATCTGATCCTGAAAAAGTCCAAGAGATATGTACAGATATAAAAACCTTTCAACTCCTCAGAAAGGTGGCTTAATACCTGATAGGTTGCTCAGGCAAGTCCAGATCCATGTGAAAGTAGATTCATAGGTAGGGACAAAACTAACTCATGGAAGTAGAGATAAATTTTAAAAGTGGATTATTAAGACAAAGACAAATTTGGTGCCTCATAGGTGAAATTCTCCCCTCCTAATGTAGGAGTATCTTCAGGCTTTCCATCTAACATTTCTTTGTATTGACGTTTAAAGAAGCCAAGCTGTGAAAAGAAATAAATCAGAAATACTGGGTATGAGAATAGGAAGAAACTGAGAGAGAAGAAGAGAACTAAGTAAGCTTATGTTTTTGTGCCAGAACATTTATATGAACAACAGCTATCATATATTGAATATCTGTTGTGTGCTGAGCACAGTATTATACACATAATCTAGAATAGAAAAGCAAAGATTCTGCAGGCAGGCAGATTTATACATATACCCTGGCCTCATTTCTGCCTAATTTCATGTAATCTATGAGGTAAGCCTTATTATCATTTAAAAAATGAGAAACAAGGGGCTTGGGTTGTAACTCAGTGGTAAAGAGCACTTGCCTAGCATGTATGAGGCACTGGGTTCAATTCTCAGCACCACATATAAATAAATAAAATGAGAAACAGATTCAGAGAGGTTGAGCAACTTGCTAACATACAGTAAATAAATTCTAGAGGCAAAATGTGTGCCTAGTCCTGTCTGGCACTATAGTCAGATTCTCACTCTATTATCCTGTCTGTGACAGAGCTGGGTTTGTCTACTGGTAGTGTTAGGAGTGGAATAAAGTACTTGCCTTATACAATGTGGCTGTGATAAGAGCCAGCAGCAGCAGACCTCCCACAGAGCTGCCCACAATGAGGGAGATGGGATTATAGACCTCAAATTCTTCTAGCAGTGTCTCCATCTGATTTGGAGATCAGAAAGCATGAGGTTTCATGTTGCCTCAGACTTTCCCAGGGTTCTCCAAACTTTAGCTCCCTTCCCTCCTTCCCTAGGCCCTGCTCCAAGAGGTAAGATGCAGGAGCTTCAGGACTCTTCAGGACATTTGTCTTGCCCAGGGACTTTCCTCCCTCCTCCCTCTAAGTTTTCAACCCCCCACCAGCAGCACAGATTTAGTATCAGGAGCCTCTTACCAGCCTGGCCACTGCCTACCCCACAGTCATTACCTGGGCTCTCAAAAATGCCTCCTGTCCTGGAAGCTGGGCATACACAGATCTGTCAAATGTGATTTCAGCCACACTCATGACCGACACCTTCTTCTGCAATGTCTGCAAGACAGTGTTAGGGTGAGGGGATCTGGGGAGGGAAGCTTAGAGTTCAGCAAATGACCTGGCCTAAGACTTGGTGCAGACCCATCAGGTACCATTTGAATCTAGGGGAAGGGCCTACACACCTGGCTGACCCAGCCAAAGCTGAGGTTGCCCTTCAGGATGAAGTCAAGCTCCTCCTGGATGCCGAAGGAGGGGATGTCACAGCGGAACCTCATGCAGTCAGCAATGGAACAGTTCTTGAGACAGGAGAGGAAAGAAGTTGAGGAAGATCTTCACTTAGGGTGGGGGGGACCATAAAACGAAATAAAGGATGCAGAGTTTGGGTGGAAAATAGATGAAAAATTACAAGATAAATGCATAATTCTATAATCTAGCAATACATTTTTGCTATATCCCCCAATATGGGCTGGTCCGATAGTGGGGACTCAGGGTCTTTCTTACCAGCACAGAACTCCTTGGAATCTGGGTCAGGAAGTCAGAATGCTGGGGAGGTTTCCTCTCTGACATGCAGGGGAGACTCTAGTTGACAAAAAAAAAAAAAAAAAATTCTTAGCAGCATAAGGATCAACATTTCCCTGATAAGAGGGTGTGCAGTACCTGTGGGATCAGTTCCTGGAGAGAGAGGAAAGACAGGCAAGCACCTGTGAAGGGGTCATCACAGTTACATCCCACACAGGCACATCATTCAGCAAGATGGGAACCCAGAATATTATGCTGATGGCCAGATCCCGCTGACTTAGGTTATTCACCTGCAGAAAATTGAGACCAAATGACATTATAGTCCCTGGCACATACCAAATCCCACTTCTTTCTTAGCGATAGCCCTGGGGTCTTCTGCATCTTTCCCACCAACTTCCAACTCCATGCACACCAGGAAGGACAGACATGAATATGTCCCAGCTCTTACGCGGTATCGATGTTCTGCCTCTTTTCTGCTGCTCTCATCAGAAATAGTAAAGCTGAAGTACTTGGTGGATTCTTCCTGTCTGGAGAGAAAGGGCCTGTTGGTGAAAAAACAGCCCTACCCTCATCCCCAGTTGTGCCCTAGATTGCTGCAGAGAGCAATGTTGGGCCCAGAAAGTGACCTAGGCAAACACCAAGGTCCCACATACCTCTGCAGCTCAGCTTCAGCTTTGTTCCCCTCACTGCCTTTTGCCTCTGTCACCCAAAACTACCAAATCTTCCCTTGATACCAGTAGCTCTTTCACATCCCCATGACTTTGCACAAGTTCTTTCTTCGCCTGGAATGTCCTTACCCACTCCTCTTCTGGAAATTTTCTTTTAAACGCTCAATTTGAACATCACCTCTCAGAATATCTAAAATTTTTCCTATAGGAAAAAGGCATTCACATTGCTTTCTCTAGTAGATACAGGACTGGCCTCAGATGATGCTTGCAGGGGCTGCTGCCAGAACAAATAACCCTAAGGGGAATCCAGGGAGTGACAGCTGAAGAAAAAGCGAAATAATGGCTACTCTGTGATGGCAATGAAGAAGATAAATGTGGTCGTCTTGGGGAAGGATAGTAAATGTGAAGGAAGATAGTAAGTGAACTTAAGCCTACAAAAGAGACGTAAGTGTTTCAGGCCACAGTAGGATTTCCATCCATCTATCCATCCATCATCCATCCCTCCACTTATGGCTTCTTTCAGAAAATATTTACCATATACCAGGCTATGTGGATGGCCATGGAGATTCAACAGTTAATCCACAATCTCTGCCTTCTCAGAGCTTTAAGATCTCAGTAGAATCAAACAGTCAAGAATAAAGACCTGCACTTTTCCCTAGCACCCAGAGCACAAAAGCCAAACCAGCTACACAGAAACTTTGTGGACCCCAGCAATTTTCCCATTTTATTACTTGCTAAGTAAGAACACAGGAACTGGGGTTGTAGTCTAGGGTAGAACAATTGCTTAGCATGTGCAAGGCCCTGAATCCTATCCTCAGAACACAGAGAAGCTGCCTGAGTTCACATCTCAGATTAGCACTTCCTACTCAAGTAACTTGAGGCAAGCAACTTAGCCTCTCTGGAGACCTATAGTTTTTTTTTCCTCCTTAAAATAGGGGTGCTTATAATATTGCCTACTTGTAGCAGACTTGTGATGGGGGTTATAGCAGCACCTAGCACCTGTGAGTCCTCCATAAATGTTAGCATTTACTTTTCTCTCATTGTGCTAGCCTTTCTCTTTGCTCCCCTGCCTCCTATGCTTTAGTTTTCTTATTTTAAATTTTCTTGTTCGAAACCTCTTTTTTTTAAATTTAAGAAAATCATCCGACTTTCCTGAGTTTTCAGAGAAGCATATAGCATATGGCCATGGACACAGGCCCTGGAATCAAACCATCTGGGCTCCCTAACTTGTATTAGCCTTCACGAGCAAAAAACCTGTCTCCCAGGGTATCCTTGTAAGGCATCCAATATGATTTACCTGGTGAATGGTGGGATCAAGTTATTTAACCTCTTAATTTTTCATTGATAAAATGGAGATAACAATACAATTATTGGGAGGATTAAATGAATATAAAAACAATGCAAAAAACCCACAATGATAACAAAAAAATGTTTGTCATAGTATATATAACTGTAAACTTTTATCGTAAGTATTTTACTGTGGATAAAAGGGGAAACTGACAAATGTGGTTCATGAGTCCTAGATGGACAATAATAACACTGCTTGATCCCCTTCCCTAGTTCCTCTATAAATTTAACAGCAACAGCAGCAAGCTCTGTCCCATGTCACTATTATAAGCTTCTTATAATAGTGTACTTTAACCCTCTGGAGTACAATTCAGTGTGTGGAGTTCCTCGCTTTGCTTCCAGCCTGGCTGGCCCCAGCTCCTTCACCCATCTTCAGAACCCATAGCTATGGCCCTACATTTGCCTCTCCTGTGGCCTTCCTTGGCTTTGAACTTTTAGAGACCTTCCCAACAGTTTCTCACACCTCTACCCTCCTCTCAGTTTTGTAGAAACCTGACCTTTCCTTTCCTCTATGTGGTGACAGACCATATCCTGTTGGTTGCCCAATTCAGAGTGCTTATAGTGGTCTCAATCTAGTAGCTTTACTTTAGCATGTTCATGTTTGGCCCAAAGGAAAGGATTGCCTTCATGTTAAAAGAAGCCTGAATTTTTGAGGGAGAGGAGAAAATGGACAGTGTTGATAAGGCGTATGTGTGTCCCACCAGCGGGCAAGAATTTGTGTGGCCCATCATGTTATACTATAAACACGGCTGGCCACCCACACAATCATTCTCATAGGAGAAATCAGAGGACATGATTTAGGTACTGCTGTAACTTAGATATGATTTGAGTTCATGCTGCAAGAGTTCATGTGTTGGGTCCTTGGGCCTCAGTGTAGCAATGTTGAGATGTGCTGGGACCTTTAAGAGGCAGGTCCCAGTGAGATGTTGTAAGATGGCCCCTCCCCCTTGCTCAAGCTTCCTATCTCATCCTGCGATCTCATCCTCTGGCACACTTTTTGGTGTTATCTGCCACAACGTAGTCAAGGGGGGTCCTCACCAGAACTGTCAGTACACTGTTTGGACAATCAGCATCTGAAACTATGAGCTAAATAAACCTCTGGTCTATATAAGTACTCTGCCTCAGATAGCCCATTATAGTAACATGGATTAATACAGATGCCCAACACCAAAAGGCTGACCTGCAGCAGAAGAAACTAGGCTTCAAGGAAGGTTTAAGGTCTAAGGGGAAGGATAGGGATTAAGCACCTGCTGATCATTGTGTACACTGCATATTTCGCTGGGATCTCCAGCTGGAAGGTAGTCTTGTTGGTTGTAGGCTTATTATTCTCACTGGAGAAAGAGAAGGGAACCCAATTGGAAAGGAATCCAGGAGAGGAGTCTCCTGCTGACCAGAGAGTGAGGGACATACCATGGCCTGAGCTCACCTGCTTGCATTGGCCCTCACAAGCAACCTGTCTCCCAGGGTGGCCTTGTAGGAAACGTCAAAGGTGATAATGAAGGTGCCCTGAGGGAAGAAGAAAGAAGGAAGAGGGATAGGGAAGGAGCAGGGAGTAAGGGAAGGGAGTGGATCAGGACAAGGAAGAACAGTGATGAGGTTTTGTAGGGAGCACTGACCGCAGTACCCTCTCGGAAGATGGGGTGGTTGATGCTGCAGCTGCTGCTCCTCAGGCCTTCATTCCCAGTGGGATTTGCCTCACATGCCAGGCGCAATGGACGCTGATAGGGTTGCTTCTAGGGAAGGAAAATGAATTCTGAAAAGTTACCCATATGCATATACAGTCTTGATATGTCACAGTAGTGGCATTGCATAGCAGTTGGAGAAAGAACAGACGCTTGAACAAAAGGCGCTAGGAAAATTGACCTATACCAAAAAAGAGAAAAGGTGGGACTCCTACCTCATTCCATACATTAAAATAAATTACAACTGTATGAAAGACTCAAATGTGAAAAAAACCAAACTAAAGATTTTAAAAGATAATATAGATGACTATTTTTATAACCTTGGGGGTATCGAAGTATTACTTAACACAAAAACATGAAGTACAAAAGAAAAGATTGACACAAATCAACAACAAATTAAGACATTGTTTTTTAAAAGACATTATAAAAGACAGGCAATGGGAAAGGTATTTGAACATATAAAATTGGAATAGGATTAATAACCAGAATATGTGAAGAGTTTTTATAAAACAATAGGAAAAATACAGGCAACTCACTTGAAGAATAGAATAAAGATGGGAACAGAGACTTTCCAAAAGAAAAGATCCAAATGACAAGGAAATATATGCAAATTTGCTCAACCTCTACAGAATTAAGACTGTAAGGAAAGAGTATTACTCACTCACCAGACTGACGGAAATTTAAAAGTCTGATGATGTCAAGTGTTAAAGAAAGCCACAGGACTTCTCACATACTACTGACGGAAGTGAAAATACTTTTAAAAATGGTTTGACTTTACTTATTAATTGAAGATATATATATATATAAAATACACATTTTATATATATTATAATATATACATTTATATAATATATAAATGTAAAATTATATATAAATTATTTAACATATTATATATCCATATATTTATATATTTAATGTAAATTATATTTATATAATTATTTTTAAATTTATATAAATTATATAAAATTATATAAATATATATTGTATATTGCATGATATATATTATATATTATATATTATATATTATATAATATATTATTATATAATATATTATATATCATTATATAGTATATAATGTATATATAATACATTATATATAATGTATATATAATATATAATGTAATATATAATGTATATATTTATATAATGCGTGTCATTTTATATATATATATATATATTAATAATATACTCAGTAATTCTGTGTCTTCAAAATATTATGTATAGGTACACCAGAATTTACTCAATTATGGCCAAAATCAGGAAACAATTCAATAGCCATTAATTGTAGAATGGAAAAATAAATTGTGATACATTTCATACAAAGAAATTCTGTATAACAATGAAAATGTTCTACCCCCACATGCAACAGCATGGATGGATCTCACAAACATAAATTGGGTAAAGAAGCAAGGCACAAAAGAGTACATATAACATGTTTTCATTCATATAAAGTTCAGATAGCAGCAAAACTGAAGAGTGTTATCTAGGGATACACCCATGGATTGGTAAAATTATTTTAAAATACAAGGAAATTATTATTGCAAAGTTGGAATAGTGATTACTCTTGGGGAAAGGTTGTGATTGTAATAGGATAAGGTACATGGTAAGAAGGCTTTGAGAAAACTAGCAGTGTTTTATTTCTTGACCCAGGTGCTAAATTTATGAGCTTTTGCTTAATATAATTTATTAAACTATACATAGGCTTAATGACTTCTCTGTCTCCCTCTATGTGTGTGTGTATGTGTGTGTGTGTGTATGTGTGTGTAAGTCCTAGAAAGTATAGGACAGTGGAGGGGCCTGCTTTGTTTTGGATACAGTTTGAATGTTCCATGCTTTTAAATATAATCTCCATTGTTATGTATTAAGAGTGTGGAAACTTAATCTGACTATGGTATTTAGAGGCAAGGCCTTGGGAAAGCAATTAGGATTAGATAAAATTATTGGGGTGGAGGTCCCACAATTGCATCCTGGTGACTTTATAGGAAACAGAAGAGAGACTAGAGCAACCCACATACACACATTTACTTTCTGTCTCTTGCCATATGATGGCTTGCATTATCTTAGGATTCTTCCAACAAGAAAACCATCACCAGATGTGGCCTCTTGATCATGCACCTCCAAAATAGTGAGCCAAAATAAACAGTTCTTTGTAATTTATCCAGTGTGTGGCATTTTGTTACAGGCAACAGAAAACAGACTAATACAAGACCCCAGTCAGCTAGAGCCCAAGGAAGGTGTTTACCTGTGTTGCTGACACCCGGCGATAGGATAGTCCTGCTGGGTAGTAGAAGTTGACTACAGTTCCATAGGAATCCTCACCCTCATTCCATACAGTCACTATCAGATTGAGCTCCAGGGAGCTTCCTACCATCAATGTCTGAAGGCTGAAGGGAAGGACAAGATTGGGAGTGTGACTTCTCTGGAAGCAGGTTGTAATTGGATCGAGGGGCAGGAACAGGATTTGGGGGAACTCATGAATCATGTACCAATAACATTCCTGTCAGAATCATTTTTGTTTGACAAACACCTGAAGAGAAGCAAAAATCATCCTAGGAGTTTAGTAAACTCAGAAACTTGAATATCTGGATATGAAAGGAGATGGAGCTCACCCTAAGAAGCTAAAGTTGACACGCAGGTCCCCCTCACAGATGTGATCCTGCCCACAGTTCTTCTCAAAGGGAAGCTGCAGAAAATCAGTATATATTCTCTTCTCATTCCATGTTTTAATTTTTCTTCAGCCCCCTCATTAAACATGCTTATCAACAATGACTCTTACTGAACCTCTGCACCCAGTACTCTACTGATACTAGCAAGAGTAGAGATTGAGTGTGGAGGTTAGAATATAAAAAAAGATAAGGGCTGGGGTTCTGGCTCAGTGGTAGAGCACTTGCCTTAGCACATGTGAGGCACAGGGTTCAATCCTCAGCACCACATTAAAATAAATAAATAAAGTTATTGTGTTCATCTACAACTAAACTTTTAAAAGAAAGACAATATCCTTGGCTTCAAGGACAATAAAGTCCAGTTGTATCAAATCAGATTATTCAACAAACATTAAGTGCCAGTAACAGGACAGGCTTGGCAGTTTGGAGGAAATGAAAACTTCAGGCAAATTAGATGTGGTTCTTGTACTCAAGGAATATACAATCCCCAAGACAGATGCAAATGTATATGCAGATGGTTATGATTCCCCTGATGTGTATATCTGGGATGTTTTTGTGATCATGGAGTAATTGGGGGCCAGAGAAGTGAGAACTGTTGAGTGCAGGTTTTCAAAAGAGAATGAGTCTTTGGGCGTGGTATCACATGCCTGTAAACCCCAACAGCTTGAGAGGCTGAGGCAGGAGGATCACGAGTTCAAAGCCAGACTCAGCAACCACAAGGCACTAAGCAACTCAGTGAGACCCTGTCTTTAAATAAAATACAAAATAGGGCTGGGGATGTGGCTCAGTGGTTGAATGCCTCTGAGTTCAATCCTCAGTAATCACCCTCCCCCCAAAAAAGAGAAGGTGTCAAGATCAGAGCTTTGAGAATTAGAGAAGATCCTTTAGATAGAAGGAGGAAATGTTTTTCAAATTGGGGATAGAATACAAAGTCTGACAGGGAGGGCTGAAAAATGTTGGGAAGGATCAGTAGAATGGGAACAAGAAAGTTTATGTCATGGTAAAGTAGGTAACCAACTGGGATATGTTTCAGGGTCCAAACGTGGCAGGGTTTTCCTTCGCTGAGTGGAGGCTAGGAAATGTGGTGGGTGGGTTATTGTGGGCTC
This sequence comes from Ictidomys tridecemlineatus, assembly GCF_052094955.1. NCBI lineage: Eukaryota > Metazoa > Chordata > Mammalia > Rodentia > Sciuridae > Ictidomys > Ictidomys tridecemlineatus. The sequence continues at coordinate 123,428,117 of NC_135486.1, forward strand.
TTAAGAAAGCCATCACATCTCTGGGACTTCATTGGAAGACTCACAGAAGCAGTGAACAGATCTTGTGAGCCTGCAGCCAACACAGGGTGAAGATTCCGGGATGAGGTGGAGTCTCTCACCAGGGAGAAGTTGAGGCGCAGGATGATGGGGTTCACCACATCCTCCACACAGTCCTGAAAGAGAATGGGTTTTCAAGAACCCACTATCCTTCCTACTTTCCACCATTGGGGATTTTTCACTGCCATCTAGACAGTAGCCCAACCAAGCTGTGAAGCCAAGTCCTCCCGCCCCAACCTTCCTCTCTCCAGACCCAGTGTCCTCATCCATGGATTCTATAGGCTAGCCTTGGGATCCTCCTCCCTCTCCCTTTTCCAAAACCCAAAGTCCTTACTGGCAAAAGCAACTTCACGGTTTCACAGTGATCCCCAAGCCCCAAGGTTTTTTTTCGAGTCAAAGTCCAGTTCTTGGTCTCATTAAAAATGGCACGAGAAATCAGACGACCCGGATCCAAAGCCAGATCATACCTGACAGAGCTTTGGACATCACCTGAAGTAAAAGAAGTAGAAAAAAGGAAAGGCAGAGAAAACCTACAATGTTCTCTTTTCATTTATTTGTTCATGTGATGAATATTTGCAGAGCACTTTCTATGGGCCATGAACTGTACCAAGTGCTGGGGATACACACTGAGAAGAAGATGGATATGACCCTGCCTTCATAAAGCTTATATTCCAGAAAAGGAGCCAAACATATGTCATATGTTGTCATATGGCCATAATGTCACAGCATGAGTAGTATCTTGGTCAGGGACGCTGTCCTAGATAGACCATATCTAAGCTACAACCTAGAGGGTGAAGCACAGAGAGGAGAATGTTCCAGACTGTGGCTAGAGTAGCTAAGACTCCAAGGGAGAGGGAGGCTGGCACATTTACCAAAAATGTATAGAGAAAGGAGGAGTGAGCCAGACGTGGTGGCACACACCTGTAATCCCAACTGCTCAGGAGACTAAGGAAGGAAGATCACTAGTTCAAAGCCAACCTCAGCAATTTAAGTAGGCCCTAAGCAACTCAGTGAGACCCTGTCATTAAATAAAATATAAGAAGGGCTGGGTATGTTTTTCACCCCTGGGTGCAAAAAAAAAAAAAGAGAGAGAGAGAGGGAGAGAAAAGTGGAATGAGGTGAGAGAAGATTGAGGGAGGGACCAAGTCAGAGAGAACATTGCAGGGAAGGATTCAGGTCTTTTCAAGTGGGAGCAATTTAGGGGTCTTAAGAGGTAGGGTTGAGGAGCCCAGATTTGTATATTAGGACCAAATGAGTTCTAATATCCCCTCATCTGTGAAGAATGAGTGAGGGTGCAAAAATAGACAGAGGAACTGCTCAAAGTGTCTTTATTTTGGTGTAGGTGGGAAGGAGAAGATGTGGCTTACAGGAAGGCAGTGGCTAGGGCCAGAAGAAAGAAGAGGGCAGACTCCATACCTAGCCTGGGGATGGAACCCCAGGTGTAGGTGTGAGAAGAAGGGAGGGAAAGGACCCAGGTTTCTGACACACAGGTAGCTGAGCAGACACGGGGATGAGATTTGGATTCCTGAGCCCATTCTGCTCTTAGAATAGCCTTGGAGTCCTCTAATGGGACAAGGGACTGGGCCTTACCTAACTGGTCAAGTGAGCTCTTGTGGATAGTGAGACAGACCATGGCCTCCACAGCTTCCAGGAAGGTGGTCACCTCTTCCCAGCACTGGTACACAGCCTTTGCCACCTCCATGGGTGTGAATCTCACAGTTACTCCCACTTTCAGCACTGGCAGGCTCCTGAGGGGCATAAGTAGGTGCTGAGGGCAGGACACTGGCCTCTGAGAGGGGGCTAAGGTAGGGGAGAGCACTGGTTAATCACACACACAGCAGGCGAGGGCAGCATGTTGGGGAGTTGTCACCTGAAGAGTAGTACGTGCCCCTGGGCCCCCACAGCCAGGTCCACCAGTCCATCCTGAGTGAGGTCCTGACCACCGCTTAGCGACTGCCCAAAATACTGGAGCCTTAAGGAGAACTGGCAGCCAGTGATCCGCTGGCCATAGAGGGAAAGAAAAAGTGGAATTCAAGGGAGGTGAGTGCAAAGATTTGATAAGCAGATTTGGAAACAGCTTGCAGTGAAAGCAGACCTGAATACAGAAATTGAAAAGGAGAGATAAAGGGGCGGGAGTTGAAAGAAAACAGGGTGAGGACCTCAGGGACCCCCAGATGGAAGGGAGAGCTTTTGGTTCAACTCATCCTGAGGCTACAGGCTAACAATAAAATAGGAGCCTAAAAATAGCAAAATAATCAATTTGCTTATTCATCATTTGCTATGTTCATTCATAAATATTTGATGAATGGCGTGCTTAGTGCATCCATTGTGTTTTCTTTACAAGAAGCCGGGGGAGTTGGTTTGATGGTTGTCGTGTTCCACAGAAGGACACTAAAGCTCCCAGAGGCTAAGCTAGCCACTTGCCTGAGGCCACACAGCTACTGATGGCTGGTAAGGCCAGGAATTTGACATGGGGTCTGACCTCAAAGTCTGATCTCTTACCATTAAGCTGTTCACAATAGATTGAAGGCTATTTGGAACCAAAGACAGATGATTTGTGTTTAGCTGGGTCTGGTGAAATTGCAGAAAATAAACTACTGAGCTGGGGATGTAGCTCAGTGGTAGAATGCTTGCCTGGCATGTGCGAGGTAAACTGAGTTTGAACTGAGTTCAATCCCCCATCCTGCAAAAGAAAAGGAACGAAAGGGCAACCAAAAGAAGAAGGGAAATGACAACTCCTAAGGCCAGTGACAGGAGGCTGTGCTCAGTAAATCCACATCGTAGAAAGGAAGGAGGACCACACAAGGCTGAAAACAGGGGCTCTCACCTGGCTGTGGGAGGGACTGATGTCTAGTCCTGAGGTTCCATGAAATAAGTAGACAGCACCCTGGTTCTCCTCCTCTCCAGGGGCCCCAATGGCCACATCTACCAGATGGTCTCCATTGATATCCCCCAGCACTGTCAGAGCTGTTCCAAAGCGGCCCCAGGGATGGCCCTGCTCCGCACGGAGAATGATCTCACACTGCCACCTGCTCCTCTACAGAACAAAAACCAGTGCCAGGTCCAATCCAGGCAATCCACACCTCACACCCCACACGGGCCCCACCCAGCCCAGGTCCCATCACCACTCACCCCCCTGGGCATGGGGCACACGGACACCTGCCCTCCTCGGGTCTGCTCATAGTAATGGGGGGCCCCAATGAGGACCACATCGGTGCTGCCATCGCTGTCCACATCCACAGAGCAGAGGGAGGCCCCAAAATAGGAGCCGACCTGGGGGGAGAGTCTGAAGTCATCTTGCCTGCCCCTGCCAGAGGCATCTCCTTTCTGGGCCAGGTCCTGCCTCTCCCCAGGTACCAGGACCTGCCCTATCAGCTCCCTGCTCCTAGCCACCCTACCCACCCTCATGTTCCACCAACATGGTCTTCCACACCAACCTGGGTTCCTGTGACTTCAGCCTTTGGCCTCCATTGCCTGGATATCTGGGTGAAGATGACAACCTTCCCAGTGTGCTGGTGGCGAGGGGCCCCCAAGACCAGGCTGTGTACCCCTTTCCAAAGGGCCAGCTCACTGGAATAACCTGAGGGGGCCCAGCATCAGCACTAAGGCTTCCCCTCCCCTTCCCACAGCTTGTCACCTACCTGTCCCCCACCACAGCCTTTTCTCACCCAGGTAAGAGTCCCTCATGTCCACATTCTCCTGAGACATGTTGATGAAGGTGGGGTTCATTTGTGGGGGGTACAGGAAGGCACCTCCAGACCAGCTAAAGCTCCCCACAGCCCCCAGTACTGGTCCATCCTGGGAGGAAAAGATTCCAGGGCTGAGCAGAACAAAGCAAGAGGGCAGCCTAAGCCAAAGAAATGCCCTCCCCTAACTCCTCTGATCATTTCAAGTTTTCTTCTTTAGAGCTCACCAGCACCCTATGACCCTAACCACTAGTATGTCTAAGTCCATCCCCACTGCCACTGTTCCCACCTTCACCCCTGCCCTTTCTGCTTCCTACTTTGCTCTTGTCTGCTCTACCTTCTCTTACCCGAGCAATCGACATCCCCAAACCCAAATGTGCAGGCATCATTCTGCTGGAAAACCATTGCCAAGCCCTTAGAATGGCATCTGGGACTCCTTGCAAGCAAACCCTTGAAGTTATTCTCTGTTCTGAACCCCACTAAACTTTTGACCTAGCCACTTCTCTCCCTTATTCTCCGCTCCTCTCTCTCTCCAACCGTCAACCTCAAAGCCATCTCCTCTGTGACTAATTCCTTAGCACCCTCAGGAAACAATTCTCATTTTCTCCTCAGTGAACTTAGTTTATTGCTTTTTGGAACTTTTGATTTCATTAACCTCTAATAACCCTGACCTAGCTTCAGTGATCGATTCATGACCAACCTTGTTTAATGTCTACCACTCCCTGCTCACTGCAAATTATTCTGAAACCAATCCTTCTGGATAATTTGAACACACATCTATTTTCAGACAAGTCTCACTGTATTGTCATCTCTCTGGTCTGCCCTGTCTGGTCTTTCCCATTTCTCTAATCCTCTCCTTGCTTGCTGTCTCTTGTTCCCTCTGCTCCTGCTATGCTGGCCCTTCTGATTGCTCAATCACAGTAACTTTGTCTCTGCCTGAAGACTTTTGCACTTGCTTTTGCCTCTACCTAAAGCAATCTTTCCCCAGATTTTCCATAGGCTTGTTCTTTTTTTTTTTTTTAATCATTCAGCCTCTTCTGACCACCCTTCTTTTCCTACCCCAACAGCACAGTCCAAAACTCTTTTGTCTGTATTCTCTGCCCGCTAGATTATGCCCTCCAGGAGTACAGAAGCCCCGAATTTCCTCTTCTAGCACCAAATGCACTGCCTGATGTTTCTCCCTGATCTGACAGTGAACTTGAGGACCAGATCTGCTTCTTATTTACTTTTGGGTTCCAGCTCCCAGCCCAGGGCTGGCCCAGAGCTGATGCTTGAGACCTGTTTATCAAGTACACACTGTACCCACCATTGTGAGCACTGAACTGAAGCCTTCTTGTGACATCTCATGCTGAAAGGAGCTACTTGTCCTCGATTGGGTTCCTGTAGGGAAACAGGTTCTTCAAAGCCATGAGATCATGAAGCTTCAAAGCAGAAGGAAGAGATCATAGGCTTGTGATTCAGGTTCTAGGGATTAATTTGGGGTTAGTTGTAAACAGGGATGCTCTGTCAAGACTACAGGAGACAATTGGGTAGGGACCCTTCAACTCCAATGCTCAAGTACCTTCGACTGCAAAGATCTTCTCCTGAAGCTGCTTCTGGATGCTGCTGAGTGCTGCAAAGTTGTCTACCTCAAACACATGTTCCTGAGCGGGTACTGAGGCAATGGTGCTCAGTTCTTGTCTGGCACTGGGCTCCTGGAAAGCATCTCCCACCTGCAGCAGAGAGGCAGCTGAGGAGAAGGAACCCACTGGCCTTTACTGAGTCTGAGGGAGCAATGTAGAAGAGGCCATACCCCAATGGCATAGCGGATAATGCCAGCTTTCTCTGCCTGGGGAATGACATCACGGTATTCCAGGGGGTCTCTATACTTCTGCCCATCTGTGATGACAATGAGGATCTTCTTGGCATGTTTTCGGGCCCCATTCTTGCTATGAAATAGCTCTGTCCTGTCAGAAAGGAAAGGAAAATGACTCTATTGAGAATGATTGATTATGAAAAGACATCATTTGTAGCACAAGAAGCTCATCTGGAAAAACTGAGGAGTCCTAACCCCAGGACAGCCAGACTCTATTAGGCATGTTAAGAAAATGATTCAGTCTTTAAAAAAAAAAAACAAACTGGCAATAATTAGTAAGACAAATATTAAGAGTACTCATATAATTTTTTTCTTAAAATTCTATTACTGAACTTCAGTCCCAGCAGGCAGTATGGTTCAAAGTGGAAGCTCTGGAGTCAGACATGCTTTGAGTAAATTATTGAACCTCTGAACCTCTGCTTCTTTCTGTACCAGAGGAGAGTACAGAACCACAGCTGGTTCTCCTCCCACAGTGAACCTGGCCTGGCCTGTGACTCACTTTGAATAGTAGCATGCAGTAAAAGCAACACTATGACATTGGTGAGCCCAAAAATTCTTCATATCTTTTGCTTTTGCACTTTGGGGAGTCCTGAGCCACAGTGAGAGAAGTCTGGCTACCCTTTTGGAGGCACCTCATGGAGTGGACACAAGGAAGGAGACCACAGAAGGGGCCCAGCCGCCCCAACTGAGCCCAGCTGTCCAGCCAATCCTTCCTAGGCACCAGACATATGAATGAAGCTCTCAAGAGCCCAGTCTTAGAAATCTGACCATAGCCCCACAAGAGGCCCTAAACAAGGGCAGCAGAGGAGGCAGCCAGCCTCATCCCTGGGATTGTGAAAAATCATAAAAGTGTTATTACTGAAGCCACTGTATTTGTTAATGCATTGTTAAGCAACAGTAGATAACTGAAGGAAATAGTGTCAGGTTTTTTGGAAGTATAAAGGAGGTCAGCCTTTACAACAGTGAATGGCCTACAGGTAAGCATTAATTAGATAATAGCTATAAAAATGTTAAAAATGTACATATATGTTCATATAACTTTATAAGCTCAGAATGAACACACCCACACTCACATGCACACACAGGCTAAATAATAAACACATGCTAAATGTAATACTGGAAACCATCTAAATGCCCAACATTAGGGAAAGGATTTAGGAGATCATGACCTAGTTCCTTTTTTGAAAGATAAACATCCTTTTCAAATGAAAACTGTGATAAAATGTGAAACAGGTTACATGACCTGGAATTTTTTTAAAGAGAGAGAGAGAGAGAGAGAGAGAGAATTTTTAATATTTATTTTTTAGTTATCGGCAGACACAACATCTTTGTTTGTATGTGGTGCTGAGGATTGAACCCGGTCCACATGCATGCCAGGCGAGCGTGCTACTGCTTGAGCCACATCCCCAGCCCTGATCTGGATTTTTTTAAAAACAAGATGAAAATAGTTTCTAGGGCTGTGGTTGTGGCTCAGTGGTAGAGCGCTTGCTTTATAAAGGAGGTCAGCCTTTACAAGAGTGTGAGACACTGGGTTTGATTCTCAGGATTACGTATAAATAAGTAAATGAAATAAAGGTCCATCAACAACTAAAAAAAAAGAAAAGAAAATAGTTTCTTCCCTTACTGGAACTAAATAGAAAAATTCTGAATAAAGACAAGGATGAAAATTACCCTTTGCTAGGCAGGTGGGATTTATTTATTTATTTATCCCTCTCATTTAAAAAAAATAAAATAAAAATTTTTAAAAAACTATAAGGTGGTCAACTAGAGGGACTGTGGATAAAAATTCTTTAAAAAATTTTCTTAATCTTATCCTCATTTTGTCTTTTTTGTAATGAAACTTACTCCTTGGTATTTATCCAAAAGAACTAAAATCATCATACTATAGTGACGCAGGCACATCAATGTTTACAGCAGTGCAGTTCACAATAGCCAAGCGATGAACCAGCCCGGGTGCCCTTCAACAGGGGAATGCATTAAAAAAAATGGCATTTATATACAATAGAGTTTAACTCAGCCATAAAGAAGAATGAAATTAGGGCATTTGCTGGTAAATGGATGGAACAAGAGAACATCTTACTAAGTGAAATAAACCAGACTCAGAAAGTCAAGCATCAATATTTTCTTTCATATGCAGAAGTTAGACAAAACAAGGGAAAAGTGAGTGATTCAGTAGAGGAAAGGGATTGAAGGACAGGGAGGAGGGATGGGAGAAGGGAGGAACTGCAAAATGAAATTAATCAAATTATACTATGTACACATATGAATATACCATAGTGAATTCTACCTTTATGCATATATACAAAGCATTAATTAATAAAACAGTAAGTGAATAGAAAGAATTGCTGTCGAGTAGAAGAAGGAGAACCAGGAGAGGGAGGAGGGGAGGGAAAGAGGAAGACCTGGAAACTGCAATGTAGCAAATCATATTGCATGCACGTGTGATTATATCAAAATGAACCCCACTGTTACGTATAACTATGTCTCAGTCATAAGAACATTTTAAAAGATAAAAAATTTAAAGTAGAAATGAAAAATTCTGTTTATAAACAGTATTGATGGAGATTATAAGGGGGAGATTAAACATTTTTAAGAAAAAGCAGAATACAGAAGAGTTTTTAGGATAAATTTTATGTAATAAAATGTGTTTAGCGGGCACGGTGGTGCACACCTGTAATCCCAGTGGCTCGGGAGGCTGAGGCAGGAGGATCACAAGTTCAAAGCCAGCCTCAGCAACTACAAGGCACTAAGCAACTCAGCGAGACCCTGTCTAAATAAAATACAAAATAGGGCTGAGGATGTGGCTCAGTGGTCAAGTGCCCTTGAGTTCAATCCCTGGTACCAAAAAGTAAAAAGTGTTTTTTTTTAAAAAGACTTTGAAGTTACAACTGTAGCCCTGTCACCTATAAAACTTGTTTTACTTTTCTGAATTTACATTTTATTATTTGTAAATGGTATTTTTAAAAAATATGAAACTGTCAGGTTTATATGTAGTGTGACTGGTAACAATATAATGTTTCTTTCAGTAAATGGTGTATGGTAAATATGGTGGTAGCATTAATTGCAGTAGTGGTAATATAAAGTTGTTAATATAATACACAGCTATGACCTGAAACAATATCAAAAGGAAATAGACCAAACTTTGACTTTAGTTGTCTTTGGTGACACAATTATATTTTTTTTATTTCTACCATATTTATAGTTTTCTAGAATGGGCACACATCCTATATTAAAAAGCCTTTGATTTAAAATGTAAATTATGAATAGGAACTATATCATGAGAAAAATAAAAAATAATCTATTGCTCATTTAAAAAAAAAAACAGTTAATATCAGGGAGGACCCAGCAGTAGCTGATCCAGCTCTGAGATGGACTTGGCTCTGGGGAGCAGAGAAACTGCTAGGAAATGCAGTGCACTCTGGGACAGGAGGAAGAGGGCTGGACTTGGTTAGAACCATGTCACCTCTGTCTCTTTTACCTTTCCTCCCAGGCCCCACCACTGGAAGAACTTTGAATGTTAAGGAAGGAACTCAGGAAGAGGACTATTCCTGTGTGACTTTAAATTCACAGAAGTTTGCCTCTTGGTTTTCCAGTTCCAAAGGATCAGTGTCCAAGGCAGAAGAACCACCCAGAAGCAAAGAGGTTACATTTGTCTGCAGCATATCTTATTTGGGATGATTCCCACCACATTCCAGCACAAAACCCAGCACAGCACTCAGAGGTGTGTAGGAAGCCAAGGACTCAAGACATTCAGACCAGCTCCTTCCCACAAAAACCACATCCTCTTCTTTCTAGCTCCACCTTTTAAGTCATTTTCAACATGGACCACCTGACTCCGAGGTGGGCAGGCACAGAATAAGTGCCCCGTTAACACAGAGGGCATGCATGGATGAGAAGAGAGGAGACGGAAGGAGGTTAGTGGGAAGAAAGATACAAAAAAGACACTTGTCACTGCCTGGTAGGTAAAGAGGGGCGGTGCCATTCTCTGGATTAAAACCTCAGCCATTTATTTAGCACCTCCTTGTATACCCAGGTCCAAGCCCCTAACACATAGGATCTCATTTAATTCTTGCGGACAAGCTGTGAGTCTACCCTTCTTTAACATTTTCTGGTAGTTAGAGTCAATAACTCCCAGATCAGACAAGTAGCAAGCAAGAGAATCCAGATGTATCTGAATCAAAGCCCATGCCCCTGAATGCCCCAGGTGGGCTGCCAGAGTTCAGCATCTCCAAAACCAGACAAAGGGGAAACTCAGCTATAGAGAAATCTAGTCCCATATCAGGGAAACCTAGCACTGAGGGGCCAGGGGCCCTCCAGGGAGGACTCTGCTGCAGCCCCCACACTCCCCTTTAACCTCTTTCTTCAGAGCTTCCCACAGCCTGAGGTGAGCTGTGCTGACTCAGCATTAGGAAGTGTATGGCAGCCACATCCAGGGACAGCAAGGGGGGTTGCTTACACCACTTTCTGGATGCCCGTCGCCGTGAACGTCAGGCCTTTCTTTTGGATGATGGGATCCACCAGGCTCTGAGGGCTCAAACCATTCTGGAATTCGGTGAAGGTGAAGTGAGTCTCCATGAGGTTTGAGTACTGCATCAGAGAAAACTGCAAAGATCAAGGCAGAGGGCCCAGGGATCAGAGCTTGTTGTGGGTTACCCTTGGTGTTATTTTTCGTGAATGACTTTTTATCTCAGAAAAACTTTGGATTTACAAACCGTTCCCATATGTTTTAGGCCCTACAAATAATGTAATGAAACACAGGGTAAGGGGACAATTGCTCTAAAGACACAAAAAGAAAACTGGGAAAATCAAAATTAAATAATGCTTCTTTCATGATTTACAAAGAACAGCCATGCCAAAGATAATATTTGTTAAACTTACATTAAAAAATGTATAACACTTGAAATCAATTTAGATATTTCCTCTCTTTCTAAGAATTTGTATTTACATACAAATTAGTTACTAGAAAGTAATAAAGAAGTCATGAGTTATACATAAAACATAATGAAGAAAGCACCACTCACTCGGCTGAGTTACTTTCAGCCAAACTTCACAGCAGAATTATTTTTGTTTTATTTTATTTCCTTTATTTTTACAGTACCAGGGATTGAACTGAGGGCTTCTCACATGCTAGGTGATCACTCTACCTCTGAGGTACATTTCCAGCCCTTTTTCAAGTTTATTTTGAGACAGGGCCTTGCTAAATTGATCAGGCTGGCCTCAAACTTGCCATCCTCCTACCTTAGCCTCCTGAGTAGCTGGGATTATAGACACATGCCACCGTGCACAGCTCAAAATTATTATTTTTATGTTCTTTAAGTGTTTTTTTTTCTTGGTTTTTTGTTTGTTTGTTGATACTAGAAATTGAACCCAGAGGTACTTTACTGCTGGACTATATCCCCAGTTGGTTTTCATTTTTTATTTTTGAGACAGAGTCTCACTAAGTTGTTAAGGGTCTTTCTAAGTTGCCAAGTTTGGCCTAGAACTTGTGATCCTCCTGTCTCAGCATCTCATATCACTGGGATTTCAGACATGCACCACTGTACCCAGCTTCCTTTCAATGATTTTTTTTTCTTTTAAAAGTTTTTTTTCTTTTTAGATACACCTGACAGTAGAGTATATTTTGACATATTATACATGTATGGAGTATATCTTATTCTAGTTAGGATCTCATTCTTGTAGTTTTTAAACAACATGTGGTATACAGATATATATTAAATGCCATTGGTCAGACTCAAATTGGCCCTGCACTGGGACCTTGACCCTGGCTCTAGCCTCATCATGACACAGCTCCATGAGCCAACCCACCCCCAGTGATGCCAGGCCCACTTCCCAGGTCTGTCTTGCTCCCCTAATCAGGTCTCAGTGCCCAGTATTTACCAGAGTGTTGGTGCCCTGAAACTGGTCCATCACAGCTCTGACAAAGTCCTTCATCTGGTTAAAGTCACTTTCATGAATGCTACCAGAGCCGTCAATTAGGAAGACAATGTCCATCTCTTGATTTGAACACTCTGCAGAGAGGGAAGAGGAATCAAAGATGCTTGTGCAAGCCCCTTAATCTCCTGGGGCCCAGAATCCCTTCCCACTCAACAGAGTCAGGGGGCTGGGCATGGCATTCCCACCCAGTTCCCAACCCCTCCTCCGAAAAGACCCCAATCTGTTACTCCAGTTTCTCCTCCCCTCAATGGAGCCCCTGTTGCTCCCCTCCTTCCACATGACCTGGAAAAGGGGAGGTAGAGAGGATAGAGCTCCACATTCATTCAGTCAGTAAACACATGCTCTAGGGATGTCATTAGAGAAGGTGGGGAGGCAGTTTATCAAAGTGGTTCAAAGTGCACATTCTGGAGCCTCCCTGGCTCTGGGCACCTCCCTGGCCCTACATCCCAGTTCTCCTGCTTATTAGTAGGTGATTTCAGGCAAATTGGTTCATCTCTCTGGGCTTCCAATTTTCCTGTCTGTAAATAGTGCCTATCACATTTGATAATTGCAAGAATAAAACTAATTACTATGTATATAAAGAGCTTAAGATAGGGCCTGGCCCTCTGTAAGTGTTGCTGTTATTACTATCATCACTGTGTGTTGGGCATTTTCAAGGCCTGTTGGATACACTTATGGTGGATCCTGCTATGTGCCACCCAGGCCCACCCCACTTCAAGACTGAAGCACTCCTTTCTAGCTACAGGGCTGCCAATGCTCTCAGCTGAGGTCCTTCCCAGGAATCACCTGAGCAGAAGGGAATGGCCTTGCCTGGGGTTACACCTTCCTACACTGGGGGCAACCCACATCCACACTCTCCAGGAGTGGGCTAAGGCCTCTGTTAGAATTGCATCACTCTCCATCCTGTCTCAACCCAGTCCTTTCACAGGTATTGCTCCAGAACATTCCCAAATGAAACTTAGGAGTCTATTTCTGGGAAAATCTGACCTTGAGATCCTAGTTTAAAAGGCATCATCCATGCTCTAGTGGAGTTCACACTATAATGGGAAAGACATGCCACACGCAGAGAAACAAATAAGACATTTTAGATTGCCCTGCATTCATGCAGGGGCTCATGTCCTGTGTGTAAGACCCAGTTGGTGCCTCCACCAACACCCACATCCTGTGTCTCTATCGGGTGTTAGAAGAGTGGGCTACCACAGCACTGAGGTGTGAAGCCTGTACCACAGAGCAGCAGTAACTGCCTCCTGCCCTCTACTGTAAAACAGTCTTTTCTTCTCTCCCTGCCCTGCCCCTACCCCACCTGCTCCACTGCCTGTTGCTTTAAGGATGCTGAAGAGAAGTGGAAGATCACTTCCCTTCCTGCTTCTTTGATGACTAGAAAATCGAATCATCCACACAGCAAACTGAGAATCCCTCAGGTGACCCCCTCCTTCACCCATACCTTGCAATCATCACCCTTGTCCTTTATCAAACCAGCAAGCCTTAATCACAATATCTCTCCTGTTTCCTGCTCCTCTTACTGTATCCACAGGGCTTCCAACAGCTGGTTGGATGGAGCTGAGCACCTTTTGAAAAAGGTCTAAGGCAGTCAGCAATGTTGGCTCAAGCTCTGAGCTCTGCCTCTTTCTACTGGTGGGAACTTATCTCTCTGAATCTGTGTTTTTACCTGTTAAATGGGAATCATCCAGTCTACCACCCAGGGATTTTGTAAGGATGTAATAAGATGATGTCTATCAGGCACCATGGACTTCCTGGTACTCTGGTGGTACTCAGTGGACCTCAGTGAACCTTTCCATCTCTACCCAAACCTGCCTTGCTGTACCAGGTTTCTGATCCTATGTTCATTTCCATTAGGTATCTCACACTATGAGTTCCAGAAGCATCTGTGAGAAGACAGCTATTTCCTCATGTTTAAATGCCACATTATCTATCCCTGGCTTCACAGACATCTCAGACTGGACATGGTCCCCCTCCCCAAGGCCCCTGGACAACCCTCTTCCATTCTGTCTCCTGTATAGATTTTTTTCTCACAATTTGGTTTCAGTATATTTCTTCTGTTGCTTCATTTTTGGTGAAAAGCCCACCACAAAACCATGCCTGGCTTTGTGTCTTCTCTAATCTAAAGCATTGTTCTCAGTCAGCATCCTGAGTAGCCGCTGGAATTCCTAATTGTATTACAGATGAGGAAGTTTATCTGTATCCTCCTCTTAGTCCTAAGAGTCCTCAGCTTGAAGATGATCATAAGCGCTATTACATATTTATTATGTGCCAGGCAGGGATCTAGGTACCTTATATACATTAAATCCTTTAATCTTTATAATCAACATGATTATTATATTTTAATATTTATTTATTTATTTATTTATTTATTTATTTATTTATTTATTTATTTATTTATTTATGTGGTGCTGAGGATTGAACTCAGTGCCTCATGCATGCTAGGCAAGTGCTCCACCACTGAGCCATGACCTTATCCCTACAATCACCATGATTATTAAGCATCATTTTACCAGTGAGGAAACTGAAACATAGAAAATTAAACTGTTGCACATGGACGTGGAAAATTTAAACTTGGTTACCACCATTATGCAGACTGACTCTCAGAGAGATGCTGCTGTCATGGCCAAGGTCCCACTCTGTGGAAGACATTGACACTGACAAAATTGTCCATCACACTTCTCAAAACTCTGACATTTGCTCCCCTTACAGGGGAAGAGTTCCTTTGGAGAATCCTGGCAGTGCAGCAGGGAACCATCCAGAACTGCCTCTTCATGGATTTCTCATCCTTACTGCATGTTTTTACCATCTAAGGCCTTTTATCTGAAACCCAAGAAGTGTCCATACACCTGTCGGCAACTGTAAGACCCTCAGACCTCCCACAGTCAATGCATGGGCTTCTCTGCCTTCATTAGACCTTTTCCCCCCTCTACCAGCTGAGGCCTCCCGCCCTCTTGGACCTGCTGAGCCTCTGCTTAGCCACACACAGTCCTCTAGGAGAGGAACATGGGCACAGAGGGCTAAGAAGTCTTCATGCTCCACCCACACCTCAATGCCAGCATGTCTTCAGAGAATCCCTGTCTCCGAGAGACCTACCTGGTAGGGCAACTGGGACTGTCCGGATGATCTGCATATGGGAGCCCAAAAGGAGGCAGGAGCCTTTTGCATACATGTTCTCCCCACAAGCTCTGTGCACAGTTGGGCCACAGGCCTGGAGATAGAGACCTGTGAGTAGCAGGCCTCCAGTCCCCCTCCTTCTCCCCTCCTCTCTGCCCCAGCCTCCCCCAGCCCCAGCTCCTCCCTTTGTGACCCTCCTGGTGACCCAGAGCAACTCACCAGCAGCCAGGAGCCATTACTGGAGGCTGACAGGGAGAGGCCCAAGGACATGTTCACAGCCTCTGGTGGGACTGAGAGGACAGATACACATGGTTACACTCAACAGCATACCTTCATTTAGGGGGAGAGCCTGGGCTGGAAGCTGCTGAGGGGGGATGCTTGGGCCTAGGAGAGTGGAGGGTCCCGATATCAGGGTCATCACTCACTGTGTAATGAGATGGGTTGGCACATGCCGTTGACAAACGTACAGTCGTATAACTGTCCTGTTTGGTTAACTGCCACCACCTCCAGGGGGGCTCCTACCACAAGCCTGGAGGTATAACCATGAAAGAGTAGAAGGAGGTGTGAGAATGGCAGATTGGAAGCAAGGAAGTATCTTGCAAAGAGGAAGTGAGAGACTTTGTGAGGGAAGTTCTTGGTATTTGCTTCTTGAGCGGCAGTTCAAAAATCAGGGCCTGAGTTTAACTACAAATGCTAAGGACCATGCTGGGGTTTTCGTTTGATTTTCAGTATGCACACATAAAAATATTTATGTATTTTGGATATATAAATGTTTTGGACTTTTACAACATTTACCTACCTGCCCCCCACCTGCCCCTTGAAAAACTATCTGAAAATAAAACTGACATTTCCCAAATACTGGTAAGTACATTGTGTTCCTGAGATGTTATCATTTTGATCCACTCCCAAAATAATCACCTCAAGTTAAATGGAACAATTTCAGGAAGCCACACGTTTTCAAAAAAAAAAAAAAAAAGTTGATTTTTCAAACAATTGAACTAATTTAAACACAATGTAAATAATTTAGATTGGGTGCACAATTTATAGGAGCTATATCAGAATCCATATCCACATCTATTATCATATTCATGCAAATATTTTATTTGCAAAATTCCCTAAGAAAATTTTTTTAAATTTTGGAAACATCACTACCAACAACTTCCCCACCCAGAGGAGAAAATTAGACAGAATACTGGGGTATTTTAATTAGCTGAGCAAGGCTTAGTTAAATGGACAGTTTTAGGGTTCCTTTAGGAGAGCTGTTTCTTCACAGAAAGTCCCAATTCCTTTGCATCATGACTCATTGAATATCTAAAACTTTTCAGATGAAAACCTTACAGATGGCCAGAGGAGTAGCAGCTTTGGATCCGAAGCTGCTGGCATAAACGCAGAACAAGCATTAGTCTAAACTGTCAACCTGCAAGTATTTTCTTTATCCAACCCATTCCTTACAGGTGCACTCAATTTTTTAAATATTTGGATTATAACTCAACAGAAGCCAGGAAGAACAATAACTTAGTAGTAATTAGGATATCATCAACTATTTAGTGTTTATTGATATTGTTTGGTAAATAATAATATTGGTAATTAATATTGGTAAATAATAATCAGTGTTGTAATCCCTTTTTATTAATAGGGTCTGAAAACAATTTAATGGTGATGAAAGCTGGAATAGTGATTACATTTGTTGAGTGGTTAGGAGGGGCAGGACCGGGGGAAGGCCAGATCTAAGTGGTAGTTACCCAAGTATACACAAGCATAAAAATATCATTGAGTTGGGGTCAGGCATGGTGGAGCATGCCGGTAATCCCAGTGGCTCAGGAGGCTAAGGCAGGAGAATCACAAGTTCAAAGCCTGCCTCAGCAACCGCGAGGCACTAAGCAACTCAGTGAGACCCTGTCTCTAAATAAAATACAAAATGGGGCTGGGGATGTAGTTCAGTGGTCAAGTGCCCCTGAGTTCAATCCCCAGTATCTCCCCCCCCCCACAAAATATCATTGAATTGGAACCTTCAGATTTATGCACTTTGGTGTATGCATCACATCTCTAAGATAGATAGATATCTAGATAAACAAAATCCCTGTACCTAACCCCTGAAACTTGCTTCTATCTCCCCCGCCTTGCGGCTGGGTGAGGAAATGGGAGGGATGTTCATTTAGAACCCAGTGACCTCTGAAACTCAATCAAAAACCTGTCCTCCTGGCTCTCAGCCAACACCACCTCCTCTGTGGGCCTCCTGGAATTCCCCTCCTGGGTTTGCTCTCTCCCCTCTTGGCCTTCCCATGCTTTTGTCACACCTGCGTCACATGGTGACTTGAACTCCTTGGGTCCCCATCTTTGGAACAAGAGAATGGAAACTCCTAGGGCGGGGGCAGGGATAGTACATAATTTATGGGTCCCAATGCAAGATGAAAATGTGGAGCCTCTTGGGGTTGAGAAGAGCTTTGTCCATTTTTCTGTTTCTCTCCCCCCACACACACACACCCTTTTCTTCCTCCCTCTCTCTCTGGTACATTCTATTTTCTATTTAGTGTCACACTCAAGCTCCAGGATATTTACCAGGCGAGGGCACCCAATTCTGACCTTGCCCAGCTCATGCCAGGGGAGGAGGGCACCAGCAGTCACTGGACAGGGGTAGGGGAGCAGGCAGCTGAAATTCCTTCCCAAGGAGGTGGTGGGAGGTGGGCTTCTCATAAGGTGAGGACCCTAAACTCCTAGCACATCTCCACCCTCCCATCAGACTTTACTAAAGAAAATATATATCTACAAAAATAAAATCATTAAGAATTTCAAGAGCCTGAGAGCAGATCATCAAACTCCCAGTATAATGAGTATGGGCATTGTGCAACTACACAGTTTGCCAACCAAGAAGCTGCCCTATCTGGACAGCAGGTTCAAGGCTTTCCTCTCAAGGATGGATCTTTCCTAGGGTTTTGTGGCCCTTCCTGGGATTGTGATAGTACATATGGTGATGTCAGAGGCCTCAGAAGAGACATGGGAAGACTCCTCACCCAGGCCACCCTTCCTCCAGGACAACTCCTAGGATGCCACCCTTCCTACAGGACCCAATGGGAATGGCAGTGGGGAAGTGAGCAGGGCTTACCTAGATCCACCAAACTGCACCACGGTCTGCCCAAAGCCAGCTGCATCCTCGCTGAAGACTGTGGGCTCCTCCACATACAGGTTAAATCCATGATAAGAAGCCAGGACTGAGGAATACAAGGAGTAGGGGCTTGGAAGTGATTCTAAAAGCCTCATCCTCTCTGTCTTCCTGGACTCTTGATACCCCACCCCACTCTAACTTGGTTCTCACCTGCCCAGGAGGACCAAGCCACTCCTTCCACTGTGCCTACTGATTTGCCATCTGCGCGGTTCCCATCCCTCTGCCTACCTCAAATATGATCAAACCTCGAGGCAAAGAACAGCAATCTGAGGAAATACCCCCCTCAAAGTTACTTCAAAGGGTATCCAGGATCTGAAATTGCCAATTGCTTCCTGGTATGTTAGATTACAAATGTCCCTTAAAAATAAGGTGCCCATAAAATTTATTGTCTAAAATGGGACCTTCTGTGAGTAAAAGGGACACCATTAACAATGTGACAGGGACTTCTCCAAGGCATTTGGGCACCCTCCATAAAGACTATCCTGTTCCATCTTCTCATTACACAGAGACCCCAAGAATCAGATGGGGAACAGACTTAGAAGTTTGTGATTAATTATTTGTAATTGTGTTTCTCATGTCCCCTCTCTCAGTGCAACATGAGGAAAAGATTTTTTTCTTGTTTTTCAGTGTTTGACATAGTGCCTTTCACAGCTGTCTAATTCCGATTTGTTCACTGATTCTGAACAGCACAAGTCACTGGCACAGCCAGGATCCCAACCTGCTCTCCCAGTCGTCAACTGGTCACCATCCCTTTGCTGGTGGCTAAGCTCCAAAGCATCAGGAGGTGACCCCTAGATCAATAGGTTTTTTTTCTTACTCCCAAGCAGCCATCTTTCTTTCCCATTTTTCTAGAATTTCCATTTGTCTCTGGATTGAGGAGTCAACTCCAATTCCAAGAATAGGGGAATTCTAAGAGGGATAAGTATCTGGAGAGGTGGTGACAGAGAGACACCTGAACGCTGGGATTCTGGGAAGAGACCAAATGTTTAGGGAGTCAGGACGCTACTGTGGCCACATGCAAAGAAGCCTCACATTCCATACCTTCAAGTTATACTGTTTCTGAGCCTGAAAGAAGTTCTTAATATGTAATAAGTGGGAAGATATCAAGGGGCACAGAGTCGAGTGCCTCATGGATTAGGCAGGTAACTTCAGTAGTGAAGTGGGGTAGAAGTGAGCACAAGGGAATAATGATCCTTTAGAGCTTGTGCCTTTTCTAAGGGGGGGCAGCCATTACCAGGATCTAGTTACAAGAACTGCCAGGCCTTTCAATTTCTAAGGAGAAGATGTAAATCTTGAGTTTTTGTGTGAGATCTCATTTTTTAAATGACATATGAATATGGTCCTGACAGTTGTCAAATTGCGTACTATATTCTCAACAGGATAGCATGTCTGAAATCAGGACTTGGGGGAAAATCAGGCCCAGAGAGATAGTATCCTGACCACCTCCCTGGTGGTTTCTATGGCCTTTCTCACCCAGGATTATGCTAGGGCAGACTTCTCTTTCTTACACACCACCCACACCAGGGCCTCCACGAATGAGGAGCAGAAAGACCTTGGAAAACATGGCTAACTGGAGAGATGTTCATTCTCCACTGAGCATAACTCATAAGCCCATTTCCCCCTCACCTTCATTCAGATCATATTTCTCCAAATTCCGAGCAATCCCTCCTCCCAACACCATTCCCTTCGCAACTCATGTGAACTGTAAGAACTGTACGCCAGCCCCCAGCCCGACCTACAGGAGACACATACAGCTCCACAGAGTTTCTCCCCAGTCCTGAAAGCCCCAAACTCACCACTCAGGAGAAGCAAAACTCTGAAAACCATCACTGAGCAGCACATTGACTGGGAAGTGAAGTGCAGGACAACAGAGCACTGAAGGGGTTCAGCCTCCTGGGGGGTTGTTAAAATAATGACTCAGGCCCTCAAAGGGGTGGGAGGAGGAGCAAGTGGGGAAGAGGATCTTGGTTAATCATAGAACAGACCTGGGGCAGAGGCCAAAGACAATCTGGGAAAAAAATGCCTCTTACTCTCCCCACTACCACCACCTACAGGGTTCTGACTTCTTTCTTTCAGTAGACCACCCTCCCCTAGCTCTCTGGGACTTCCTGGGGCTGCACATAAGTAGAAGGGAAGGAAGCTGGATAGGTAGCAGTAGAGGCCCCAACACAGCGATGGGAGCATGAAGTGTGGGGTACCACCCCAGAGTGTCAAGGGCTTGGGGAGGTGGAGGTAACCTTCCCCTAGGTCAGGGTGTTGGTTAAAAAGCAGGCCCCCACAAGAGGAGGATGGATCATCAAAATGTTATATAACTTCATACAGTGGACTCAGGAGTAGTAGAAACAGACTAGAGAAGTAGGCAACCACATAAATGAATTCAGTTTCATCTTAAATGAAAGACAGAAGAATGCATAATGAGCACCAGGCAAAATTAATCTATGAAGAAGAGCTATTGACTCTGTTGGGGTAGGGACTGTTTAACATTTCTTAAACTTATCATTCAACACTTCATATTTTAATATTTGCTTAATTGGGGAGGAGCTTGACAAGTAGATAAATGAGTGGTTGTTATTTATTCTGTATGATTTTATGCCTATTCAAAATATTCTGCAATTAAGCACAAATAAGTAAATATTTCTCAAAAACATGAAAAAAGCATCCTATGTAGGAAAGCCCAGGAAGATATGACTCAGAAAATAATACCAAGAATTGATTAATGGGATGGCGTCAAACTTAAAAACTTTTGCACAGCAAAGGAAACAACAGTGCAAAGAGAGAACCTACAGAATGAGAGAAAATCTTTGACAGCTACTCTTGTGGCAGAGGATTACTATCTAGAATATGTAAAAAACTCAAAAAAACTCAACACCAAAAAAAATTCATTCAATAAATGGGCAAATAAATTAAACAGACACTTCTCAAAAGAATAAGTATAAATAGCCAACAATTATATGAAAAAAATGTTCAACATCTCAACCCATCAGAAAAATCAAAACTCCAGTTAGAAATGAGAATCATGAGGCTGGATTGTGGCTCAGCAGTGAAGTGCTCACCTAGCACGTGTGAGGCACTGGGTTCAATCCTCAGCACCACATAAAAATAAATAAATAAAATAAAGGTATTGTGTCCAACTATAACTAAAAAAAATATTTTTTAAAAAATGTGAATCACTCCAGTTAGAATGGCAATCATCAAGAAGACAACAGTTAATGCTGGTGAGGCTTTGGGGGGAAAGAAACACTAATATACTGTTGGTAGGATGATAAATTGTTTCAGCCACTGTGGAGACCAATGGAGGCTCCTCAAAAGATCAGACACGAAACCACCTTATGACCATGATACCACTCCTCAGTATTTAACCACAGAATTAAGGTCAGCATACATGCACACACAGGTTTATAATAGCACAATTCATAATAGCCAAGTCTGGAAAGTGCCTAAGTGTTTTTAAACTGATAAATGGGTAGAGAAAATGTGGTATATATATACAAACTGGATCTTTATTCCACCATAAAGAGGAACAAAATTATGTCATTTGCATGAAAATGGTTGAAAGAGGAGAGTACCATATTAAGAAAAATAAGACAGACTCAGGTCAAGAGTCATATGTTTTCTCACATATGTGGAAACCAGAGATCTTGTAAAAATAGAAAGGAGACTAGTCCAGCAAAGTAAAGGGACCAGAGAAAGGGAGAAGGGATAGGCAAGTGGAGGTAATGGGGATTGAAATTGTGCGTGTACAAATATGCCATCGTGAAAAACAGTGCATCAACCTGAAAAAAAAAAAGCTCAGAAACATACTAAAGATTAAAATATGACAGACCCTGGGTACAATCCCCAGCATAAAAGATTTATTAATTTATTTGTTTATACACGGACACACACACACACACACACACACACACACACGACAAAATCTCCACCTATGGCATAAATTATTTTGTGTTATAAGTGACAGTTATTTAAAACATTTAAAACATGGATTTTCAAGAATGAACAATATAAAACTTTTCTAAACAAAAAAAATACTTAAATTTACTCAAGCTAATGCTTAATGGACAGAAAAAAATAATTCTGACATATGGACAATGCCCTTGGAGGACACTAGGCCAAGGACAGTGATTACTGACTTTGGGGCTGATTTACTTACTTCCTTGCAAAGGCTGTCAAGCCAGGTTGAAAGGCAGCTTTCTCCCTCTCGTACTGAGCGACCTGCAAGCACCTTGTCATCAGTTCAATGAGTTTGTGAACTTCTCTCTGAGTTTGGAACCACAAAATAACTTTTCTGATTTTTCTGTTTAATGCAAAAATTTAAAGGTCTTTTCGTTTCCTCCATTTTCGTCACATCTTATCTTTTAGACACAATCTTGAATGGTATCACATTTCATACATAATCATTAATTTTGGACTTCCTTTCACAAATTGTGCTTGAGGCCAAAGTTTTGCTGATTTCAACAATTGCTAAAGCGTCCAACTTTGACTCCATTTTATTATCACTTATCTCAGCAAAAGTTATTTGTTTTCCCACTCATTTTTAGAGAACAATAAGGGCAGAATGCAATAAGATTCAAACTTATAAACACCACACACTGCCATGAAGACATCTTCCTTCCAGGTCCAGTTTCAGAGCTGCCAAGGCTTCCAAAGCTGTGGTGATGTTTCCCAAGCTCAGGGCATCCTCAGAGGATTTCCCAGGATCTCTATAACTACAAGAATCACCAATTTTCAATAACTTTTTAAAAGTTATTTCTAAAAAATAATCAAACCACATATCTCATAATCTTAAATCAGTGTGAGGAAGTATATTTGTTTTTCATAACTTTTTACCAGAATGACCCAGGCCTGCCCCAGTAATGGAGAGCCTGAGTTACAGGTCCTCACAGCTTAAGTGACACTTTCAGTGCTGTGTTTTGCTTCTTTCCTCTTGTCTTTTTGTTTGTTCTTATTTGTTTTTTAATTGACACATAGTAATTATATATATTGCCAGATGGGATGATGCACACCTGTAATCCCAGTGGCCCGGGAGACTGAGGCAGGAAGATTATTAGTTCAAAGCCAACCTCAGCAACTTAGTGAAGCCCTAAGTAATTTAGTGAGACTTTTCTCTAAATAAAATACAAAAAAGGGCTGGGGATGTGGCTAAGTGATTAAATGCTCTTGGGTTCAATCGTTGGCACCAAAATACACACACACACATATTTATGGGGTACAGTCCAATAGCTTGTACAGGTTTAAAATATGTAAATCAGGGAAATTAGCATTTCCATCCCATCAGATACTGTTCATTTCTATGTGTTGGGAACCTATGGAGTCTTCTTTCAGGCTATAGTTACCCTTTTCTGCCATAGGACACCAGAATTAATTCCTTCTGTCTAACTAACTGTGTTTTGATACTTATCTAATTCCTCTCTATCCCATTTTACCCCTTCCTTTCTCCATTTCTAATGACCACTACTTTTTATTTGTTATTTTTAGTTATACATGACAGTAGAATATATTTTGGCATATTATACATACATTGAGTATAACTTATTCTATTTAGGATCCTATTCTTTTAAAAAATTTCCTTTTATTTGTTATAATATATTCATACATTCACACAATAAAACAGTATAATTTGATCAATTTCATTCCCAAGTCCCTCCCTTTTCCCTCTCCTCCCTCTCCCTGTTCCCCTTCTTCTATTCTACTGGTCTTCCTTTTTTTTTTTTTTTTTGTTCCAATCAGTCACACATGGGAGCAGAATGCATTTCTACATGTTGTATGCAAATAGAGCACAACTTCCCATTCTTCTGGCTGTACACAGTGAAGAGTCACACCAGTAGTGCAATCATACATGTACATAGGGTAACAATGGCTGTCTCACTCCACCATCCTACCCATCCCTACCACCCCACCCCTCCACTCACTCCCCTCTACACAATCCAAAGTTTCTTCATTCCTCCCCACCCTCCCCCTACACTGCTCCACTATGGATCCACATCCGCTTATCAGAGAAAACATTTGGCCTTTGGTTTTGGGGGATTGGCTATTTCACTTACCATGATATTCTCCAGTTCCATCCATTTACCATCAAACGCCATAATTTCATTCTTCTTTATAACTGAGTAATATTTCATTGTGTGTGTGTGTGTGTGTGTGTGTGTGTGTGTGTGTGTGTGTGTGTATATATATATATATATATATATATATATATCACATTTTCTTTATCATTCATCTGTTGAAGGACACTGAGGTTGGTTCCATAGCAGAAGAAATACAAATGGTTAAAAAATTTATGAAACAATATTCAACATCTCTAGCAATTAAAGAAGTAAAATTAAAACTACACTTAAATTCCATCTCACTCCAGTCAGAATGGCAATTATAAAGAATACAAGTAACAATAAATGTTGGCAAGGATGTGGGGAGAAAGGTATTCTCATACATTGCTGTTGGGACTGCAAACTGATACAACCACTATGGAAAGCAGAATTAATATTCCTTAGAAAACTTGGAATGAAACTACCATTTGATCCAGTTATCCCACTCCTTGGTCTATACCCAAAGGATTTAAAAGTCAGCATACTACCATGACATGGTCACTTTAATGTTTATTGCAGCTCAATTCACAATAATGACCACTTATATTTTTACATGATCAATTATTTTTAGCTTCCATAAATGAATGAGAGTGCAGTATTTGTCTTTCTATGCCCAGCTTATTATTTTTAATCTGATGTCCACTTCCATCCACATTGTGACAAATGACAGGATTTCATTTTTATGACCAAATAAACATTCCATTGTGTATATAAAGCACACTTTCTATTTTAATTCATTTGTCAATGGATACTTTAGATGATTCCATATTCTGGCTATTATAAATGGTGCTGCAATGAACATGGGAATGCAGGTATAATTATTTTATTTTCTCTGGATATTTACCTAGTAACAGGGCTGCTACATCTTATGGTTCTCTTGTTAATTTTTTAAGGAACACCCATATTATTTTCAATGTGGCTGTACTGATTTACATTCCCACCAACAGTAAACAAGGGTACCCCTTTCTCCAAATCCTTGCCAACATTTGTTAGCTTTGGGTTTTTTAAAATAATTATCCACTGTAACTAGAGTAAGAAGATATACCATTGTGATTGTGATTTGCATTTCCCTAATAATTAATGATATTGAGCATTTTCCATATATTTGCTGGACAAATATCTCTTCAGATCATTTACCCACTTCCTAATCATATTGTGAGGTTTTTACTATTGCATTCCATATATATTCTGTATATTAATATTTTGTCAGATGAATAATTTGCAAATATTGTCTCCCATTCGGCAGGTTGTCCCGTTACTCACTTATTCTTTGACTAAACATGAAAATCCTAACTTGCAATCAATCATAGGTCACCAGGAATGGTGCCATGTGTTGACAGCTGTGTACGATAGCTCTGGAGTTTCTGATAAACATGAATCCCTCAGTTATAGAGAAGTTTCTCATATTATATTCAGACCTTCATCAAGTACTAAGTCAATGAGCTTTCTAAAAGGGAGAGTTAAGTTCTGGATTTAGGGATAGTGGTAAATGGACCTTAATCCTGTCTTAGGTCACATTTGATTATGCCCAATGATGTGTCATTTGTTATTTGTTTTCCTAATGAGTAAATAACAACTTCAAATCAGGGAAAAGTATGTAACATAATTTCATTTTAATTTAAATGAATTTTAAATTAAGAAATTTAAGAAATTTCAATAGCCAATCCTAACATCACACAATGCCCAAGCTCTTCTTTGCTGAAGAATTTTTGCCCATAGCTTATTCTTCAAGCAAAATATTTGCCAGACACTGTGGGAAATCTATTCAACAACCACCAGCCTCACCTCAGCAATTCCTCATGGCTGGCAGAGTTTCCTCTTATTATTAGGCCTACAAAAAGCAGAAGATCATGTTCTCATACAGTGAGGAAGTGGAATCAATCCTGGAGGAGGGAAACATGAGAATATATTTTTAAAAGAACCTCCTTGATAAAGAGATATGTGGGTTGAAACTCTCCTTCTTTCCTATCTGAGTTATCTGAAAGTATCTGAGAATATAATGCCCAGAGTTATGGCATCCCTCTTGAAACCAAAAGAGAATGGTAAGGACAAAAGCCACACTAATTGCAAATATTGTCTCCCATTAGGCAGGTTGGGTGGCTGATGGAAAATTGGATAGAATATGTATCTTTTTTTAAAAATTGAGACAGGGTTTCCCTATGTTGCCCCAGCTGGTGCCAAACTCCTGAACTCAAGCAACTCTCCAGCCTCAGCCTCCCTAGTAGCTAGGACTAACCACACCTGTCAGAATCTGCATCTTATTGTCATTGTCAAACCAATGAATTAGACAACCTGCACCTTGACCAAGAAAATCCAATTTTTAGATGGTACAATAATTTCTAGATATATTTTAGTTTTTGACTCAAAAATCACTCATGCCAGATTTCATATATTTCTTTTTTTAATATTTATTTTTTGGTTGTAGTTGGACACAATATCTTTATTTTTATTTATGTGGTGCTGAGGATCGAACCCAAGGCCTCGCACATGCTAGGCAAGTGCTCTACTGCTGAGCCACAACCCAGCCCCGCATATATTTTTATTCTATGTGTGCATTGGACTCAAAGTCAATGCTGATTTTGATGACATTATTCTAAATTGTATTAATTGTTATTTTTATTAAAAATTTCAGGGTTTTAATCCATTGGTTCATTTTTGTGATTTGGGGATATAGTACAACACAATAGCACCCCCAAAATGCAAATGTAATGGATATAAAAAATAACATAATATTATATGAAATTTATATCTTGTTGCCTGAATGTTAAACAAGAGCCCTTGCAGTCCTCAGAGCCATGTGGAAGCTTTAAGAACAAGATAATCTTTAAAAAAAAGAACACAATTATTAAGGGGGCAGCACTATTTCTATTCAAATTGCCAGTTCCAAGTGTTTAAGATCTATGAGGATAAAATCATTTCTTGCTTTATTTTTTCTCCAAAATTTACCACTTAGGAGATCATTAATGGTTTTATGAAACACATTTGGGGAAATACAACTCTAGGGCCAGGGGACATTGCACAATAATTGATCATTCTGGGGACTCAAAACTTCAAAATCCAAAGGAATTTTTGACCCTATTATGGTGAATGGAGGATATTTTTGGATTGAGGTGAACTTCCCTTCAGATCTTATGATCAACTGCCTCCTTGTTCTATTCCTATTTGAAACATATATGGCCCAAGTACCTTGGTGGTGGCAGCACCAGTAGGATCTCTTGAAGGCAGAGAATGGCTTGCCATGTTTTGATCCCCAGCTAACTGCCAGGCACCGTGGTGAGCTCTATGATGGAAAGGTGGCATGATAAAAGAATGACATTTTGATTTTAACTCCTTTAGATATATATTGATTAGTGGTATAACCAGGTCCAATTTTTTTAAGGAATCCCATAACTGGTTTCCAGAGTGATTATACCAATTTGCATCCCCATAGCAATGAATGAGTGTAATTTTTCCACACATTCTCACCAACATTTAATACTTAAATTAATGTTACTTGTATTCTGGTAACTTGTATCTTGATAATTGCCATTCTGACTGGAGTAAGATGAAACCTCAATGTAGTTTTAATTTGCTAATTGCTAAAGATGTTGAACATTTTCTCATATATTTGTTGACCATTTATATTTCTTTCTTTTTGTGTGTGTGTGTGTGTGTGTGTGGTAGAAGATCTGACTGCTAGTGTCTTGACTATAGAGGGACTGTTTATATCTTTATTATTCATAGTTGTTGACCAGTGTTCTCTGGATGATCAGGAAGCTCTTTGTGCCTCACCCTAATCACTGAAGTAATGAAAAGAGATACCCGCAGCAAGAACTGCAACTGCAAATGCTGCAATCACACCTATGTTTTGCCGAATTTTCAACATTACTGTAGTTTCAATTGGTTGCTCTAGTTGTTTATCATCTTTGTGTTCCAATGAAGCTTCATTATTCATAGAGCTCATACAAGCTGTGTTGACTTCCTCTGCAATTTCCAAATCTTCTATTTGAACCATATGATCTAACATCTCTATAAAATGG
Source organism: Ictidomys tridecemlineatus (assembly GCF_052094955.1). NCBI lineage: Eukaryota > Metazoa > Chordata > Mammalia > Rodentia > Sciuridae > Ictidomys > Ictidomys tridecemlineatus. The sequence continues at coordinate 123,456,031 of NC_135486.1, forward strand.
TCTCTGATTTCTTCGGCTGATTCATCACCAAATTTATAATCACATAACTTTACAGTGGATCCAGGAATGGGGACAAAAACTCGGTGAGGGAGAATGTAGAACTCTTTTTCAGAATCTTTTTTTTCTGGGATTTCATTCAAAAGCAGGTCCTCAAATAGTATTTCACAACCATCAGCAACTGTGTTCAATATCTCTCTCTTCACTGCCTGCATAGCGTCTTTAACCTTGGGTTTGTTGCTGTGAATATAAGCTCTGCATTTCACAGAACCCTTAAGGTTTACAGAACCACTGCAGATCTGAACTGTGGCTGTAGATCTGTGGTCTGAATTCAGAAGCAATTGTGTTAGCACGCTCACATCAAAAGAATGACTAGTTGCTTGAGTATTTCCTCTGAAAGATTTTTTCTGTCCTTCTAATAGATCACAATCTTCATTTTTAACTTGTCCATTAATCAAATAAACACCATTTTCTATTTGCTTGGCCCAGTGTGGAAGTCCATTCTTTGTATTTGTTTCCAGAGTATAGCTGACAGAAGTAGAAGAAAGTGGAATGTGAATATCAATGTGAATGGTACAATCTAGAGAAAGCCGTGAAGTAGACAGTCCACTTTGATACTTCCAATCGGCTGGTCTTGCTGAACTCTTTGGGTCATGGACATCATGACCCAAAATATCGACAAGATATTTTTTTTTTGTAGATGAGCAAATGTGAAGTATTACTTGTTCTGAGATCTCCTCCTCTGTGAAATTCCACATTCTTTTTCTATTCATAGACTTTTCCATGGCAAATATTAGTCTACGCAGGGCATTTTGAAAATCATGTGTCAGTTCCAAAGTTGTAATGATAAATACTCCAAGAACTAAAAGTCCCCCTGGTAGCATTCTGGATGCCTGATTGGCATGTTCTGTGGCCCATTATTCATCCAAATTATCCAACTTAGCTTTGGGATGTTTGAGGTTCTCATTTTGCTCTTCTTTGGGTGGTGTTCTGTCCCATCAAAAGACCAGAGACAAAAGCTTTTCCTTGGAGACTGATGTTTGAAAGATATTGGCCAACACTCTCTTCTACAATGTAGGTTCTTCCCATTTTTGAGAACTAATTCAACTCCTGTTCTCAGGATGCATACGCTGCCAGATAAATCTTCCGAACTGTCGGTGCACTGAGAAAAGGAGTGAGGTGCATGAGCCCCAGCCTCCAGGGGCCAGAATACCCTCTGGTTCCAATTCCACAGCCAATGAATTCATCCGACCATTTAAATTTCTTCCTTAGAGAAGTGTCTGTTTATTTCTTTTGCCCATTTATCGATTGGGTTATTTGGGTTTGTTATTGTTGTTGTATTTGGGGGGGGGTGTTAAGCTTTTTGAGTTCTTTGTATATCCTGGAAATTAATGCTGTATCTGAGGTGCAGGTGGCAAAATTTTTCTCCTATTCTGTAGGCTCTCTCTTCACACTCGATTGTTTCCTTCACTGTGAAGAAGCATTTTAGGGGCTAGGGTTGTGGCTCAGAGGTAGAGCCCTCACCTACCATGCGTGAAGCACTGGGTTCGATGCTCAGCACCACATCAAAATAAAATAAAGGTATTATGTTCACCTATAACTAAAAAATAACTATTTTTTTAAAAGAAGCATTTTAGTTTAATACCATCCTATTTATTGATTTTGGGGGAGAGAGGAAGAATTCATTGTATTAGACAAAGGGAATGAAGGGAAGGGGGGGTAAAAATAGGAAAGACAGTGGAATGAATCTGACATAACTTTTCTATGTACATATATGAATACACTACAGTGAACCTCAGCATCACATACATCCACAAGACTGGGATCCTAACTAAATAAGATGCATTCCATGTTTGTATAAACATATCAAAATAGATTTCTGCTGTCATATGTAACTAAAAAGAACAAATAGCAGAAGATTGTTCTTTTTAGTTACATATGTTCTTTTTAGTTACATTTTAAAAAATGTAACTAAATGACCTTTTGGGGAGAAGCAAGTTCCTGATATGGAAGTAAGAGTGTTATTGAATCATTAACCATATGCAATCAGTATGCCTTGCAACACATGCTAGGATTGGTGAGAAACACTTGTGTATTGGTTCACTCCAATGACCTCTCCAGATGGAAGAGAAGCCACTGAAGGCTGCCATTTCTCTGTTCTTGCCTCTTCCCACCAAGTCTTTCTCCACAGCTCCATCAGCTTCCATTAGCAACAGTCAAGAGAACAGAGTAGAGTAAGAGGTCAGATTATCTATCGTCAATATAGGGACTGTCCTAATCCCCATTCTGGTTAACTGTCTTGGCCTGACTCCAGGTCTCAGGGTTGGCCAGAGTCCACCATGGTACAGGGACCCCATGGGCATTAATGTCCAAGACTTACCTCCATAAAATGCCTGAACTTTAGACTTTTAACATATTTCACATTAAAGGTACATACATCTTTTTGTGCATATTTTAATTTACTAATGCAAACATTTAAAACACACTTTTTAAAAATGTTCTGGCATTTCTTCATTTATTATATTGGGGGCCTCAAAAAGTGGAAGGGGCTTAGGCCTCTTTGGACCTGGAACTGGTTGAGCTTCAGTAGCACTGGGGCAGAATCCCTCCTGAGAGGATACCCTCCCTCCCAGTTAGCAGTGCTGACCAATGCCAGAAGCCAGCTTTATGAATTCCAGTGTACAGTCATTTCATTCCCAGTTCAGTTTGAGAAATCTGGACTGAAATTCCCAAAACAAAGCTAGGAACTGACATGACAGTAATTTACTAAGAATGAGGATGACAAGGAGACACAGAGCATCTCATGCTGTGTGCTATGAAGCCCACCTTCTAGAAATGGAATGGGATGTCTAACACCAAGACGAGAGTTCAGACGTTATCCTGAAAGTAACGGGAGCCACTGACGATGGATGAGAATGAGTGACTCATTTAGTTCTGTATTTTAGAAAGATCACTGGTGGCTAGTGGAGGGAGGGAGACTGGAACCTGAGACTATAGTCCATGGATTTCTGGGTAGAAATTCCAAGCCCTCTAGATTATGGCAGAGACCCAGTCCTCAGGGTTTCCAGTTGGAGCCTTGACAAGATGAATAAAACTTCCCAGACAAGACACTCTGGGTAGACATATTGCATTTTCCCAAAAAGTGAAAGCAGCCTGATCCCAGCCTCCTTCGCGTGGAATGCTCTTTCCCCCTTAGGCCCAACATAAGTGAGAGGAAGAGGAACTAGAAAACCTATCGGGGAGAACAGGAAGTCATTTTTCACTGAGCATCTTGGGGGTCTAATGTTCCATTTTCTGGGACAAGCTGTCCATTTGCTTCCTCCATCATTTCCTTGTATTGACGTTTGAAGAAGCCAACCTGTGGAGAAGATCAGGAAGTCCAGTAAGAGAAAGGAAAAGTGGTGAAATGGGGAAGAGGAAGGGATCACCATTTGTAGAACTCCTACTATGTTCAAAGCACAGCATAAGGAGCTTTGTACTCGTTATCATTTAGAATTAGATCCAGATTCTGTCAGCCATAAGTACAATCAGCTTCACAATGAAAAAAGTAAAGACTTACAGTGGACTAGGCACTTTCCTACAGTCAAAGAAATAATTAATGGTGGTATCAACATTCAAATCCAAGTATTCATGGCTTTATGTTATGTTCTGCTGCAAAGGGAAAGACTAGAAAGGTAAAGGAGCAGAAAAGAAAGGGAGAGATGATATCTGAGAATCAGGAAGATACAAATGGGGGGGAATTGGTGACTGATAATATGAGGGGAGGGAATTTCTCATATGAAGAGACTTAATGAGAATGTACATCCAACTCCAAAATGAGCTCTTTCTTACCCTCATGGCTAGAGTGGGTTTAAACTTGCCTTATACAGTGTGGCAGTGATGAGAGCCAGGAGCAGCAGACCTCCCACACAACTGCCCACAATGAGGGGGATAGGGTCATAGACCTCATTCTTCTCCAGCACTGTCTTCATCTGGAGTAGAGATGACCCCATCAGAAAGTATTGGGCCTCACGCAATCTCAGAAACCCCCAACCCCAACCCAGTTTTCCTGGCTTTAGCTCCCTCCCCTCCTTCCCTAGGCCCTGCTCTAAGAGGTGAGATGCAGGAGCACTCAAACTCTTCAGAGCAACTGTCTTGCCCAGGGACCTTCCTCCCTCTGCCCTCTAAGCTTGCAAACCCGCCACCCAGCAACACAGATTTAGTATCAGTAGCCTCTTACCAGCCTGGCCACTGCCTACCACACAGTCACTACCTGGGCTCTCAAAAATGCCTCCTGTCCTGGAAGCTGGGCATACACAGATCTGTCAAATGTGATTTCAGCCACACTCATGACCGACACCTTCTTCTGCAATGTCTGCAAGACAGTGTTAGGGTGAGGGGATCTGGGGAGGGAAGCTTAGTAAGTTCAGCAAATGACCTGGCCTAAGACTTGGTGCAGACCCATCAGGTACCATTTGAATCTAGGGGAAGGGGCCTACACACCTGGCTGACCCAGCCAAAGCTGAGGTTGCCCTTCAGGATGAAGTCAAGCTCCTCCTGGATGCCAAAGGAGGGGATGTCACAGCGGAACCTCAGGCAGCCAGCAATGGAACAGTCCTAGGTAAAGAGACATAGTATCAGGCCATAGGAAGGTGAGTTTGAAGGTAGAAGACAGACTTAAACTGCATGATTAGAGGGAAACATCCACATCTGAATCTGATGTAACAGGATTCCTGAATTAAATTCCTCTGATATGTGGCTAAAGTGGCGAATAGCCCAGAGCCCACCTCACCAGCACAGGATTCTTATGAATATGAGTCAGGAAGTCAGTCTCTGTGGGAACTAGTCTCTCCGAAGAGCACTGAATGGATGGGTTCTGGGAGAAAACATGAAAAGAACAAGTGTCTCAGTTGGGACATTGGCAGCTCAAGAGGAAAAACAGGGAATCCAGGTAAGGGATGTTAATGGAGGAACCAAACACAGTCTTTGGGTACCTGAAGGGGAGAGACCTCCACCTCTGTCCACACAGGTGCTCCATTCAGATTCACAGGCACGCAGAAGTCGATGCTGACAGGCAGGTCCCTTTGTCCCAGGTTATTCACCTGCACAGAAGGCAGTGAGGGCAGAGCCCATGCCAGATTCGCATCCCTCCTGGCTCTCCAGTTCCAGGGCTCCTTCTCCAGACCAAGCTCCTTTGTCTCCACCACTTGCCTGGTATCTGTGCTTGGCCACACTGCCTCCCTTCTCCTCTGAAGCTGAGAAGTTGAGGTACTTGGTGGATTGGTCGTGGCTGGAGAAAGAAAAGGCATGAGTGAATTCAAAGATCCATGGTGGTCTTCTGAGGAGGCTGTGACTCTGGCATGATGAAAGAGGTGGTCACTGGGGCCTCAGCATGACTTGGAATGAGATCTGAGTTGGGATAAAGGATGGTTTCAAGAGTAGGGCCAAGCTTTGACATGGGTGTAAAGTACTTGCAGGATTGCCCACAGAGGAGATTTCTCTGGGCACTGAGCAGGGTGGCAGTGAACAGAACAGTTATGCCACTAGCTTCTGGGAGGGTGGGAGCCAGAGCCTGCCCCTCTCTGCACCTCAGTTCTCCTTTCAGTCCTTCTTGAGCATGTAGGATGCTGGTGGGCATACAGGACACAGCAAAGATTGGGAGAGACTCAAGCTGACCCTGCCAACCATGTGCCTACTAAGCACTGTGCCCCTTTCTGAAGTCCCACAGGCCTTCCCTAGGGCCCTTCTCTCCTGTTTCCTTGGCTTTTCCTGAACTGGGGCTTGGGGTGAGGGGTCCCAACAACAGACTCGTCACAGGTCTCATTGTCACAATACTTCCTGAGGTCTACTTGAGCCCAAGCCAAGAGATGCATTGGCCAGGAAGGACCCTCACTTGATGGCTGGTCTCACCTCTGACCCTCACTGCTCCATCCCTTGGGTACCTCTCCTTTGCCTGCATAGTCCAAATTCCAGCCCACTATTCCTAATTTAAGTTTCATTCTTCTTTTGCAAGAAATGTTTCAGATTGGGCCTGGGGCCCCCTTTGAGGGTCCCCACCCACAGAGCCACATCTGCAGAGTGTGGCTGAGCTGTAGGGTCACACATAATGATAGTGTACCCCCACCTATGGGTCCCCTGAAAGAAGGTGTGAGAACCCCAGTATACACCCCAGCAAACAAGTTCACAGCATGCATCTGGCTGGGATACCCCAAACATGCAGGTGCAAATGAGAAAGTGAAACTCTAAACAGGAAGAGATCAGTTAGCGAGGCATGTCCCATAAGAGCAGAGGCTTATATTTGGCTTTGATGATGCATATGAGCTCAACAGATTTTTGTTGAAGGTCAAATGAATTTATAGAAAGTAACCACAGCACTGTGCCTGCCACATAGCAAACACTAGGAAGGCATTTGTTGAAGGAAATTATCTGCTTAAAAACTGGCTACTTCTTAGTTTTAAACACCTCATCTAATCCCCTTGAGCAGCATTTTAAGGCCCTATCCTTTTATCCAACTTCTTCCTGACATCCAATCTCTGTAGCAGGCAGATCATCTATCCTTATTCTTACCAGGAGGGCAAAGGGGGAGGGGATTCTAAAGTCCTATGGTATAAATCTGCTCTGTGAAAAGAAGTGTCCTGCCCAAATGCCAAGAGCCCCTTTCAGAATCACTGTTGGTCAAGACCAAGGCTGTAGACCCTTCAAAATTTATCTGAGACCACCTCTTACAGGAGGCCCTAGTCTCCCCTTGGAAACTCACTACTGTAGTTTAGATATTGAATGTCTGCCAGAGGCCCATGTAGCACTTCTGGGAGGTGGTAGAGCCTTTAGGAGGTGGGTGTGGCCTAATGAAAGGTCTTTAGGTCATTTGGGGCCTGCTCCTAAAGGGAACTGTGATACACAGTGTCTTTCTTTTCTGCCATGAGGTGAGCATTTCTGCCATGATGTGATACCTCATCACAGGCCCAAAGCAACAGGGCCACCTGATCATGAACTAGAACCTCCAAAACTGTAAGACAAAATTAATCTTTTATTTTTAAGTTGCTTATCTCAGGTGTTTGTTATATTGAGGAAAGGCTGACTAACACACCTATATCATCTTAGGGTACAGAACCATAGAGCAGCCCTTGATGAGATTCTGGCTTGGATCAGGGTAACATTGCTTCTCAATAAGGTTGTAAAAAACCTCAAGTCAGGGACTTGTCTCATATATCCTAGGGAACCCAAGAGAATCTTTTTTAAAATCTCTTTTTTTGGTATTATTTTATTTTTTAAATTTTTTTCCTACATTTTCATTGATGGATTATAATTATACATAATAGTGCGGTTCATTATTACATGCACACAATAGGAACCCAAGAAACAATCTTGAGGATTTCTGGAAAGTGTTCTGAGATTTATAAGCTCTGTTAGATTATTAAATGCAGGATATAATATCATATCTATCCCACAATAAACAACCATTGATTAATAAGCACTACTAGAAGATTTACCTAGCACTTGAAAGGATAATGATAAAACCTAAAATAACCCAGACATTCACCTGCTGCTGAGGTGAAAACTACCTCCTTCTCCCAATTAGGAAGATAGAGAAGAACCCTTTTGAGGTCTCAGTGGGGTACCTGCTGATCACGGGGTAGACAGCATACTTCACCGGGAGCTCCAGCTGGAAGGTGGTCTTGCTGGTCCTGGGGGAGTTATTCTCACTGGAAAAAAGATGAAATGTCAGTTTCCAAAGGCCCCAGAGGACGAGGATGGGATGTGAGGCTGGGGGGTGAGAAGGGTGCTGCCTCTGGGCCTGGCCCATCTCACCTGCTCACATTGGCTGTCAGAAGCAGCCTATCTCCCAGCACAGCTTTGGGGGAGACATCAAAGGTAGCCAAGAAGGTGATCTGAGAAAGAGAAAGGAATAGGGAGGTCACAAAGGAGTAAAGCCTGGTGGAGGCAGGGGAGGAAGGGGTGTGCAGAAGCCAGGCTGACCTTAGTGCCCCCGCGGAAGATGAGGTGGTGGATGCTGCAGCTGGTTCTCCAGGTACCCTGGCTCCCTGCTGGGGTGCTGTCACATGTCCACTGCACGGGGCGCAGCTTCAGCTGATTTCAAAAAAAGGCAGGAAGGAAAAAAAAAAAAAACAGATGCTTATTTATTAGAATTTCAAAGAGACTCTAATGTAGGGACGAGGCAGGGTATTGTTTTCAAAGATTTCAGCAAAAGAAAAAAATAGACAAAACAAAGTGAGCCATCTACCTTCATGTTATCCCCTACACTCTATCTGCAAACTTCCTCCTAGGGTAGAAATCTCTAATTATTAGAATTTTCCTTTTTTATTTATTGTCATTTCTAAAGGTACTTGTTTTATTCAGCTATCTTCACCTTCTTTTCCTGAATAATTTATTTTTTAATAGAACATTAAAATTATATGTAGTATTTGGGTTCATTGTGATAAAATCATGCATGCAAGGAATTTGATTTGAATTCCCTTTGTCCCTCTTATTCCTCCCAATATTCTCCCTCTTCTGCTCTACTAAACTTCCTTTGGTGAAATTCCCTTTGTACCTTCATATGTGAATACAACATGATTTTGTTAAATTCATTCCATTTATTCTTTTTCTGAATAATTTAAAGCACATTCCAGACTTCATATGGTTTTATCCAGCTTTACTTCAGTGTCTACCACCAAGTAGATACCTCACCACAAGCCCAAAGCAACAGGGCACATAACCACAAGCCCCAATAAACCACACCCAGAAAAATTAACAGTAACTACTTAATATGAACTTCACGATCCATTTTCTTGGACAGTCTCCAGGTATTTTTCACTACTCATTTGCTAAAATCAATACTATATAACAAGGTCTACATATTGCCTTTGGTTGATATGTCTAGAAACACTTCCAGTGACTGGGCAGTATGGGAAGAGCCCTCCCCAAGTGAACAAAGTGATTTGCATTCCATCTTTCTCAGGTCAAATACTGCTTTCCTTTAAGTTCTCTAAAATGCCATTTCAGGAAATCATGTTTTCTGTTCTGTAAAATGACTCATGTAAAAGAGGTCTTTTGTTGTCATTGGCATTAAAAATAAATTCAGGATAAAATAACTTGGAACCAGTTTTTAAAAAGTATAATCCTATTGGAAATGTTAGACTAAGGAAACATAGCAAAAATGACAAACAAATTTAATGTGCAGACCTAGTCTAGATCCTTGTTCAAATAAACCAGGCACAAAAAGACGTTTTTGAGACCATCAGGGAATTTTGACTATGGTCTAAATACCAAGGAATCATTCATTTTTTTGAGTGAGATAATGGCTTTGGGGTCATGTAAGATGTCCCCATTTTTCAGAACTACAGACTAAAATAAGAACTCAACGTCTGGGATTTGTTTTAAAATATTTTCAGCAAAAGAAAACAAAAGATGAAACAAATTGAGCAAAATATTGATAATTATTGAATCTAGGTGATAAGTTTTTAGGAAACTTGTTGAACTGTTCACTGCTTTGGAAATGTTTAAATTTTCTCATAATAATTGTTTTTTGGAAAAAAAAATCTGTTTCTCTTTGACTCCCTATAGCCATAGTTCTGTCTTCTAGAAGAGAGAATGGCAAACAGTAGTCCACCACCTATTTTTATAAATAAAATTTTATTGGATCCTAGCTTTGCTCATTCATATACATATTCATATCAATGTCTGCTCTCATTCTACAGCAGTGGAATTGAGTGGCTGGGACAGAAAATGTTTGGTCCACAAAACTGAAATATTTCTTATCTAGTCCTTTAATAGTAAAACTTTGCTAAACTCCAATTCAAAGTAATCAAGAAATTCTTTCTTCTACAGAACCATGTTTTAAAATACTTGAGGGTTGTGATAGGTTTTCCTTTAAATGAGGATATGATAAGGCATAAAAGAAATTTAAAGCAGGCTACCCTCTCTCCATACTAGTAGCCTCCTAGGAACTTATTTCTGATAGTCAGGGTCTTAAAAATGCAATGTTCAGCTGGGCATGGTGGTACATGCCTGTGATCTCAGCAACTCAGAAGGCTGAAGCAGGAGGATCACAAGTTCAAAGCCAGCCTCAGCAACCTAGTGAGGCTCTAAGCAATTTAGCAAGAGCCTGTCTCAAAATAAAAATAAATAAATAAATAAAAAGGGCTGGGGATGTGGCTCAGTGGTTAAGTCCCTCTGGGTTCAATCCCCAGTACCCCCACCAAAAAAATGTCCAAAGTCAAATATGGCAGGCATGAACAGGGACAAACGCCAAACAGCACAACTATATCCATCTAACCAAGATCAGCCCAGATCTCTTGGACCAGTAGAGGCTGCTGAGCGGTGGCCAACCAGCCTGAGCATTGAACCTAGCACAGGTATATCCTGATTCCCAGCCTCTTCCATCCCCAGAAAGAATACCTGGCCCCCTGACACACGTCGATAGGACAGGCCTGTTGGGTAGAAGAAGGTGACTGTGGTTCCATAGGAATCTTCACCGTCATTTGACACTGTTACTTCTGCGTTCAGCTCCAGGTTACTTCCCACCACCAAGGTCTTCATGCTAGGTTATTGGGGTGGAAGGAGGAAGTGACTCTGTGACTGAGGCTAGAAATGTTCTGAGGATAACATGTGGGGTAGGAAGGTGGAAAGTAGACAGGTGACAGGTTCTTAATCCCAGGTGGGAATGTTAGGGAGCCAGAGACAGGTGTCCCAGGTTGTGGGAGTGAGGCTGGGGCCCAGAGTCAGGCCCAAGCAGGTGGAAGCTCACCCTGAGAAGTCAAAGGTGATGCCAAGGTCATCCTGGCAGATGTGGTCATCCCCACAGTTCTTCTCAAAGGGGAGCTGAGAGAAAGACAACACAGGATTTTCCAGAGATCCAGAGGCCATCCTGTGTTATCCCTCTGGGAGACCCCAACACCAGGGCTCACCGAGGCCGTGAAGTATGTCTGAGAATCTGCAGCCAGAATAGGCCGGAGGTCTCTGAAGGAAGGGATGGGCTTGCCCTCCAGAGAGAAGTTGAGACGCAAGATGATGGGTGTCAATGAGTCCTCCACACAGGACTAGAGGACATTGAAGGGAGGGTGTTAAAAAAAAATACTGCGCAAAGTTACTAAGTGCATCTGTAAAAGGAGTAATAATGAAAGCTATCTGCACTCAGTACATATTTGTTCTTATTATCCCCACCATGCAGAATCATTGCCCAATATTCACATATGGCTCCTTTGATTTGCTCAATGTCTTCTCAAACTACACTCTTCCAAGAGGCCTCCCTGACATCCTCCTGATTTTGTCTTTCTTCCTAGTAGTTTTCACAACCTGACACCTATTATCTGGAAACTTGTTTGGTTTGGAATTCCCCCCACCCCACCCAGAACCTCCTGTGAGCAATAGCTGCTTTGTTCCCTGCTGTGTCCCCCTAGGACAGGGCCTGTCTCAGAGAAGCAAAGCCATAAATAAGTGCCCACTGGATGCCTGAAAGATCTTAGCTGAAGGACGCTCCTGAGTTCTCTCAGCAGCCCTTTTCTCTTTCCTGAAATCCAATTGTGTAACCTCTTGCAGTTGCAGCCCACCTTGTTCATTCCTTCACTCTTTTAGCTAACATGTTTGAAGCACCATCTGCATGCCAGATTCTATGCCCTTTTCTTTCCCTGAACAGCCTGCTGCCAGCCTCCAAATGGCCTCTACCCACATCTCTCCCTGCATCCATCTGAGGACCCCTCACCGGAAGGAGCAACTTCACAGGTTCACAGTACTTGCTCAGTCCAAGGTCTTTGACTCTAGTAAGGGTCCTGGTATTTGTCTCTTTGAAGACAGCACGGGGACTCAAGTGACCGGGGTCAAGGGCTAAGTCAATGGTCACAGAGCTTTGGAGGTTATCTGTAGGGAAAGAAGGGCATGCAGAGGGCTGAGTGGACCAGAAACTCCCCAGGTAGGTAAAGGTCAGGCAGGAGACAGGAGTCCTAGGCAGGAGAACTCCAGAGGTCAGGGTATTCTGGGTAAGAGGGGGAGAGGACTCACTTTGTTGGTCCTTGGGAGTTCCATAAATATCAAGACAGATAGTAGCATCACCCAGTTCCTGGACAGAGGAGTCCTGCTCGTGACACTCAAACACGGACCTGGCAATCTCTGCAGGTGTGAAGTGTATGGTCACCCACACCCTGAGAACAGGTCTGGTCCTGTGGGCAGAAAATCAAGCTGGGAACAGGTCCTTGGCTCCGAGGAGCACAACCTGCAATGGGGGGTGGGGGTGCAGGTATCCGATCTGGACCTAGGACCACATGGGGAATATCTGAGGAAGGAATCTGTTCTTACCTGAGCAGCAGCACTTGTCCCTGGGACCCTACAGCCAGGTCCACCAGTCCATCCATGGTGAGGTCCTGACCCCCACTCAGTGACTGCCCAAAATACTGGAGTGTGGGGGAGAACTGAGAGCCTGCAATTCTCTATTTAGAAGAGAAGGTGAGTCAGGAGGAGACAGTGTGGATTTGATTGGACCTCCAAGGGTTCCTTTATTAGAGGCTTGGTCCTTGGTGCAGCAGACCCTTTAAGAGGTGGAGGCTAGTGGAAAGTAATTGGGTCTTTGGGGCATTGCCCTCTCAAAGCATTAAGTAGTTCTTATGTGGGCCCAGTTGGTTCCCTAGAGAATTGTTATAAAAGAACAAGACCATCCCCTCTCCTTATTCTCTCTGACATCTTGTCTTGCCATGTAATCCCAACTTCTCACATGTGTTCCCACCATGACACCATCTGCCATGATGTGATGAAGCTAAGGGCCTTTTTTAAAATACATTATTCAGCCTCATATATTTTGTTGTAGCAACTGAAAATGGAGTGAAATGGGGTAATGGGACAAGTTGGAAATAAGCAACAAAATAAGAGGTATGAATGTGAAAGATAGAAAGGGTGAGATGTGAAAAGAGGTCACCAAGAAGGACCTAAAAAGAAGAGGTTATAGTGGGAAAATTATGACTGAAGAAAAGAAACAATTCCTAAGGAGTAAAGAAGTGGAGATTAGAAGGCTATGCTGTTGACCTGAGTTTCATTTATTCATTCATTCATTCAGTTAGTCCCTGGTTCAAATTCTAACTTCTCCACAAATCTTTATGTACCTCAGTTTCCACCATCTTCTACAGGAAATAGTAATACTTCCAAGTTTAACTATAAGCGTAGATGAATTTATTCATATAGCTTTTAGAACAGCACGTAGAGTATGGTCAAATAAGTAGTCAGTGACTTTTTGATGAATCTCAAGGTTAAAAGTGACCACAGAATCCATCTAGTCTCACCTTTCATTTCACAAACAAAAGAGAGAGGTTGGGGGATTGTGCCAAATTCCCACGACCTTTTGGAGGCTAATTCCAGACCTCAGACTGTCTGCCTCCAAGCCCAAGGCACCTTTTGCTATCTCTTCAAAGAACAGGAGAGGCTGAGTTGGGATGGGGGTGGCCACACCCAGACCCAGATTCTACCTGCTTGGGCATTACTCCTGTGGGTTCTTTTCCCTTTATTTCCATTACTGCTGTCATGCCCAATCCTAATCCCCTTGATTAATCTCTTGCACTGTGAGGACTAGCAGAATCATAATTATTAAGAAAAATAATGAAATAAAAAGAGAAACTTACCAGTTACTAAGGATGGCAAGGCTAGTGGGGTAGAAACAGCACAATCAAGTCAATGCTCAGGGCCTCAACTCTCAGAAAAGCTGACCTCAGTGCTGTGTCCTCAGGGTTAGTGTAGGAGCCAGCAGAGAACAAGGCAAGGCCAGTCCAATCAAGTGTATGATGAGACAAGTGATGGAGTGGAAGGAAGGGGAAATCCTGGTGGGTCAGTGAATTCAGAAAGGCTTCCTCTTGGAGTCAGGCCTTTCAGGTAGAACCCAGGTGATATTTGTAATCAAGGATCTACCCAGATATACCTCTGAGCAAGCAGAAGTTAAACAAATTAGTGTGGACTGAGTGCAGTTTCTGGTTATTCTCCACAAGGTCTTTCACCCTCTTCTTTAGACCCCTCTTCTTGAACCTATATTAACAGTAGTTACAACATTAACTGATTATAAGAGTATAACACCTTTTATGAGCCCTCCATCATGCTCACCCTCATAGCAGCAGCCATATGAGGTTGATTCTCTTATGATCACCATTTTACAAAGAGAAACTGAGCACAGAGAGGTGAGTAACCAGACCAATATACAGATATTAGTAGAACTACAGGGACCATCCTTGATACCTTTTTTTGTGCTACTTTCTGTCTCTCTGTATTTGTCTATTCTGTTCATTTTATGTAAATGTAATCATGTAATGTATAGTCCTCTGTGACTGCCTTCTTTCACTAAATATAATGTTTTCAAGATTCATCATGTTGTAGCATGTGTCAGTACCTTGTTATTTTTATGACTGAATAATATTCTATCTAGTGGGCATACCACATTTTATTTATCCATTCATCTGCAGATAGACATTTGGGTTGTTTCCATCTTTGGGCTATTATGAACAATGCTGCAAAGAACATTCTCATGTACAAGTTTTTGTGTGGACTTCTTCCAGTAGTGGATTTTTTGAGTCATAGAGCAACTCTAACATTTCTGAGAAACTGTCAGACTATTTTGCAAAGCAGTTGCACCCATTTATATTACCACCAGCAGTGAATGAGGGCACCAATTTCTCCACATCCTCACCAATTGACCTTCTTGATTCTGGTCATTCTCGTGGGTATGAAGTTGTACCTCACTGTGGTTTTGATTTGCTGATGCCTGATGACTAATGATGTGAATATGTGCTTATTGGCCACCACCCTCTTTTTATTTTTTTCAAGTCTTCTTTGATGAAACATCTACTCAGATCCTTCACCTGTGTTTTAATTTGGGCTTTCTTGATTTTTTTTGCCAAGGAAATCCGCTTTCTCTTCTCAGGGAATTCTTGCTCCACTGGATGAAAGGTTCCTGCCTATATGGGCATTTGGTAGGATCACTGATGGCAGGAGTGGAATAAAATCAGACAGCATCCAGTGAGATGGAGGAGTGAGTGGACTGGCTGACTGAGGCAGCTACATGAGCAACAAGGAGCCACTGAAAGGCTGAGAACAGGGCTAGAAGTCGGAAGACCCAAACCAACCTAATGGTCATTCCTGGTCCACCATGAACTTTGGACAAGGCAAGTCACATCTGTAAAATGGGTTTGCTAAACTAAGAAATCAAGGGTTGTATGTTTTATCTAATATGTGGAAGCTAGAAAGAAAAAGGAGGAAACAAGATAGAGAGGGATCTCATGAAAATATAAGGGAGAGCAGTGGAGTAGAGGAAAGGAACTGGGGAGAAGGAGGAGGAAAACGAAAGAGAAGGTCCTTGGGAATTAAAGGGGCCAAATTATCCTGCTCTAGTGTGTGCATGCATGAACATGTAACACGAATCCTACTGCTCTGCATAATCATAATGCATGAATAAAAAGGTTAAAAAAGAAGAAGAAACAATATGGGTTTGCTAATGCCTAGTCTAGTAAAGCTTCTGTGGGTTTAAAAGGACTGAGTTGCAAATTACACAAGCATCCAGTCTCCATACAAAGCAGGATGTGCAGCAGTGAGTGTTCCCATGCTTCAATTCTTTGGGTTTTACTCACTTCCACAATATGACCAGTACTATGGCAGGGAGGAAAATATACTAAAGGGGGACATTTTTCCAGTTGATATTGTGAAAGGAGGAGAAGCAAAGAGGAAGCTGTCACAGTGACAAGAAAAATTGTGCTTCACCTGGCTGTGGGAGGGACTGATGTCCAGTCCTGAGGTTCCATGAAATAAGTAAACAGCTCCCTGGTTATCATCCTCTCCAGGGGCCCCAATGGCCACATCTACCAGATGGTCTCCATTAACATCTCCCAGCACTGTCAGAGCTGCTCCAAAGCGACCCCAGGGATGGCCCCGCTCTCCACGGAGAATGATCGCACACTGCCACCTGCTCCTCTACAGAACAAAAAACCAGTGCCAGGTCCAATCCAGGCAATCCACACCTCACACCCCACACGGGCCCCACCCAGCCCAGGTCCCATCACCACTCACCCCCCTGGGCATGGGGCACACGGACACCTGCCCTCCTCGGGTCTGCTCATAGTAATGGGGGGCCCCAATGAGGACCACATCGGTGCTGCCATCGCTGTCCACATCCACAGAGCAGAGGGAGGCCCCAAAATAGGAGCCGACCTGGGGGGAGAGTCTGAAGTCATCTTGCCTGCCCCTGCCAGAGGCACCTCCTTTCTGGGTCAGGTCTTGCCTCTCCCCAGGTACCAGGACCTGCCCTATCAGCTCCCTGCTCCTAGCCACCCTGCCCGCCCTCATGTTCCACCAACATGGTCTTCCACACCAACCTGGGTCCCTGTGACTTCAGCCTTCGGCCTCCATTGCCTGAATGTCTGGGTGAAGATGACAACCTTCCCAGTGTGCTGGTGGCGAGGGGCCCCCAAGATAAGGCTGTGCACCCCTTTCCAAAGGGCCAGCTCACTGGAATAACCTGAGGGGGCCCAGAGTCAGCACTAAGGCTTCTCCTCCCCTTCCCACAGCTTGTCATCCACCTGTCCCCCACCACAGCCTTTTCTCACCCAGGTAAGAGTCCCTCATGTCCACATTCTCCTGAGACATGTTGATGAAGGTGGGGTTCATTTGTGGGGGGTACAGGAAGGCACCTCCAGACCAGCTAAAGCTCCCCACAGCCCCCAGTACTGGTCCATCCTGGGAGGAAAAGATTCCAGGGCTGAGCAGAAC